>NC_138222.1:9508533-9900283 GCF_964197995.2 Scardinius erythrophthalmus | reverse complement strand
CCTTTTTAAGCATTTTGCTTAAGAATGTTAAATTAGATATTGGCCTGCAATTGTCCATTTTTAGATGGTCATGGCCTGTTTTTTTTTTTAAGAATGGGGGTCACCGCAGCCATTTTTAATTCTGCTGGGACAATGGCGGAAGCCAAACCACAGTTTATCATATGTGTTATGAAGGGTGCAACCTCAAGGACACACATCTTAAGCAAAACAGTAGGTGTAGGATGAAACCGGCAGGATGTGGCATTAGACTTCACAATTAGATGGCAACTGGAGTAGTCAGAGTAAAAGCAGAGAGATAGTTTGTTGAGTGAGCTGAATCAGATAACATTTGAGTCACTTGTATGAGGGGTGTCTTTGGTGATGGATTCAGTGATTGACTTCAGTTTGTCTGAAAAGAATTGGGAAAAGCTATTCACAAGAGCCCGAAATAACATGTTGTGGTGGATTAGTGAGTTTGTTAACCATAGCAAAGAGTGATTTGGGCCTGCACGTGGAATTCCTAATGGTAGAGGAGAAATAAGAGGATCTTGCATCGTAGAGGGCTGTATGGTAGTTGAGCAAATGTTCTTTAAAAGCCAGAGACAATGAGTCCAGTTTTCCTGAATAGTCTTTCTAGGCGGCAATTCTCAGTTTTCATTGTTCGAAGTTCAGGAGTGAACCAGGGTGAGGCACGAGTAGATGGAACCAGTCTAGTTTTAACAGGAGCATGCCTCTCAAGTATTTGAGAAAAAGCATTATTATAAATACTGCAGATTTCTGATGGACAGTTAGATATTAAACATTCTGACAAGGTAGAATCCCTTATTGAAACAGAGAAAGAAGATGGATTCACAGAATTGATTTTACAATAGGTGAGTATTTTCTTCAGTGGTGAGATATTGGAAAACTAAAACTGAAGTTTATGAGTTTGTGAACTGAGAAAGCAAAATCAGAGTCACTAACAAGAATATTATATAAGCCAGATGTGCATATGAGGTCCAGTATATGACCCTTGGAGTGAGTAGCACAAGTTGCATGTTGAGTTAAGTTGAAACAGTCCAGCACAGACATCAATTCTTTGCATTGTGCAGCGTTTTCATGTATATTAAAAATCACCAAGCAGAATAGCAGATGAATGACTACCACAGACAAGAGTAAGAAACTCACTAATCTCAGAGAAAAAGTCAAAGGGAAATGTTTGGCCTGTCATTTTCAGTGCTAGGTATTCAAATGCTGCAACATCATGAAACTCGATCTTGGATATTTTAATAGTCTCACCACAAACTACAGCCAGCCCTCCACCTCTACGATGAAGACGCGGTTGAGAGATGTACCCAGGTAGCGTTAATAGGTTCAAGTTGAAAAGGTCATTAGGCACCTGCCAGGTTTCCGTCAAAAGTAGCATGTACAAGTTTGTGTCAATGATTATGTCATTCAACACTGTTGAATCAGTTAAATAGCGAGTGTTCAACAGTCTTGAAGATGTGCGTCTACAGGTTCCGAGGTTGGGATCAAAACGCAATGATCTTAGATTTCCAAAGTTGATAAGTCGATTTTCCTGCTGTGTTTTACCCAAAGCACAGGTGTTGATACAGACAACCGGAATATTATTTGAAGACGAGCAGTGATAAATCCGAAGTTTCTTCCATGAACGGTGCGTGTAGCGAGGTTGGCGTAAAACTCCAAGTTGTTCACAGAACCAAGCGGAACGATCCTTTTAATGTTCTGAGTTGAGCAGCAGAAATTGTAAATCCATTTCAGGAAAAGTAATTTGATTAACGCCATCCAAAAAGCACAAAAAGACAAAAAAATAAAAATAAACCTACAAGTGGATACGCAACGACTGCGTAGAAAACTGTGGATCAGCACTGACGTGAACTGTTTAGAACGATTCAGTCTGATTTGATGAACTGGTTCGACCGGTTTACTAAAATAATTCACTGTAAAGAACACACAGACTACTTTATTAAAGGAACGAAAACCATAACCGAACTTAGTTAATGCGTTAATGTCAACCGACAAACAGAACTGAAAACACAGGCAGATAAATACACAGGCAAACATGAATAATTAATGACACAGCTGGACAGAATAATGAAATCAAATTAGTTCCCATAGTGACAAACTCAGGCGAGAACTAGACAATCAATCAATCTATCAATCTATCAATCTATCTATCTATCTATCTATCTATCTATCTATCTATCTATCTATCTATCTATCTATCTATCTATCTATCTATCTATCTATCTATCTATCTATCTATCTATCATCGTAATAATGTATGATTTGAATGTATGTGAAAACTGCTGCTTCTGTGTAGATGAGAGAATCAAAGTGTATGCACGTTGTGCACACGCTACATTGATTATGGCCAAGCATGCGCCCTTAAAATAGCATATGAATAACATGCGCAATGCATGGCAGACTAGGTTTTTCCTGGTCAGTGGTGGAATTGTTTTCTAAACCTGCAAAATAGCACCAGGGAACGTTTGCGCCGAAACACGCCTCCTCTTTGCGCTGAACCGCCCTCAGGAGCGCAAGTGTATTTCCTCGTTTACCGACGTGCGTCTGTGGAGGGAAAAGTCCGCTGTGCGCGGGTGCAAAATAGGAATGATACATGCGTCGGTGTACAAAGTCAATTGCGCTGGGTTCAAGATAGGGCCTTATGCATTCAATCTATACTGTTTCATCGCCATCTAATGGCCTGGTAGCAGAATACAGCATTTTTAGCCGTTTTCACAGATCCGTGTGAATGTGGATGGTTTTGACAATGGTGTCATCTGTATGCGGAAAACTCAAAGTAAAAAGTTCTCCCTCTTAAGAATATCGTTGTTGTGTGAACATACCCTGAAAGTCCATGAAAATGCAACACTGATTGCTAATGTCTTTAGTTGATGTTATATGACTGGCAAACTTTCTAAAGGCAAGCTTTGCAGTATAAAAATGACTGTGGTGTTTTATTCAGACAGTTACCTCCTCTAAATGTGCTGGAACTGCACACTACACTTTTAAAATGTGCTCTGGGATCTCAAAATATACATGTTAAATGATATTCATAAGGTCAGCCGTGGATAATCTTAAATAGAACATGCTTTATGCACTGCAATATTCTCAATTATGCCTGCAGAACTGAGAGAATGTCAATGGAGCTACACTGTAATTTTTGATCATCCTGAATAGCAATGTAGTCTGTACTTATGGAACAAATGATCCTTCTCAGATTTCAGGGGGCAGGAAAAAAAACTTATAAGATTGTTTATGCCATTGTCATTATGATAAAACCTATTATTTCTGGTATGCCACCATGCACCTGTTTTAATACGTCCATGACTGACTCTGCCAATGTCTTCTTTGCAAGTTTGCTGCCAAGTGTGTTGCATTTAAGATGTGATATTAATGACCACAACAGAGTGTGAATTTATATACTTAACCTAACAGTCAAACTAGGCCAAATGTAACTTGCTTCTGTGTAAACAGAGATATTTTATATTTAAAAAAAAAAAAAAGTTAAATAATTTTTAGTGGCAGTCTATTACTGATACAGCTTGTAGAGCCACAGAACTGCATATGTAATTTACAATTATGGTTAGGATTTCATTTTCACTGCTGGACAACTTAAGTGAATATCCTGAATATGTTCCAAAAAGAACAACTTTTCAAAGGATTTGCTAATGTCTGTTGTTTTAATTTTCCATTTTACTGTTATGTCCCTGAAGGAACCCCTGAATCTCATAGTGCAACAACAGATCTAATCAGCGAAACTGTTTGCAGCTAAAGTGATCCTTCTGTACATGTGCGCCCTCAAAAGATTAACACATTTAGACACTGACAGTTTCTTCGAGCCATTGTTACATGTGAATTTCTAAAACTGCCAGTTAGCTGACATGAAGACTGTAGGATAAGAAAGCTTCAAGGCCTCTCTTGGTAGCACTATTCTCCAGAATAACATTTGGCAGTGTGGAGAAAATATCATTGCTTTCAGCAAGTAGAAGCAGTGAGAAGTAATTTATTATAATATTTGCATAGCTCTGGTTATAGTTTACTAGTTTACAAGATTTAATATTTTATGTTTATATTAAAAAATGTTGTTAAGTTAAAAAATATTAATAAATAAATAACTTTAAACAATTTTATATGCTCAAACTACATATATGAAAATGTAGAAATGAGCCTACAGTTTTTTGTTAATATTTTGAATTCAAGTTTTAGTAATTTTATTGTGTTTTTGACATTTTAGTGGATTTTTTAAGTACGTTTTAGTTAAAATGGGCTTTCAAGAAAACTTAGCTGCCTATACAGTAGAAAGGCGAAACAAATCAGTACTACCTGATTAGAGGAAACGAAAAGAGGCTGTTGTGTTCCCTTTTGCCAAATAGGTAGAAAAACTTCAAGACCCATAATGCACTGGGCATGCTGCCGTCCAAGGCCACTCCCACCAGTCTACGAGAGTCAAATCCTGCCTTGCTTTAGTAGGAAATACTTGTTAGTCAATGTTAGTCATAATGGCGTCAACTTGTATTTTTCCCGGGTGCGAGAATTCAAAAGTAAAAGTTTAGCGGAAGTGAATTACCGTTGGTTTCCAGTGAAGGATCGAGCGCATTGTAGCTAGTGGCTAAAGGCTGCAAAGAATTGTATACGGAGAGAACGCCGCGCTGGAAAACCTGAAAAACCTCAGTGTTTGTAGTCAACATTTGAGTATGGGGTCTCTGCGGGAACAAAAGTGGACATTTCTAAATTTGTAGGTGTTTTCAAACTGTTGGGTGTTTATAAATCTTGCAATGAAAATGATGCCCTTCACCCGACCCCACCCCTATAAAATACCCCTCTGTTTATGACCTCACCCACTGATCTGGTACTGTAACTCCTATTACTGTCCTGCAGAGACCTATATTTGTGACATTTCAAACTGGATTTCAAACTGGACGTCAGTTCTGTCAGTTCTTGGTCCAGGTAACACAGCAATGTTAATTTCGTTAATGAAAACTACCCAGTCTTTTCAAGTCAAGTCAAGTCACCTTTATTTATATAGCACTTTTTACAATACAGATTGTATCAAAGCAGCTTCACAGTGATAACATGAAAATAATTCAACAAAGTTTGTTTAAAAAATTGCGTCATCATCCACCTTAAAGGACAAGTTCGGTATTTTACACTTAAAGCCCTGTTTACAGATCGTTTCTGATGAAATAGAACGGTTAAGATTAAATTTTGGACAAATGCTGCTGGCCCGAGAATTTTAGGTTTATTTCGCTTTCCCTGCCCACAGTAGACTGGTTGCATAGGTGCACTGGGACAATCCTTCCTAAAATGCATTAAACTTTCGTTTACAAAGACGTGAAACTCACCGAGTGGTCAGGGGTGTTCACTGATATGCTCACACAAAAATCGCTTAAAAAGATGCTTTTCAACAGGTGTTTTACCATTTGTTGTAAAACTGTGGACCTATTTTTCCAAACGCCTCACACCCATAGATTCTTCCGTTGAGAGCTTGAATAATAGACACTCCAGCCAAGTTGGTGGCGATAATGCACCTTTGCAAGCAAACCACTGGCATTTGTTTGCGATCTGCCGTAAAAAAAAAAAAACACAAGAAGAAGAAGAAGAAGAAAACAACCCCATTTCAGTTTCCACGGCGGAGTAATACCGTGCCTCACATCACATCCAATTCAAGTCAATGGAGTTGGACAAAAACTACGATAAAACCTGTTGGAAAGCATCTTTTGCAGCGATTTTTGTGTGAGCATATCAGTGAACAACACTGACCACTCGGTCTTTGTAAACGAAAGTTTAATGCGTTTTAGGAAGGACTGTTCCAGTGCACCTATACACCCATTCTAGAGGTTTTGGGGAAAGTGAAAGAAACCTAAAATTCTCGGGACAGCAGCATTTGTCCAAAATTTAATCAGACTAAACGATCTGTAAACAGGGCTTTAAGTGTAAAATACCGAACTTGTCCTTTAAGTAAGGCAGATCAATACTATTGTTGAATATTAAATGTCCCCAGCTTAGCAAGCTAAAAGCCATGGCAACAGTGGCAAGGAACCAAAACTCATCAGGTGACAAAATGGAGAAAAAAACCTTGGGAGAACCCAGGCTCAGTCGATGGCCATTTCGTTGAGGATCAGTGCCGATGGCTGTCGTGTCGATGAGGCCTTCACAGGGCTGATGAGGCTGGCACTTTAGGGATGCGTTGTGGATGGGTCCAGGCGCAGGTCCACCATCTGATCTGGATACGGCCTGAATCCGGCTGACTTCAGTAAACCTTGGCATAAACAGAAAGACTAACATTAGGGTCAAGTCAAGTCAAGTCAAGTCAAGTTTATTTATATAGCGCTTTTCACAACACAGGTTGTATCAAAGCAGCTTCACAGTAATAAATTAGAACAATACATCAATGTTTGTTTCTAGTGGAACGTCTACGTTCGGTAATGCTGATCAATAGTATCGTTGATTGATTAATTAAATTAAATATCCCCAAATATCCCCAAATAGGGTAAATATCCCCAAATAGGGTAAATGCCTTAATCCCTTAATGGAAAAGGTGTGACTGCAGTCTAAGTGGAAGAAAGGGGTACCAGGGGATACGGCACTCAGAAAACTACTGAACTAAGGAAAAGGGATATGTAGAATTTAGGGCTGTCACTTTTGTGAAAAAATCCTGTTCGATTTTTGAGACATAAGTGTTCATTGAATCGATTGTAAAATCGAAAATTGAAAAATAAAACGCCATATATGGGCAAATCCGCGGACAACTAACAGGACGAACGTAAAGAGGGCGCGCCGCGCCTGACGCGCACAAGTCAGCAATATTTCTGATGATTTATTGGCGTGAAGTTTCGCGCACAATGACTAGTGCAACATTCTCGAAAAGCAATAAGCAGAGTGGACTGCCGTAGCAGCATATATGATAAACATTACCTCATTCTTCAACATGGCTGTGTTTACAGTTAGAACGTAGAATTAGAATTAGCACGACGTACGTGTGCTATCTGGGAAATGTCAAACAAATTTCGCCTACGTAGGCGATTGTAGACCGTAGCCCGAATCTGTATCTGAATGCATGAGACTGTCTGAATACCGGGAAAATTCACAGTTTTGTAGTAAAAAGAGACACATTATGCAGAAGGATCATTTGCTGTTATGCGTGTTTGTCGGAGCCTGCAGCTGCAAATGACGCGCTTTCGCTGCGGGCATAACATGACGAGCTGGACGCGCTCCGAGAAAAGACTGTTAAAATCGATTCCCTATTTTCGTTTTCGAAACTTGCATTGGTTGGTCCGATCGATTGTGCAATCGATTTTCGAACGTAAAGTGACAGCCCTAGTAGAATTGCACAAGTGCTACTGCTAAAGAGTGCAGTTTAATTGAACTGGCCTAGAGAGAACAATTATAATGACATTTTTAATAAAGACTACATATAAATAGCTAACAAAATTAATGACGGTAACTGCAGTTTGACAAAAAGAAATGACTAAAAGTTGACAAAAAATGCAATGACACTTCTTCAACTAAAACTAGACTAAAATGTGACTAAGACCAATAAGCATTTTTGTCTGAAGATGAAGACTAAGACTAAATCCAAAATGGCTGCCAAAATTAAAACTATAACACGGAGAACAAGTTAACATTGTTCATTTACATTTACTACCGACATATGTAACAACGCAAAGCGGGTTGAAAAGTTACATTTTAAACTAAATGAAAATAAGAAATGTTGCCTTGGCAACCAGCTGGAATACAAGTTATTATTACTTCTAGAATTTGTTTCGAGTAATGCCATTTTATTATGGTTTTATTTTAATTTTTTATTCATAATAATATTTCTGTTGTTTCACTGTAGCAAAGAAATTTTGATTATTTTATTTCCAGGGGTAAGGTTTCATTTTGTTTTTCAATATTTCTATACTGTAGACTGAGGTTTTGGCATTTACTGTCAACATCTTTACAAACTGCTCTGTGCTGGCAGGATGAAGTTGTTGATCTGTGCTCTAAAGAGCTGATGTGAGTTTGTATGATGTACTGACCTGTTGCCGCGGCCCTTGGGGCCCCGTGGAGAGATCAGAGACAGAAAGATGGTTTTACTGGCCCCTTACTGAGCAGCAGGTCCTCTCCATATATGTGTGTGTGTGTGGAAGAAACTTGCTGACATCCTACAGACAGATCTCTGATAAGAGCGGTAGAGAGATTGGCTACATCTCAGGTGGTTGCATTTCAGAGGGGTCACCATAACTGACATGGGCAACAAATATGGGTATATTGAGTATGCATTTGCTTATCAGGAACACACACTCACGAATGAACAACTTTCTTTTAGTCGGTAATATCCTCTTAGTATCACACACACACACACACACACACACACACGATGTGCTCAGGCCACCTTGCGAGGACCCTGCCTCGAGGGGCCTCAGAGCACTGAATCCCCCTGTGGTTCTTGGCTAATCCCTTCCCAGGTTAATACAACTATGACCTCCTCCAGCTCTGCCTGGTCTGATCCTATCTGCTCTCTCTCTGGCCAAAGTGGACTTCAGTTGATTTCAAAGCTCTGCCACAGCAGTAATAAAACCCAGAGGCGAAGCGCAGAGCGGCAAGACCAATCTGATAGCAGGAAAGACGGCCGTTTGCCACGTCCTCTGAGTCTTATTGCAGTCATTTTTTGGGAGTTAGCAGTATATGATTTTTGGGCAAAGGGGTTAGAGTGAATTTGCTGCACTTTAGACTGTTTTTATTCCTCTTGGGGGGTGTAAGGAGTTGGTACAATACATTTAAGACTGTTTATTACTTTAAAGCTACAGTGTGTGATTTTTGTGTGGCTGACAGCATCAAATAAAACTGTAAAAATAATAAAAGATGATTCTCAGATGCATCGTGATTCTCTCTTTAACGATTCTGAATTGATTCTGAAGTTTCTGAGTTATTAATACTGGGGGTATACAATAGGGTTTGGTGAAAAACAAACTTTTGTCCACGGCAGGCGTTCAGGAGCAGACATCTCTCCTCTACGTGAAGTTCTGGGAGTCTCCCGCATATTGATGGCGGCTCCCTGACGACCCACAAATGATATGCAATATCCCGGAAATTAAGCTAGAGAGAAAGAGAAGCCTCGTTTACCTGGTATTAAAATGCGCTTTCTGTGATCTGATCACAAGTGGTCAGCCAAGACGCATTACCATTTACACATGGTATTATCATGAGTTTAAAATGCGTCTCCTGTGACACTTGCTTTTGGAGACACTCCCCTCTTATTTCTTCACACATTTCACATCACTTTCAATTTCGACACACAAACAAATCCATGTTATGCGGCATACACTAATATAATATAATATAATATAATATAATATAATATAATATAATATAATATAATATAATATAATATAATATAATATAATATAATATAATATAATATAATATAATATGATGTGATGTGATGTGATACGACACGACACGACAATATACTACCCGGCAAAAAAATATACTACCCGGTTTGGATTTGCATAGACAAATGCTTAAGAGTCTATGATTAGATCATAATTGCTGTGATTATTATGTTTCTAGCATCTTACAGTATATGTTTGGCAACAGATCTTCTAACTCTAATTGATGTAGTGTGTTAGTCTGGCTATCACCAAAATCAAATCGCTGGCAGATCAGGCTGGAAGTGTGTAGCTTTTCATTTTTTAAACAACCATGTAGAAGACACATCATGGCCATATTCCAAAATGACAATATCAAGATTCATCAGGCTCAAATTGTGAAAGAAAAGTTAGGAGGAAGCATTAAGAATCATTTTCACTCATGAATTGGCACCTCTGAGTCCAGATCTTAAATTCATTGAAAGTCTTGGGATGTGCTGGAGGAGACTTGCATTGGACTCTTGCATTGTCAATACAAGATCTTGACCAAACATTGATGCACCTCCCTCCCAACAATACTTTCACGGTAACACTTTATAATAACGTTCAGTTGTAAGTCATTTATAAGTGGTTAGTTAATGATGAACTAATCATTTACAAAACATTTATAAATGATTAGCAAGTGATATACTAACATTTTATGTATGTTTTGTAAATTGTGTTACAAGTCATTTACAATTGATTAGTTAATGATTAACTAATCATTTACAAAAAAAAAAAATACTAATCATTCATAAATGATTAATTAGTGATATGTTCATTAATTTATGTGTTTTGTAGATTCAGTTATAAATCATTTACAATTGAATAGTTAATGATTAACTAATCGTTTACAAAACATGACTATGTGTTTCATAAATGTTTAATAAGTGGTGTTACATTTTTTTGTATGTTTTGCTCACATCAGGTGCACAGTGGTTAAAGACTCCATGTGTTTCAGAGAAGACAACTGTCTATACCCTCACCAGTCAGCACTTACACTGCAGCACACACTACACCTGTTATACATGTGTAAACGCATGAATAAACAATTTATAACACTTTCTGCGTCTCCTAATCTAAAGTGTAAACTATTCATCACTTGTAAATGTCTTACACTTCATTTGTAGATTACCACTTCAAGAATAAAAAAGGCATAAGATCTACGAATGTATATGTAACACATTTACAAGTGATGAATAGTTTACACTTTAGATTAGGAGATGCAGAAAGTGTTTTAAATCATTTACAGCACTTTCTGCACCCTCTAATTGTTACATACAAACAAAAAAAACATTATTTATTAAACATTTATGAAACGCATATTCATGTTTTGTAAATGATTAATCAGTTACTAATCAGTTGTAAATGACTTATAACTGAATCTACAAAACATACATACAATAATTAACATATCACTTATTAATCATTTATGAATGCATAGTCATGTTTCGTAAATGATTAGTTAATCATTTACTAATCACTAGTAAATGACTTGTAACGGAATTTACAAAATATAATAATATATTGCCCCCGTATAAGTTATTGTTTTTTGGTGTGTATAACCTAATATATCTGAAAAACATAAAGCACTTTCAAATACTGAAAGCAGTTTTTGTTTATTGCTTGTAATGTGTTCCTTTGTTCCACTTTATTACTTCATGTCTGTTTGTATGTTTTAAATCGATATTTAGTTTGTTAATAATGCTTAACATATAATTGTTTTGATATATTCTAGATTTATTAGTACTTTGTAAAAATATTACAAATTAATAACCAATTTAATGAAATTCAAGACATAACATTGAAAAAGTCATTAATTAATAAGATATGTTTCTGTGTATATAAATTCTGTGTGTTGAACCTTACTGTTCTTGAGCAACAAATCATCATAATTATAAACTAATGCTGTGATGCTGAAAAATCAGCTTTGACACCACTAAATTTTAAAATACATTCAAATAGTTATTGAGCTGTAATATTTCACAATATTGATGATTTTCCTGTAGTTTTATTCAAATAAATGCATGCCTTGGTGAGAATAAGATTTTTTAAATGTTCAAAAATCATAATTATTACAAATGTTTGACCAGTAATGTATACTTAACCTGTTAGCTGTTGTATTAACTAGTGCCATGGTCTGGGTGAATACTCGATTCTGATTGGCTGCAGGGTGTCCATTAAAAAGTGATAGAGGACACCTAGTAAATAAACCATCAGGCGTAACCAGGGAAACCAAGTTATTGTTTGTAAAAACTTTAGATTTCAACTGTAAAACTAATTAAAATATAAACTAATGTTTTAAAAATGTGTTATTTGGCAAGTGACCATGGTATAAGCGGGTTAATGCCCTTCGAGGTGTCCATTGTCAGGTATTAATGGACTTCGCTGCGCGTCGGACGGTTCACGCCTCGTCGTCGTCCATTAATACCTGACAATGGACACCTCGTCGGGCATTAACCCGTACTTCTGGTACAGAACTTTATTGTAAAGCATTCCCATTGTGACACCTGTTTAATCATTACTCAACAAGTGACTATAAGTTAATAAATCACTTCAGGGATAATAGTTGGCATGGCAGTTGGATTTAAACAGCATGCATTAATGCCTCTTATTTATTTATTACATAAACCATGTTAAGTGCAACATTGTCAATTCAAGCTTTGAGCCTATGCACAATAACGAAGATTTTGAAGACACACACAACAGATAAAGCTTTTGGTTCTGTGAGCCTCTGGCTAACTGGCATGTTTGTGTGCCCATTTATGCCATGTGGCACCCCGGGCACAATTACTTTCCATGTGGCACTGTCATCTATGTTGACATGGGCACCAGTGCAATCTCCTCGGTGGAAGCCCCGTGTGAAAGCCAAAACGGGTTTGACATGGGATGTGCTCGGAGGATTTGCCCCGCAACTGTTGAAGAGTGTTACATGGATAGCAATATTCATTTGAAACTTTTGCTATCCTAGATTTTTACAATTGCAGCACTAAGCTCAACAGCTTTGGGTATTATTCAAATGAACCTCCCCTTATATAACCTTGCTGATGATAGAAGAAAGACTCTAAGACCTTCTAGTCAAGGAGGAATTGCAGTTTTATTATGTTTTCAAAATACTGTCAGATGAAATTAGGCCATGCCGTCTACTGTGCTTTTTTATGATACCTAAATAAGGAGTTCTGACTGTCCAGGAGGATGTTTTCAGACTCTTATAGCGTCGCAAGTAATCTAGTCGTTATATTTATAGGTCTCACAAAAACACTGGTCCCATGTTGCACTTATGGACACTATTGTTTTAACAAGGAGAGTTAATGAGCTATTACTAATTTAGAAGATTTTGAGGTTTGAAGTGAAACATCAGGTTGATTTTAAAAAAAAGATCAATTTTGTCCAGGGAACGTGCACTTGATTTTGATGGTGATTTTTAGTAACCCACTTTAGCATACTTTTAAAAACTTTAAAAGTACTAATTCTGGGGATTACGAAAAGAAAAGAATATACTTAAGTGTGAACTGAAGATAATGTTTATGACACTTAAAACAATATAAATATATTTGTAAATTAAGGCAAGTGTGCATCTAAAATAGAAGTGATCCATTTTATACACGGATAATCCTGTGTAAAATGTCAGTGATTCTGTATAAATATGAAAAGAGTAGGAAATTATATGCTGCGGTCACGGGTGGTTGCAGGAAGGCAGACGAAGACTAAGAATAAAGATCCAATATGAAGTTTAATGAGGTTAATACTAGCAATAAATAGACGGGAAGGGAAACACAAACTAAATGCAACATGCAAGCGAAGGAACAACTTAAGTGGTGAACACAAACGAGGATGATTTAGTAAACAGCTGGCACATATGACCTACTAATGACGGTGACCAAGGAGACAGGTGAGTGGCGGGAATCTGAACAAGGAAACACGTGACATTGAACAAAACTTAGGCTACGTTTATACGTGGCCGGTTATTTTCATAAAGGGACATTTCACCCTCTCCGTTTTTCAGAAAAGTGTTCGTTTACACAAACCCGTGTATATGCCGTCAAGAGCATGCCACACCTGTAGGTGGCAGTGTAACGAGAAGCTCAAGCCCATGTTAGCCAATCAGAATCCCGAAAATATCGGTCACACCTTTGACGCAGTGCAAGTTCTGTCGCATACTGTGACGTTGACTGCCTAAAACTCAGTTTTTCTCAGTTTACATGCAAACGTACAAACAGAGTTTTCCAAAATCTCCACTCTGGCTGAAGTTTTTAGTAAGAATCGGTTTCAGAGGCGAATTCTCCGTTTGCGTGTAAACGAGGGGCACAACCGAAGGGAAATGTCTCTGTTTTTTAAAATAACCATGTATGTGTAAACGGCATATAAGGGTACGTTTACACGACAACGATATGCTTAAAACGGAGAAGTTTTTCCTTTGAGTTTTCAGCGTACAGACGACACCATTGTCAAAACGATCCCCATTTACACGGATCCACGAAAACGACTAAGATGCTGTGTTCTGCTGCCAGGCCATTAGATGGCGATGAAACACTATAGACTGAACACATAATACGCATGTGCATGACATCATCGTCTTCAGAGATTCACGTTTTTGTTGTTTACGCGGAGACCCGTGTTTACACTTTGAAACTCGTTTTCAAAAGTTTGCGTTTTCAGGCACCCAAAACGCTGTTGTCATGTAAATGAACGACCAAAACGCATAAAAAGTTTTATGTTTTTAGTTGAAAACGGTGTGGTGTAAACAGCCCCTAAACATAATGGTGACAGCTGCTCTGTCTGTGCAGGGTAACGAGAATTTGAAATGTGTGTGTGGATGTTTGATTGTCTGGATTTGTTGAGTTTCTGTGTTTCAATATGTCTAAGAAAAAAGGTTTTCAGTCAACATTACAATGCGACTGAATCATTCCAGTTGCTGTTGATGAACAGACTAACAGAAGAGAGCTGCTGTACAGGAGTCTGTCTGTACTGAAGGCTGCATAGTTCATTTGTTTTCTCTTGATCTGATATCTGCCAATCAAATGCCCAGAGAGCCACAGTTAGTGCTGGATTTAACGCTGGCCGCACAGATATCCATCAGGTGGATCCCACACCACATGGCGTAGTGCTCTGTTTGTGTGTGTGTGTGTGTGTGTGTGTGTGTGTGCGCATTTCAGGCCTGCCACTCTGTCTCTAGGGCAGATTACTGCTGCTGCCACGGTGCGCTGGAGAAATTGAGCGAATAAGGACCAGCGTTTGAGAAATGCTCACCTTATGTAGCATGGGAGGAGACAGATTCACTTGGGGGCTGTAGCACATTTGCCAGCCCTGTTTAGTTTATTATCGATGTGTGTGTGCGTGTGTGTCGATGTGTAGATGCCACTCATGCTGTTCACTCTCACTAGGTGGCCCTGAACACTATCTGAATTGCATCATAAGAATTAAAGTTGAGCATCTTACATCTTACAGAAATATGGGAGCAAGTAGATACTAGACACTTTGGAAGTAAACAGCAAAGACCACATGCGTTTATTTTGTGAGCTGCCCCTGGAAGAGCACAACATGCCATCTTTCACCGTCACCTCCGAGGGAGACGTGTTTACTGTTTACAGCATCTTTGATATCAGTCGCTCTCTTCGGCGAGGCCTGTTGTTGTCTCATCTGCTAATTGCTTCTTTTCTTGCTGCGCTCACATGCGCATACTAATGCATGTTAGCACTGATGGTGTGCGGTGGACTTTCCTCTTTCTGTTTTAATATAAATTCCAATGTTATTGTTAACTGAAAAATTATTATTATTTTTTTATTTATTTAAGCTATTAAAAGCTGGTTGAATACATAGGACAAGATGGTTATTGTCCCTTTTAAACTTAGTCTTAACTCTTTCCCCTCCAGCGTTTTTGAAAAAAAGTTGCCAGTCACCGCCATCATTTTTGATAATTTTCACAAAAGTTATATGGCCCCCCAGAATATTTTGTTGTATTAATATTTGAACATGCAATTTGTCAAAAGAAAGAACAGATCCTCTGTTTATTTATTTATTTATTTATTTTTTTGGTACCAAGTGTATCAACACTTGAATATGGGTAAGAGCAATTTTATTTGCAAATTGCATTTTTATCAAAGACTACATCTGGATCGTATTCAGAACGATGATCAAAACACAGATGGAGTAGATCGGGTACATCAACACCCCTACCTAACCTTGCACAGTCCTATAGCTCCTGGGTTGACATTTCATTCAGTAACATTTGGCAGTTTTGGCAATTTCTATGCTGGTTAATGTTGATGATCGCATTATTTTACATCTGCATATGCTTGCGTATAATATTGTTTGTTTCTGCTTCTTTTTCTCCTGTGTTTTGATCTGGAGATTTAGCACTCTTTCAGGAGTTGCATAATAGCGCCCACTACTGTATAACAGTGAAAACGAAAGCCTGAAATGGCGTTCTGCAGTAGTTTCTGTTTCTTTGATGGTTTGGTGCAGGGCTTGGCCATATTGTTCAAATATTGTTGTCAGTGTTAGATACATGTTGTTTCCATTGCATTTAGCTTGGAACTGGACTATGAATTGTTCAGCATTATTTAGAGTTCATTCATTTCCAACAGTTCAAATGAGGTTGAGGAGTGCAAACATTAGTGCATTTACATATTAAACAGCCAATCACAGCAATGTGAAGCCACTGCCTCCTCACACATTCCCGCCTACAGGATCTCAGTGGGAATGCATTAAGATCAAGGGAGGCAAAAGAGAAAATCTGGAATCGCTGTTGGACAATGTTACTACGCCATTTGATGTCACATCTTTTTTGCTGTTGACTATTCTAATCCAAATTTTTGAGGACACACACATAACTGGTGCACAAACACACTTGCAATCCCCCCTGGGCTGCATTTAGGTCAACTGGGATTTTCTGCAGACTGTAAATTCTGCCATGTCACACAGAGCCTTGTATCTCTCTCTCTCTCTCTCTCTCTCTCTCTCTCTCTCTCTCTCTCTCTCTCTCTCTCTCTCTCTCTCTCTCTCTCTCTCTCTCTCTCTCTCTCTCTCTCTATATATATATATATATATATATATATATTTGTCATCCACACTTTCTTGTTCCTCTTTCCAAACTGAGGCGACGTCAAGAACACATAGCTAAAAGATATAACACCACAGCACCGTCCTCCATCTTTATCCTTCTTTGTCATCTCAGAATGTGGACAGAGTGAAGAAACAGATGACTGAAAGTGTAAAGAAGGGAATGTTACTATCACGCTGCCTTAAAAGCTCAAGCATGAGGTGTGCAGTGCTTTACTGTAAGCCTTGATAATTGTGCACTTCCCCATGAATAATGGATTGTTTGTCAGATTACCTTTTTTTTTTTTTTTTGTAGATTCACACACTCCACAAGTGGAATTGATTTTACCTTGAATGGCATTCTGGTTCGTGTGTTCATGCATATCTATGTGTATGTTTGCTTATGGTGAATGGAGATTTGGCACTCTTGGACTTACGTGTATGATTGACTGTTTCTTAATGCATGCATGCTTGTAAACTTGCTCATGATCCACATGATGAATAAAAAAACTAACAAACAAACAGCATATTTCGAATGGTACAGCCTTGTCCATCAAAACATGAATGCGAAAATCTACAATGTCAAAGGAGGCTGCAGGATGCATGCCAGTGCACTGGGTCTTGTGACTGAAGTCAATGGGTTGAACAGAGAGATTTTTTGAAGTCAGAGAACTAAGAAGTCATAGCCACAGGGCACAGAGTCACAGTCTGCACTGGCCAAAGAGCCGATTACTAATGCATATGTATGAGAACCAACAACCGAAAAAGCAAACTCACAATATAAATGCAGAACTATTATCTGTAAACAGACCCTCATCTTGTCATGATCTCTTAGTTTACCATCATCTTTTCCTTCTTGTCTAAATGCAAAACTCATTTAATTGTAAATGACCACTAAACCATGGGACTTACGAGGCCATAACCTTTAGACTGAAGCCACTGTCTATTAAGAAGGTACTGAGTCTCCTGACTTACAGCGATATATGCCATATAGCAAAAATCAACTGCTTGATATAATGTCAAACTGTGAACTATATTATCGCCCAACTTTAATCTGCTAAATGTGACTGTAAAACATCAAGATATTAAAGTGCCCCTATTATGCTTTTTTGAATATTACTTTCATGCAGTGTGTAATATAGCTGTAAAAGGTCTGCAAAGTTGTAAAGATCAAAGTGCATGACAAATGAATTTGAATTCACATCTGAATTTCGTGTGGCGCATTCGCACAGGATAAGCGAAGCCTGTGATTTTACTCGAATTTACTGACTTATCTCCCGAATATGATGTCAATAGGCTATTGCTTGGAAATGTCTTGTCGATATAGGTCTAGCTGTATATATCATAAACAGAAGAATGTTCCCTACCGCATGCTGCTATAGGCCTACAGTACATGTCATCCATCTAATCATTCTTTTTATTTATGCTCTTCTGATGGTTTTCAGCTTTCCAGTTGTATTGTATAGCGTTATGACCTAGCACCCAAAATACTATCAAAACACTTAAACGCAGCCTCCATTCTTCACGAAAGATGGTTAAAAAGGCGCACAGGAAACAAAAACCTTGAAAAAAAATGTATACCACCCCGCCAAATCACAGAGATGCTGATTCGCACGGGACTAATATTATCACAGGACTTCTGTGTTTGGTGAAATATTTTTACTTTACAAATTACAGACATGGGCGATTCGCACGGGATTAAGATCACAGACAACCTCCGCAATTATTACAAATGACTAGAGGTCACCAGGTAATACTTATCGCGTGCGAATAGGGCTTTAGTTTGAAAGAGTTTGGTTTGTGTTGTCGACATGTTGAGAAGATGCTGTTTTTTTTTACTTGGATGCATATAAATTAGAGGTGGGCATAGATTAATTTTTTTAATCTAGATTAATCTAGATTAATTTTGAAATTAATCTAGATTAATCTAGATTAAAATGGCTCATTTGAATTCTGCCGAAGGCATTCAGAATATGTGTGCTACCCAAATAATGACTATAAAAGTAAGTCTTTGAGAACGGGTTTCTCAAGCCAGGTGGCGCATTAGACCAGGGGCTCATCTCCTGTTTCCAAAATGCATCACAAACTGCTTGAGAAAGCTGTTCTACTCATAGACTGTAAAAAGTTACTACTGTACTGTTACCGTCCGTAGGCAACATTAGGTAGGCCTATGTTATTATCAACTACTATAGGCTATCAATTAGGGATGGGCGATATGGCCTAAAATCCATATTGTGATATACATTGCAGCCTCTTGCGATAACGATATTATAATAAAACCATTTCAGAACAGGTTACATAGACCCTGCTAAACAACTGCTAAATGTTTTTTTTTTTTTTTAAAGGGTGCATGTAGTTTTGAGAACATATATTGTGCAAAACTGTAAGTATACAACATAATTTTGCAGATAAATAAATTTTAAGTACACTAGCTGCAGAGACTAGGTCTAATGTTTATTATGGCTTGGAGCTTATGAAACCCCAAATTTAAAATTACAATATTCTAACTGATGTCTTTTCAGTTGAAAAGAAACACAACAACGATTCTTTAAATCGGGTGCAGACAGAGATTATGTTCTACACCACTCAGATATATTGGGGATAATACGCGCGCTGGTATTCAGTGATATGTTTCGTTTTGAATTTGAGGTGGTAGAACGGATTAGTCGTGTGTTAACTAAACTTACCGAACTGTTACACCACACAGTCTACGTCGGACGGCTTAAATCCGAACCAAGTCCAAATAATGGATGTTGCACCAGCACCGATCTTTTTCACCAGCTTTCACTTTCAGCCGTGTTTACTTAAGATGACGACGAATATGATGCGTTGCAGCCGGGTGTACCTCGCGGCCGCGGGTAGATTGCGTCATCATAGCTTGTGTAGCTTGAGCCAGCTCCCAACCCAACTTGGAGAATAGATTAACGGCGATATTTTTTTATCGCGCGATAAGAGTCTCGCGTTAACGCAGCGCGTTAACGCCGATAACGGCCCACCACTAATATAAATATATGGTAGGAGGTAAAACTAAATTAGGAACTTAAAAAAAAAATAGCACAATAGGGACATAATAGATAGAATAAAATATTCTTTGCGGAAGTGTTCTCCAATGGCATCAGGCCGAAAATCTCTTTTTGTTTGTAATTGGAACCTTTATTAAGAGTGTATTCTCAATCACTCTATCCCAGAAAATTAAAGACCCCGGTTAATAGCGAACTAGAGACTGTGACAAACTGAGCAAGGCCCATTAATCATGGTGTAAAAAAGCCATTGGGTTAATGTCAGGCCTAGGCTTTCACCCATACTCACCTGTTCCAGCCCACATTATGAGCCAAGGGCATCTTGAGTGCAAGGCCAACCAGACCATAATCCCAGAGCCGAGCTTTCCACTGGAGGTATCTGGCCTAGGCTCTTGAGCTTGATATGCAGTCTTCATGGCTCCCCTCATGGTGGCAACCAGAATGTCAGTCTGGTAACCTCCATAATAGGAATTGGCAACTTAGTCTGAGCCAGATCAGCATTCCAGCTCAGTGCACCATGGGAAATCACTGTGCATTTGACTTTTTTGACTGAGTGTTTGTCCATGTGTAAGGGATTTTAAGTAGAAGGATGCAGTTTGTGGAAGTTTCGAGATTGTGAGTGTTTTTTATATTTCCATCCTCTGATGTGAGTGTAGGTGTATGAAACGGGTCAGGGAGTGCATGCATTTGTTTCGTTCCATGTTTGTCTGCTTTTGCAAGTGCATGTGAGTGTTTCACGATTGCTTGGTGCTTATTTAAAGTATGCATGCCCAACTATTCCCCCACCCCCAAACTGGCAGTGAGCATCTTAATGCAGCGTGCAGCCGCTCATGTTCTCATCCTACTACTTTACTCCCTTAGTGAAATAATGTTTTCTCTAGCTGGCTGTTGTGATGCTGCATAACAATCACAAGAAGGAGTGTGTCTGTCTGAGACTAATGCCTGTATACACATGGTTTCTTCACTTGTCCTCAGAGGATTTTAAGGCATTTTAAGCATCCTCCAAAGAACCTTGTTCTCTGCACATAATCTGAAAGCACACTAACATACTCACATTAGAGCCTTTGGCCATTTTAGTTTATGCGTGATGATGACTGAAAAATAAGATAACGGTGAATTGGTTGGTGAGTGAATTGATGGATGATGAAATTAAATGCAATCCGAATTTATTCCAAGTTATTCCAAAATATTTTAACTTCCCTGCTGGACAAATTTCAGAAATAAAGAATGAGCTCCCTTTCAATTTATTAGTGTGAGCAATAGCCACACCGCACAAGAAGTTCATTTGAGAAAAAGAAATACACTTTAGCATACTTTATCAAAGAGTACTTATTACGAAAACAATCTCGGAAAACCTTGGCAACAGACTGGAAACCATCTTAGACATTTTAGGAAACAACATTTTCTTTAGAACTTAAAAATGTAGTTGTACTGTAGTGTAATATGCTGATATTTTATCAGGGCTTAAAGTATTTTTATTGACATTTTTCCCTCTTTGTGCACCTGATTTAATGACAATAATGCTTGACTTAAAGGGACACTTCACCCATTTGCATTAAGCTTTGCATTGTTAGAAACCCAGTCATACTATTGAATGGTCGTGCAACACTCTTTCATTTTTCCCTGATACGGGAGAAATCTGTTATTTACCTCTTACACTTCCTCCTACAATGACGCAAAAATCGTAGGAAGTGTAAGAGGGGGGGATTTCTGTTGAGACTACAAGCACTCGTTCCTCATCTCTCCCAGGGGGCGGGACCCGCTCACGCTACAGACCTATTCAGATCAGTGGGTGGGACTTTACTCTCTGAAACTGAAAGCAATATCCTCCATCTTGTTTGAAGCTAAGCTAACAGGCGCTGTGGAGACAGATATAAAGTTATGACAATAGCGGAGGAGAGTGCTCAATATGATATAGACTAGAGGAAGAGGATTTCGGAAGTCGGATGCTTGAATCAGGTGTTTGTGGCTACCTTTACAAGCCGCATTGTAGCGAAGAGCAGCCGAGGCAGAAGACCTGCCTGCCGCGGACGAGGAGACCGGACTGGCTCGAGTTAGGGTGGACTGGTGGCGCCGGTGATCTCACTATGCAACTACGAACCGCTAATAACACAGAGATAGAGTCCGTCTGCGGCAAAGAATTTCAACGATGACAATTTCTCCTGGACGAAATCTCTGAATCAGACGAGGACACGGACGTTTGTGTTGTGAACTAGTTTCCTAGTTTCGCACCGCATAATGTTCTGACTGAACATCCAGGTACCATGCAATAATTCACCTTTTCGAAAGAAATACAAACGAGGAGTAATGCACTAATGAGTTTGCCAACTAACTAGACATTTTGTGTGAATGTGAAATTAATTTCAAGCTCTGGTGGTAGCTAGCCTTGTAGACGGAAGAGTGATTTCTCTTATAGGCAGATATGCGCTTTCTGGATTAGTGGGAGTGGCTTGCGGAGCTGTGCAATGTGGTGCATTGTGGGAGTTGTTGTCTTTCATACAAATGCGTCCTGAAGTTATTTTTTGTCTTTTCTCGGTCACAAAGGCACCTAATTCAAAATTTCTTTTACATTTCGACTACATATATGACCCACTTTAAATGAAAAACAATGTTCAAATGGGTGAAATGCCCCTTTAAGGTGTGGACACATTTACATATTTATTTGGGCAAAATCAAGTCATTCCAATAGGAATCCGTAAATCCGAAAAGTTTCGCATTGTGCAAAAAATTTGGTTACGCAAATTTGTTGTGCTGAACGTCAGAAAGCTGTTTGGTTTGTAATACCCCTTTTCCACCAACATGAACCTGGTTCAGAGCCAGAGCTATTGCCAGTTCGGAGTTGGTTCGACTGGCGAGCTCTCTAAGAACTGGTTTGTCTTTCCACAGGCCAGAGAGCCACCACAAGGCCAGAGAGCCACCACAGAGCCAGATCTTACGTCAATGTACAAATCTCATGTTGCCCAGCAACGCTAGCGCGGCAGCGCCAAACACAAACACGCCAGACTTGTTTGAGATGCATCGGCTTCTCGCTGACTGATCAGCGCATTACATCAAAGCACTGCGAGAGCAATCCAAAAGCACAAGGAGTCGTATGCTCTCCAAACACATCTCCAACAAGCCTTCCATCAAAAATGGCGGTTGTTGCATTACTATTGATGCTCATGGCCTTGCGAACCTACATTGGCATCCAAACACGTCAAATCCAACGCGTTCGTGCAGCTCGCCGTAACTTGCATAGACAGAGATTAAAATCGAGCTGCTATTAGCTCGATTAGCTGCTATTTAAAAAATGGCAGTCACAAGTTTCTGTTCAAGACGAACAGAAACTTGTGACCGCCATTTTTGCCGCCATTGTTGACCGCCAGTTGGTCACGGTAACCCGCCCCCAGCCCCTGACGCAAGCAGTCCTTACTTCTAGCCCAGCAATGTTTTGGTGCTACTTAAAGGGTTAGTTCACCCAAAAATGAAAATTATGTCATTAATGACTCACCCTCATGTCGTTCCAAGCCCGTAAGACCCCTGTTCATCTTCGGAACACAGTTTAAGATACTGTATTTTAGATTTAGTCCGAGAGCTTTCTGTCCCTCCATTGAAAATGTATGTACGGTATACTGTCCATGCCCAGAAAAGGTAATACAGACATCATCAAAGTAGTCCAAGTCAGGGGTTCCCAAACTTTTCCATGCCAAGGCCCCCCAAATACCACTAGGTTCTGGCCAAGGCCCCCCTTTTGCAGGATGTGTTATTGAACCCATCGACAATACTACGGCACGTGTAGAAATAAATAAATAAAACATCTAGGTGAACATCAGATATATATATATATATTAGGGCTGGGAATCGATTAGAAAAAATTAACTAATTACTTGCACAATTTGCTGTAATTAATTGCAATTAATTGCATTTCCTCCAAGCTTGTAATCATCATTAATTAAAACTTAGAATCACCAGAAAAAAGGAACAGAAAATAGCCCTATATTAAAATAATATTAAACATCAATATATCAATGTATTATTCTTTTTCAATAATCAATCAACATAATCAATTTAAGATTTTTTTTTTTCAATTTTTTTTTTTTTTTACTAATTATAAAAATAAACTATAGTCCTAAAAAAGCTATTATTACACATAGCATGTGATCAGAGCAGGTCATTTTAAAGGAATAGTTCACCCAAAAATTAAAAATTCTGTCCTCATTTACTCTTCCTCAAGTTGTTCCAAACCTTTATGACTTTCTTTCTTCTGCTGAACACAAAAGAAGATATTTTGAAGAAAGTCGGTAACCAAACGACTGATGGACCCCATTGACTTCCATATAGGAAAAAAAAATACTATGGTCAATGGGGACCAGCAACTGTTTAGTTACAAACCTTCTTTAAAATATCTTCTTTTGTGTTTAGCAGAAGAAAGGAAATCATACAGGTTTGGAACAACTTGAGGGAGAGTAAATGACAGAATTTTAATTTTTGGGTGAGCTATCCCTTTAACATTGTTGCCCAGCATGAATAACAGCGCAGCAAACAGAAGTCTAGAGAGAAATTTCACCTTATTTGAGCGGACTTGCTTTTCCAGTGCGTGATCGGTACATGGAGCGTTTGGGCCGTGAACGACAGAGCAGAACGCGCAGCGCGCCGACACCTATGGCCGACACACACACACACACACACACACACACGGAACGGAGAGTGCGGCGGCGCACACGGAGCGGAAAAGACCCGCTCATTAAAGCTGCTCGAGAATGAAACCCGATCCACATATTTTCGGCTTTTTAATAGCAGCCGCAACAGGAAATCATTAAAACGAGGCAAAAAAAAGTGCTGCGTTAAATGCGTTATTTTTTTAACGCGTTAAACATTTCAAATTAATCGCAAAGATTAACGCGTTAATTCCTCCAGCCCCAATATAGCCTATATATAATAAAACACCACTTTTACCCAAACTGATTAATAAAAACAAGTTTAAATTAATACATTTTCTATAAATATTTTTGTCTTCATTTTCTTTAGTAGGCTATGTCAGAAAAGAAAATGAAGGCAAAAATCCTACTCCAGTTCTTGTTCAAACACACTATACATGCAATATGTGCATTTTAGGTACTTTTTGTGTGAAATCATATTTATTTTGTCCATCAAAAGTGTGCCTTCACTTTAATTGAGCGTGAGCAGCGCAGCAAAAATAGACTCGGCGCCGAAACCCTCCGCTTCACTGCTGCTCACGCGACGCTCCTGCTTGACGCTCACGCGCTGCTCCTGCTCGCGGTGTGAATGCACTCACTGAACATGCACGCCGGAAAAAAATCGCGCTGCTCGCGCGCCGCTCGCGGTCTGAAACGACCGTAATTCACAAGGTTTCCTACATGTGCGTTCTGTGTGCATGTGTGATGCTGATGTTGCGCGATCATGTTATTCATGCGGCGCCCGAGTGCATTTGAATCGGCATATGTCAGACTGAAAATCACGTGAAAATCGGCCAATTCTTGTCACTAGCCGATCAATCAGTTCATCTCTAAAATATTAACATTAAAAGTATAATGTTAAGATAGGCTATGCAACAAATTATTATAATGTTATTTCATAACAATACTCATATTAGCAAATATTTAATATTTTTTATAAATATATATTTTTTTACTTTTTTCCGCTTTTTTTCCCCAACTTGCTGCGGCCCCCCTGGCGCCCCCTGGCGCCCCCCCAGGGGGCCGCGGCCCCCACTTTGAAAACCCCTGGTCCAAGTGACAGTGGCTCAATCTTAAGTTTATAAAGCGACGAGAATACTTTTTGTGACGTACAACACAGATGCGCTACGCAGTTATACTACGTGAACTAACTCGAGGCCCAGAGAGAAGGAAATGAATAGTGGAATAAAGTCGTAATTTTTGTGTTTTTTTTGCGCACAAAAAGTATTCTCGTCGCTTTATAAACTTAAGATTGAGCCACTGTAGTCACTTGGACTACTTTGATGATGTCTGTATTACCTTTTCTGGACATGGACAGTATACCGTACATACATTTTCAATGGAGGGACAGAAAGCTCTCGGACTAAATCTAAAATATCTTAAACTGTGTTCTGAAGATGAACGGAGGTCTTACGGGCTTGGAACGACATGAGGGTGAGTCATTAATGACATAATTTTAATTTTTGGGTGAACTAACCCTTTAAGAACCACTTTTCCTGCTTCAGAGCTGATGCTTTGGGTGTCGAAAATCAAAGAACCGATTTGAAACAAGGCTCTGGCTCCGAACCAGCACCAGCGCTGCCTTGGTGGAAAAGGGGTATAAGTGACGTCTTAGCTGTGCTTCATGTATCTCTTTCATGGGACTTCAGGGGATATAATAACTACAGAGTCAGTCTGACTACTTCAAATGTTTGTCTTTTTCTGTGACTTTTACTCTGTCCGGCATTCTATCTGTCGTACACACATAGATGCACAGTTTGTATGCTTTTACTTTGAAAAGTACTAAATTAATAACCTAATCATTAAGCAAACATTTAGCACTCTTAGAGTTTTGGGTCACATGAGTTGAGGTCAAGTCAGGTCACAGTATTGATTC
Organism: Scardinius erythrophthalmus; assembly: GCF_964197995.2. Lineage (NCBI taxonomy): Eukaryota > Metazoa > Chordata > Actinopteri > Cypriniformes > Leuciscidae > Scardinius > Scardinius erythrophthalmus. The sequence continues at coordinate 9,874,293 of NC_138222.1, read as the reverse complement.
ACTCATTTATGCCAAAGGCATCACTACATGCTATCCATTACACACACACACACACACACACACACAAACACACACACATTTCTATACACGTGCTTATTCAAACAATCACAAAGTTAATCAGTAAGCAAATATTTAAAACCCTTTGAACTTGTCCTAATGGAACCGTGAGCTGTCTGTCTGTCTGCCTGTCTGTCTGTGTTTCACCTATATTTACCCTTCCTATACACGTGCTGACATGTTGTAAGGTGTCGGCTAAAGTTATATGCCAAGCACCCGTCTTGTCATTTACGGCTATCGGACCCCCTCACACTGGCTCTTTAAGTGAGCCAAAGTTCAGCTGAAGGACAAAAACTTTGACTTCCAGTGGCAGTCATGTGGCCAGGCTTCCTCCTCGCGCAGCTCCGCTTTGGGCCCCTTATCTGATTCCACTCTGCCAAAGCTGCTGTTGACAGCACAGTGCCGGTTTGAAGAACAGCACGTCCATTCTTTGTGACGCCTCCTAATCAGAGAGCCAGAGAGAGAAAGAGAGAGACACTGCAGAGCTTTATTTTGTATTATCCTTCATGTATTTGCAAAGTTAAGACTTTCCTCTGCTGTTTTCCAATGAGAATATCAAGCACTGCTTGAGAAGGCCTGTGGGTCTTCTTCACAACCTCAGAGTAAAACAAAAACCCAATCAAAATAGCTAGCTGGAGGGCAACGGAGGAACAAACAAGCCCACCACAACATCACAAACTATTCACACTAGAGACAAATGGAGAGAGTGCAAGAAAGGGACAGGCATACACAAACCAAATAAAAAACAATACATATAATGAGGAAATCAAAAGAGTGGATAAAGATTCACATTCATACAAATCACTCTAAACCCTACAGTACATTAAGAAAAAAATTGATTTCATCAATGATAGTGAGGATTTTATGAAAATATAATTGTAATGATTTTAATTAAACATACTGTTGTCACATACTGGTGGCTGTGATGAAGCGTAAGAAGATGAGAAGTCCAAACAAAACAGTCTTTAATAAATCCAACAAGGACAACGTGGGATAATCACCAGTAGAATGACATAACACAACCACATAAAACTAAAGACGACATGGAACAATGAACAGACAGAACTCGGGGTTTAACACACAGGGAGAGTTATCAGAGGAAGTATGAACAGGTGAAGGATCTCATTTCCAATCAGGGAAACTAACAATGACTAGAAACTCAGGCAAAACGGAACAAAGCATTGCCTGAAAACAAAACTACAACAGAATAGAAGAATAGAATAGAATGAGGCATTTATATAGCGCTTTCATATGTACTACTGTACACCCAAAGCGCTTTACAATCATATCAGGGGTCTCTCCTCAACCACCACCAGTGTGCAGCATTCACTTGGATGATGCGACGGCAGCCACAGTACAACGGCGCCAGTGCGCTCACCACACACCAGCTATAGGTGGAGAGAGGAGAGAGAGTGATAGAGCCAATTCAATGTAAGGGGATTATTAGGAGGCCATGATTGGTAAGGGCCAATGTGTGGAATGTGGCCAGGACACCGGGGTTACACCCCTACTCTTTACGAGAAATGCCATGGGATTTTTAATGACCACAGAGAGTCAGGACCTCGGTTTTACGTCTCATCCGAAGGACGGTGCTCTTTGACAGTATAGTGTCCCCGTCACTACACTGGGGCGTTAGGACCCACACAGAACACAGGGTGAGCACCCCCTGCTGGCCTCACTAACACCTCTTCCAGCAGCAACCTGGTTTTTCTCAGGAGGTCTCCCATCCAGGTACTAACCAGGCTCAGCCCTGCTTAGCTTCAGTGGGCAACCAGTCTTGGGCTACAGGGTGATATGGCTGCTGGACAACAGAACATACTTGTGACATTAGTCCCCCCTCCTGGAAGGCGTGTCCTTGTGCCATAATGAGTCCAACTGAGGAGGGAGGGAGGGGGCTTCGGAGGCGAACGAGGAGCTGGCAAAGAGCAGGAAACAGAAAGCCAGGGCAAAGACTGTGGGAGAAGCCAGGGAGGAGAGGAGGGTAGGAGGAGCCATAGCGACGAGCATCCAAGGTGGAAGCAGAGTGCCAGAGAACTGAGGCGGAGCCGGTGGGACTGAGGATCAAGGTGGAGCCGGAGGGACTGAGGACCAAGGTGGAGCCGGAGGGAAGGCAGAGCCCATCACAGTCAAAGGGGTGGAGGTATGGAGCACAGCTGAAGACCCAAAAGTCTGTGGCACAGGCAGAGCGATATCTAACCAAAGTGGAGCTGTAAGGAAGAGCCGATGGAGGAAGGAGCCGACTGGTCGACGAGCCAAGGTGGAATGACGGGTTCGGTGCCTGGAGGTGGAGCCAGGGGATCCCCTTGCCAAGGCGGCGCTGTAGACAAGAACCAAAAGGCAGATCCACACAGCAGAGTTGAGTCAACAGAGGGAAAGCCGAGGAACTGAAGGGAACCAGCAGAGGCAGAGCAGAAGGACTGGCTGTATTTGGTAGAAGAGGTGGGAGAGAGAGACGGTAGGTGGGATCTTTGGAGTCATAGAAGCCTTAGAGCTGGACGGGACCAGCGGTGATGAAGGAGACTGCAAACTGGGCGAAACTAGCGGGGATGGGAGACTCATGGAAATATCCTCTCTTCCACTTCCTCATATTAATAATAATTCACCCAGAGGCCAGGTATAGCTCATCCTCAGCGGCGGGAGTGTGGGTGGGGCTTCCTTCCATCCCCTCATACTTTATGAGGACACACACTGGCACAGATGATGTTGCCGACTCGCGCACCTCATCAGACAAAATTATAGTCAGAGTGAAATGGACTAAAATTGATGAAGTTGAAAGAAAACGTTTTGACTAATTGTTAAGTCACGATGTAACAAAAGCAGTGACAGGTCTTTTAATAAGTTTTATTACATGGCTCTGTGGAATACTTGATTCTGATTGGTCAGTCGTGCCATCCAGCGGTATGTTATTCCCAGATAATAACTGCTGAAAACAGATAACGCAGGCTCATCCGGGTTACTGAAGTCAGCAGTGCTATACGCTTGCTAGGAACATTTTTTCTTCGTGGAAGTTTTGCTTTTGGTGAGCTAATAAAATATTAAAACTCAGTCGAATCAATATTTTGTTTAGAGTTATTTAATTATGCCATCCAGTAGCGTGGACTCACTCTCTCTTGTTTCATACAAACACATCTGAGAATAAACCTCTGCTTCACTTCAGGGTCCTCATAACCCTGTTGGGGGTTTATTCTCAAATAACAACCGTCTGGATGTACATTATCCCTTATTTGGGACGTATCTGAGTGAAATCATTATAAAAATTATCGAAAAAAAAAAAAATAGTGCTTGACTTGGTTCAATCTGTAGGTTGTTGATTAGATGGAGTCAGATCGTCTGAATCCAAACTTGCAGTCGATTGAACTGAAAAAAATATATATATACACAAAATATTGACTAATTGAAAGTCATAAAGCTATGGAAGTAGTGACGGATCTTTTCTTCTGTAATGTAATATACATCTGAGTGAAACTCATTTTCTGAAAGAAAAAAAGAAAGTAGGTTGATTCTATCCTTCAGTGGCAGATCTGAATGCGGGCTTGCAGTTGACTGTAAGAAAGGGCCGGGTTTATGTAGACAAAATGATTGGAGAAGTCTTGCATACTTCACCAGAGAGAAGTTTGTCATTTCCCTGGAAGATTGAGTTATAATATTTTCATAAAAAAATTACAAGGTCAAACAAAACATAAAAAAAAAATAAACATCCATGGATGAATCATTCACAATAATATCAATAACATGCATTTACAAAATAGGTGAGGTGAATTTCCTTTTCATGCCAACTTTAAAATGACGTTTATGTCTAACGACAAAATCTTACTAAAGCAAAACAAAAAATGAACACTGACACAAATGTAACAAGACAAATACTTCAAATCACCCTCAAACAGAATTAAAAATACACACCCTCAAACTCAATTACTCAGATACTTAACTAATCACACAAACACACTTGCTTCAGCACACACTCTGATGGCTGATGGTTCTGAAACAGACATAATGTTCCTCGAAACATTTACCCCCCTTGGCTTCTTTTTCACTATTTAAAACAAAAAAAAAACCACAAGGCTTCGTGCTGGTGCCTCGACAGGCAGATTACGCACACAAAGGTTTGAATTGTTAATCTGGCAACACGCATTAGCGAGTGGTGGGGGGATCTCTCACACGAGCTCTGCAACGGAGCTTATGTTCTCTCAATGGGGAGTCAGCAGTCTCCAACTGCGTTCTCTGACTCACCAATGCCAGTGCAGGGCCAATAACGCTGCAGTCTTTGTTGTACCTAGAGCACATTACGCCACAATATGCTCCCTCTGCGCATCTAGTGAGAGTCGCAGTGGAAAAATGCATGTGGGGGACTGGAATTTGCGTAGTTCGGGTACAGCATGTTACTGAGTGAAGAGAAGTTGCATGTTATGTAATATCTACAGGGGCATACGTTTAACTATGTGCAGTTAAGAGACAAAGGAATGTGTGATGAAAGTGTAAAAATCTCATATTATCAATATTATTAATCAATTAGGTTGAATTTGACTCACTGGCATGTTTTTCTGTCAGGCTCAATGTGCTAATGACCTACAAGCTTTATCTGCTTCCCTCATTGCTACAATTTTTTCATTTAATATGCTGTCAACTTTCTTTTTTGCATCTTTGTATCAATAACTCAGTGTGATTGCCTTGTGGGGCCACTAAACACACATTTGGGTACACCGCAGGGGAAAACTGCAACTGTGAGACCTCTTAGCGGGGCTTTGGCATCTTAAATCATGCCAATCATTATGCAATATAAAGACAGTCAGCAATGGCAGTAGCCAAAGGGTGGAATAACATACCAGCCAGGTACCAGTCTTGTTTAAGCACAGAGCAAATGTGTTTTTAAGGCCCCATGAAATCAGTTTACGAGTACAGTGTTGATGTATTTCCTTTTTAAACAGGAAGCTGGACATATTAAAATGCCTTTATTTTTTTTTTAAATAGCTAGTATCTTAAAGCATACGTCACAGCTATGCCAGTTACTCACTACTTGCTATTGCTAGCCAGAAAAAGGTGGTATTACATTCTCATTATAGAGAGTATTTGATTGGACTACACTAATGAGTGCAAAGTGAATCATCAGTATTTTTGGTCCATTTTTCCCAGAAAAGAATTTTTTTACATTTTAATGGCAAAATATGCTACATTTATATGCTAAAAGATAATATTTTCAAGTTTTAGGAGAGCACTCTCCTGGGGCCTCGTTTATAAAACTTTGCGTCAGAAGTGGCGTACGGATGAAACATAGGACGTGCGTACGCACAGAAATATTCGAATTTATAAAACCGTGCGCATGCACATCCTAAGCAGTTTTCTCTTAATAAATCAAAATCAATTCTAAATGTAGTGCAGCTTTTGCGGCTTCATGTCACGCCCATAGTTGCCCATAAATAGTCTGTGAAACGCCCACAAGTTAATGTTCATCGTTTGCGAAATCATGGCAAACACGGAGAGGAAAACCAAGAAACGTAACTTTTTCGTAAAACGGAAAAGGGGAGTAAAGAGGAGTAAAAGAGGAGTAGAATGTTGTTTGGAGGGCACAGTTGCCACATCTTCTAAGAGCGCAAGATCAGCCATTGTGCGTCATTACGCACTGTGATGGCATTATGGCATTTTATTACCATCCATTTGATTGCATCTGACAAGCTACAGATGTGTTATGAGGATGAATTGCATAACATGCCAATATTATTGCAGAACATATTTCACTTTTCTTTTTGCAAATATGTGGTAATTTGCATTTCTGTTGTAATCTTCGTTTGATTTTGTTTGTTTTACACTGCAGATCGATCAAACGGGCGTTCGTGTAGGCTGTTAATTGTAAGACTTGCTTTGTGAAGTCTTCATGTTATTTATGAGAGGCAGTATTGCCATTTCTTTTACACAGTCTACAGTTTCACACACTTTCACGTGTTTCTTCCACCTGCCGACGGTGTCGCCATTTCTCATTTCACCCGTTTTTTGTGCGTACGCAACGTTTATAAATGATGCCCCTGGTCTTGAGCTAATAAACTAGAATTAAAAGGACAGAGAAAAAAAGTACACTTTAGCATGCTTATTATGTGAATAATATACTTCAAAAGAATATACTTAAGAGCAAACTCTATTTTCAGACACTTAATTGCGTAGTAATTGCAATGGAATGAAAATATATTATAGTTTAAATTTATAAAATGCAATTTGATGAACTTTAAATGTTTTTATTTTTTTGACCAAGACTTACATACATACTTCTATTGTCTTTGAAATATTGTTAAAGTTTACTGCCGAATGTACTGGCAAACTTTTAATGTTAACTAAAATAAATGTTGATGTAATTTCTATTGAAAGACGTATATTACTACGGTATATTTTAAATTGCAACGTCATCATTACAGATATGAAATTCCTAACATGTTTAAATACAAACAAGCTTCAATAGTCAACACATCAAAATAAGTGTACTTCTTTAAAGCAAGTGTAATAAAGCAATAAGTGTAAAGCAATAAGTCTACTTCTTTTTTAAATGTACTTTTAAAGTTCCCGGTTCCCGGTTTGTTGATGGACATACACTTGTTAATGCTGATGCTGAGGAATTATAGTTGCAACATCTCATAATGTACCTCAAAAGTCGTCTTTGTGATGGTGGTTCGGGTTGAAAAACTAGTTCAAATATTTCATTATCGGACTCGCGCTCGTATTGATATGGTAAAATCAAGGTCATCGTTACTGTCTTTACAGTGTGTACAATCGCTGAGTTTTACAATCGCTGGGCGGAGCTGAAGTTCAGTTATGGTAATGGGCGTTTAGCTTCTGAAACTGCTGTACGTGCTAGACCAATCACAACAAACTGGGCCATCTGACCAATCAGAGCAGAGTAGGCTGGCTCACGGAAAGAAGGGATTAAGAGAGACAGATTCATCCGTTGAGTCTTTTGAGAATCATTGAAAAAAGTGATGTGCAATGTATATTATGAGAAAATGACATTTGATGCATGTACTGTAAACCTGTATAGGAGACCTCCAAAACAAAATTAAGAGCCTTTAAAATAGCACAATAGGGGCACTTTAAGATTTGAAGTGCACTACCAGTGCACATTCAATACAATTAAACACACCTCTTTTTCACAAGGGGGTCTTGCAGCTGAAGAGATAAAAAAGTTTTTCTTTTCCCCCTACAATACATGGTTTCAATATGTATGCAAAAGTCAGGGTCTGTAAATTTGTGTAATGCAGCATCACTCAATAATGTAGAATTAATTAAAGTCCGTAAGGAGAGATTGATGCTGACATGATGTGAAGACATTTAACAAACCTAAATAAATTCAACTATGAGTTGGCTACATAACTTAATTTGCTCAAACATTGATGTAATCCATTGGGATTTCCCCCCTTCTTGTGTCTCTTTACATAATTTGTGAATTTGCATGAGGTCCCGCTAGCTGGTGGGCCGTGGGCCGTCTTCAGTGACTGACTCATGTCAGTCACATCCCCATGCACAGCTGTACGGAGATGCAAATAGGATCAATCTCATTTAAATAAACACCCAACCATCTGGGGGCATAAGTAAAGGAGGGGGGTGTCACATGAGCAGTGAACGCTGGACAGTGGTTGGGGGTTTTCTCATGAATCACATTCAGATTTACACATCATGGAGTGATGGGATCAGTCAATCAGGCTAATGATCTCTATTGATCCTAAGCTCTATCTCACGGACATTATAAGTAGTTTTGTTTGCCTCTTTGATAGAGAAGTTAGGCTGGCGGCATGTGGTTGCCACTCTTCATCACATTTACAAAAATCAAAACATCAAAAATGCTTGTACACTTTACATTAACATGGTATTCTGTTGTCCATGTTTGATGACTGTATGTCATTGGAACTTTGGCTCGCATTTGTCCTTTCAGAGTACTTTGTTTGCAAGAACTGAAGGTGAACATGCATATTAGTCCTTCTCCACGGACATTCTTCATTAAACCTCGGTCCACAGGAAAATATAATTTATATTGACTGTAATTGTTCTAACGGTGGTGTCCACATCAGATGGACCGAAAGGATGATGAGGTCTAATTTGTCTGTTAGTCAACAAGCCAGAAGGGATCCCTGGAGTCAAAAGGTAATGACAAATGCACAACCTCCAGTGATGGAGCCTGAAGATGGGGGATGGACTGCTGTCTCCATGGCAGTCACTGAATCCGTCCTCTGCACTTCTATAACTTCTATAACCACAATATATGGTGTCCCCAGAACGTGTCTGTGAAATTTCAGCTCAAAATACCCCCCAGATTATTTATTATAGCTTGTCAAATTTGCCCCTTTTTGGGTGTGAGCAAAAACACGCCGTTTTTGTGTGTCCCTTTAAATGCAAATGAGCTGCTGCTCCCGCCTCCGTTCAGGATACTCTGGCAATAACAAAACGCAAATTTCATTCATCCAAAATCTCAGAAATAACCAGTGGAGTGCAGCCTTACAGAGAGACTCAGGAAGAGATTGCAACTCTTAGATGCACCTGGACGTTTCTGAATGGTTAGTGGATACATTTATGGAGTTGTTATGGAGTTGCATTTATTAATCTCATCGACTTAACTTTTACACAAGTTGACACTGTTCCCTGAGGTCTTTTTAAGATAGCTGTGATGTTTTTTGATCAAATAGTGTTCTGTACGACAGAACAGTTTGTAAGTTTTGCTTGAACTTTTGCCATTGTGTTAGAATTGGTTACACTGTTGTCACTTGCGAAAACCAAATGGCGGCGCTGTGGGTGTAAACGTGCAGATTAAGGGGCGGTGATATTATAATAAGATCCCCTTCCTACGTCAGAAGGGGAGCGAAATCTGATCGGCTTAATTTTTGACATGCTTGCAGAGAAAGGCTTACCAAAACAAAGTTACTGGGTTGTCACTTTTCAGGTTTTCTGGGTTGGTAGATGCACCGGGGACCCGATTATAACACTTAGGGCCTGTCCCAATACCTCCCCTTACCCTAGATTTCTGCCCTAACCCTTGTTTTTGCGCATTCTCGTGTAGGGGTAGGGTGTCCCAATACTCTAAAGAGCAAGGGGGAGTGCTATTCTCCCCTTAAAATCAACCCTCAAAACATAGTGCGGTCCGATGCAGACTTAAAATGAAGTGGAAGATGAAATTACCCAGGATACCTTGCGGACTCAGCAAGCCGGTAATTTTTTTAAACAAGATGGCGGACACCGCTGGAAAGGAACAATTAAATTGTAATTATATCTTCGCAAATAAGCATGTTAAAATTTCTAAATATGTTGGAATATGTTAGTTTAATGCACATCCAATGGACTGTTAAGTTTTGAACACTAATGTTAGAAAATATTTCACGAAGCTATCTATCTGACGATGTTCATGATATCTGCCGAGTGCTTCGAGAGAGTCTGCCCATCAAATATACATCTTATCTGGGTAGTTAATCTAATTTTATTTTTCGATTTTGGCTTCCAAGGATTATAAAGATTATAAAAAGAAGATGTGAGGTAAAACTATTAAAAAACTAGCCGCGTTCGTCTAGTGCTTCATCTTTTTCTTCACAGCGCGCTGTCACTTCTCCCTAACGTTAAACCCAAACAGCACTAAACACAATCAGTGATTGTTGTAAAATGCAGTGTCAGCTGATTCTAAATTGCGGGACGTGTTTGATTGTAAAAAGAGCTATAATAAGCACAATAATCCGCGCAGAGACGTTGATCCTGTTCCCATGGCGGCTCGCGTTCGGAAACGGACTGCAACTAACGTTAGACAAGCAAACTATACTTTGGGTTTCATGTGCGCGTCTATACGATCAAATACAGACAAAAATATGGCTAAATGACCGGTTTGGAGATTCACTTTAACACAGTTTATGTCTTAAATGGGAGTTAGTTGTGGAATAGTTGGGAGACAATGTGTATTAGATCTGCATTCGGTCTTAAAGTGGCAGCGTCTAATAAACCTGCTAATGATTACACCTTAATGTGAATAAAACAACTAAAGGCAAAGAGAAAATTACTCCCAGCTCTTGAATGAATAACTTTAGCTTTAATGAGCATTAATCTATCTATAATAAACTATGCTGTGTTATTTTACATTTGATTACTTTATTAGATTTCTAGCATATTATTATGGATACTTATATCCTGATCATAACTGGGATAGTTATATATAATTTGCATATAGTGGTGTCCCATTTCATAGGGAAAGATCTTCAACTCCACTTCCCCTCGTTGAGGGGACTTTACTTTCGAGGGCACTCAAAACTAAGTGGAAGTTTTAAGGGGGGGGGGGGGGGGGGGGAAATGGGACAGGGCCTTAATCACGGAAAAAGTCTTTTCTTTATGTCCCTTTTAAGTCTTTGTTAGGTTTGCTGTCAGGACCAATACAGTAAGCTATGCCCAATCCTTCAATGACAGCTTCTTTTCAAAGACTGCATTACATTGTTAAAAAAGTTTCCCCAAACGATCTGAAATCTGCTACCTGAACCACTAAGGTTGGACAGAAGTGATCAGGAACCTTGAAAAAATCTTGAAAAATCCATGACATCAGAGAACAGGCAGAGTTCCCCAACATCTTATTGTTGGCTAAATAACTACTGGGATCAAATTATTTTCTTTTTCTGTTGTTAAGAATCTAAATGTTTTGTACGTTTGGGTAGATGCTGAAATGTACAATATGGATGGACTGATACAGTCAGTAACTGAAACCGTATCATGCAGGGGTGGAAAAAACAGCATCTCTTGGATGTGGCAAATACACGCTACTATCTCATCTCAACCAATTCTCAGGAAAATAAAACAACAACAAACTCAAGACTACAATCGAGGTGTTTCGGAAGCTTACTGACATAGTAAATAACTCTCTTTTGAGTGGACATTGTAACTTTGCAGACATTTTTTCATGCTCGAACAGCAACATTACACACCGAAGAAAGTTGAAAATGTAAAACAAAAGAGACCATAATAGCCCGAGTCTAATAATGACAGTCAAGTAAATTTTGTAAAAAAGCAGGACCCCTTTAATAAAATAAAATAAAATAAAATAAAATAAAATAAAATAAAATAAAATAAAATAAAATAAAATAAAATAAAATAAAATAAAATAAAATAAAATAAAACAAAACAAAACAAAATAAAATAAAATAAAATAAAATAAAATAGCCACGCAGGATTTTATATCATATAAATGTTGGTGGCCAAATGAGTTTTGGGTTCTGAAAATTAGAGTAGGTCTATGTCTACAAACAGTACATCAAACTCTTTCATTTCGAACCTAGAAGGAAAATTCTGTTTCATTTATGCGATTGTAAGAATCATATATTAGGCTCATGTTATCATATGTTAAGATCTTTGTGCTTGATATTGCTCCTTTTGCAGGGCAAGTTACTGTGTATTTTGTTTTCAGAGCGATTATAGGGCATATGATGATTTCATTTTATTTGAAATATAAGCACCTTTTCCAGTATAATATTTTTTTTTACTAAAAAGTGTATGCTTTGCAAAAAAGTGCAGTGTTTCAGATACCTCAACTACATTATAACTTCACACTCCTAAGAAGGCGAAAATAAAGGAGGTTTGATATTAATAACTTCGCCTTTAGTCCACAAAGAAAGCGAGGACAGTCATTAGATGTGGAAAGAGACAAAGGGTGAAGTAACATTTTCCAAAAGTTGCTAATGTTAGCAAGAACCTATAGTACATCCAGACACTATTGACTCTCACACCTTAATGGTAACACGTCTAGACATTTCCAGGCACAGAAATGCCTCAGTGTCTTATTAATTAATTAAAAACACTGTGGCGTCTGTTAAGATTACATCAGCATACTTCTAGAATCCTGGGATACTTCAATGTGAAAAGTCTTGGATGTTTTATACATTCAGTTTCTGCCAAACTGATATGTCCTGATTCTCTCTGCAAACTCTTGTCCCAGATATAAAACCTTTCTAAAGAATTCTTCACTCTGAATCCAGAGTACCTTTTTTTAAAAAGAGTTCCAAGCATTAAAAAAAGACCTAGAACAAATTGTCTTCATATGGTTAGTTTGTAGAGACCAGCATTAACAGCCTCGAAGTAAAACCCTTGTGAAAATGTACACTTGATCAATATATTTAAAAAGAAAAGACTTAATTGTGAATTGAATGTAATGTTTTTGGACACTTAATTGCATGTTATTTACAATAATAAAACAATAAAATTTATATTAAATGAACTTTTAGTCAAACTTTAGAGTGCTTTTTTAGACTTAAGTACAATTTTGATGTAATTTTATAAATACTTTAATGTGTTTTTTGTTGAAACTAACATATATTTAAATATAGTTGCAATGTAGTACATTTAAAATATATTAGCATTCATTTCAAATAGCACATTGCAGTTAAAATTATAATCAAGTATTTTGATGTGCTTTAGTATGTCAGACAACACATCAAATTAAGTGTACTTTAAATTACAAGTACAATTAAAACAATGATTAAAAATGCATGTTAAATTAAAACTTTTCATTTGACATTATAATGCACTTTTTAAAAGTGTACTTAAGTGTTAAGAAACAGTTATATTCTCTTTAAGTACACTTAAGGGGGCTTTTATGTAATCAATGTTATATTATCTGCAAGTACAGTCTTTTAAAAATATACTTTTAAGATTTGAAGTACACTACAAGTGCACATACAGTACAATTAAAACAATTCTTTTTCAAGGTAAGTCAGAATTTCCCCCTCCAATCCAACGCTAACATAATAAAAATGGCATTCTTCTTCGGTCGGCCTGTTTGTTGTTTGTGCGCCCCCCGAAATTTCCTTTCGTTTGTCACATCTTGGTGCTCAATCAAAGATTATCTCCTCAGCCCATAAAGAGCTTTGTCACTTCTAGATGTCTAATTCTGATTGAGAACCCTCCCTCCTCCTTTCCTACCATCCTTTTCTCCAAACTAATCCATAGCCTATAGTTTAGCCTTTCATAGGAAAGATTACAGAGAAATAGCTATTAAGGCTTTGGCGCTATCAATTCTGATATCGCAAAGCCACTTAAGGGCCCAGCAGACTCGGTTAGGACTCTGGACCCAACTCTGCTGTGCAAGGAGTGAGAAAGAGAAGAGGGGGGGAGGACGTCAAAAGAAAGAGAGAGTTATCTTGTTTAGAAAGATTTAGTCAATGTGCCCCTCTGTAGACCACTCTCTGGTCTCCTTTATTAAGATACCTCCCAAAAGTACGGGGATCCCACCAAATGTTTTGAAGAGTTTGATTTGTTTCTCTTAAAGGGATAGTTCACCCAAAAATGAACATTTTGTCTTTATTTACTCACCCTCAAGTTGTTCCAAACCTGTATGTGTTTCTTTCTTCTGTTGAACACAAAAGAAGATATTTTAAAGATTGTTGGTAATCTAACAGTTGACGGTAGCCACTGACTTCCATAGTAGAAAAAAAAATACTATGGAAGTCAGTGGATACCGTCTACTGTCTGGTTACCAACATTCTTTTAAATATCTCTTTAAATATCAATAAATTTATACAGGTTTGGAACAACATGAGAGTAAGTAAATGATGACAGAATTTTCATTTTTGGTTGAACTATCCATTTAATCTTTTTTTTCTACATTAAAAATAATTTAGTATGAAGGTAAAAGAACTATGGATATGGTTTATAATCAGTCATGCAGGTGATGTACTTTTAATAGTTGCTCATCAAAGTGCTGATCAAAGTGCAAAATGATAAATGAATTTACAAAGTACAAATTCTTAATTAATCTGGGTTTCTGAAACTACGGGCCCTATTATATACCTGGTGCAATGCGGCGCCAGGTGCGACGCAAGTGTCTTTTGCTAGTTTCAGCCTTACGCAGTTATCATTTTCACATCCTGTGCCACGTTGTTTAAATAGCAAATGCATTTGCGCCCATCTGTGCACCCATGGGTGTGCTGGTCTGAAAACGAGGTGTGTTCTGGCGCATTGTTGGCACTGAAACCTGGTCTAAAGTAAATGGTGCAATATTTTTTTTATGTTATTTAAAGAGTGTGTTAGTAATATATGCCTATAGGCGGGTGTAATACCCCCATGTGATTGATTTTTATTTATTTATTTTTTTAAAGCTTTTACTTTAGGTGATTGCTAACAAGTGGCTAAATGGCACTATAGAGGTTGTCGGGCACATTGTATTGACACCTTCATCATGAAGCGCATAATTATTATTTTGCAAACTATTCTAACTCAAAGTAGCTTTTATAAATGTGCCTTAGAAAAAAAAAAAAAAACATTAATGGTGTGCATCTTGAAAACAATAGTAGAAACAAACAGTAGTTGATTGTCGAGTTCACGCGCATGATCATAGGTAACTAAACCTATGCGTGTGAACTCGACAATCGACTACTATGGACTTCGACCGAAAACAGGAAGTAAATACAGGTATGTGCGCTGGCTGAATTAACTTCACTTTTATTCATATCTTTCACATCTACTGCAGTCAGATTCACCGTGTTCACTCTGAAGGAATCACTCACATGGCTGGGCACTTGTAATGACACATCAAGGATGTTAAGAGGCTAAAAGCAGGTTTAAAACTTGCCCCATTGAAGTCAACAGGGTGCAAATTTTAAAAAGAGGATAACACGGTGTAGGCAACACCGATTTTTGTCGTTGTTCTCTGTACTGACAGCACTCCAAATTTACAAAAAAATTGACCGGAGTTCTTCTTAAAGATATGTTAGTGCAAGTTGATTTCAGTTAAAACACCTCAAACATGCATTATAGTCTGGGATTAGGCTTAAGACATGTCTGTGAAACCAGGGGAAATAGTTGTTGGAAGCTTAATGGTGGTGAATTCATGGAAATGTGGTGAGGTTTGTTTATATGTGTAGCTTTTTACTTCTGATTATACTTTGGCTTCAAAATGCATAATAGTTGTGTTGATTTGTGAAGATGGTCAATGGAAAAATAATTTTGTGTTTTTGTAGAGGGAACCAGGGTAATGTGTAAGTGTAATGTGTTTTATGTGTAAGCGACACTTACACATAAAACAAACACAACAAATGGACTAAACATTTTGAAACAACGTTATTATAGTTTCCATTGGGTTGATAGCCCCATTCTCCAGGCTCCCATTGTTGAAGACGCTTTAGTTGCCTCCTTTACACTGAGCAAGTCCTGGAGGACACGGCGGGAAGCCTGAATCCAAACAGCCAGCATAATCAGTGAAATAGAAGGCTATCTATGGCCACTTTAGTTTTGTTAAGATACCAGATGAGAGCGGAGAGTAGTACATGAGCACAAGAGCTGAAGTGCTACACTACTTACACTAACCACTAATGTAATGGAAGCAAGGCTTAGGTTGTCAGGTCGCACAGTGGGCAGCCGCAGCAAAGCTATGTGCCACTCGGCCTCGTGACTGCTCGCTGTTCATCCTTGGATGTGCTCCAAATGACACCCGATACCCTTTGTTGGGCGCCACATGTGACATCACCAATGGAGTGGGCTAAACGTGTGCTAGGGGTCAGTCTGTGAGGGAACATACCGTTTAGAAAGCCAAAGGCCACAGAAAGTATAGTGAAATGGTGATGTGTGGAATCAACCTTTGCTTTATTACCTCAGAGAATCAATGGTACATCCATTGGCACTTAAATGATATTGGCACGACTTTCCCAATTAAAGGTGGTCATTAAGCTTACACTGCAATGACAGCGACCATGAGTAACATACATTTATGAGTCTTGGCATAACCTCATTCAGTCTTTATGCTCTCTTTACGAGGCCGTCTTTCAAAGAGTTGGAAACGTGCAGCATGTTAATTTACTTTTAAAACTTGTTTGATTAGGATTGCCAAGACTTTGGCCACGTACACACTGCAGCTAAATATGGTTGTCCTGTTCTGTACCAGGCCCTGTTCTAGGGGGGTGCTAGATGGTGCTAAGAACCCTCAGTTGATACTGTAATTATATATTGGCAAAACAGATTTGGCGAAAATAGTAATGCATTAAAGCAATGTAAAGGCAGACTAGATTAATGGAAAAATATTCGTAGCAAAATATTTTTTTAAATCTATTCCAAATAATCTTAAATGTCTCATTGTACACTGCTATGGTGGAGCCGTTGCTTAGCCTACATCTGCACTTTAGAACACCCTCAGTGATTTGATTCTGGATCCGGGCCTGTTCTGTACACACACAGTTCAGTCATTTACAGGAGTGACAACCGCATAACAGGTAAAAAAATGATCGGCCTACAAAAAATAGCTTATAAATTTCTCGTTATGCTATTTTATCACCAAATCATGGATTCAGTCTTTTTGTCAACTTGTTTTTATTTCAATCAGGACAGGTTTTGTGGAACTGATTGATCGTCTCATTGATCTGAGCTTAAGCACCTCAGTTTTTGAGTGAAATAAAGTCATTACGTGTGGATAATTTGGTCAGTATTCAACAAAATATGGAAAGAAATGGCACTGTTTATCACACTAGTGTGCTTTAATGTTTAACTAGGAAGTTTTGAAATGCTTTTATTTTGTACAAAATGACACAAAGTCAAAAATGATCGGCCTACAAAAAAATCGCTTATAAATCTCGTTATGCTATGTTATAGCCAAATAATAGATTCAATCTTTTTTTTTTTTTTCACTCAAAAACTGAGGTGCATAAGCTCAGATCAATGAGCTCTACGGTCAATAAAACAAAAAAAGTGCAAAAACTATCCAAAAATTTGCTGCATTTTTCCTTTCAGTGTGAGCAAACAACTTTAAGTGTTGTGCCCCGTTAGGACACGTGCAATCTTTTGATTCATAGAGTGAACACGTTTGTTTCTCTATCACACTTTTGCTCAGTTTGTTTGTGTCTATTCAGTCCCCTTGTCCTTTCCATTCACTCAATACAAAACCAGTGAATGGAAAATAGCAGTGCTCAGTGGAAAAGTACACCATACTCTCATTATAGTGTGTGAGTTTGATAGCATTTCTACCCTTGAAGGAGGAAACAGCAACAACATGATATAAAAACATTGAAGTCCTTGCATATGAAATCTAAATTAGGCTAAATGGTTGCACCTGTTGAGGGTGTTTGCATAGTAACTTTCTGAATGCCATTTGTGGAACGCAGTTTTGGCATTTCCCCTGAATACAGAGAAAAGGAGGTTCCATTTTGTATTAAGTCAATGTACACGTGACTGTACACCTTCCAGTCATTTTGTTAATTGTCCCTCCTCCCCTCCCCTTCCCTTCCATCCTCTTCCCTTGCTTTATAGCCACCGGTCTGTTGCTGTGCCACCTTTAACCCCCTGCTCACTTTGGAGGCAAAAAAAAAAAAAAAAAAAAATTTTTTTAGGCAAGACTCCAGCTGGCCAGCAATCTCTCTCTCTCTCTGGCTAGAGATGGACAGAAGGTATGGTGCCATGATAAGGACAGCTGGCCCCAGCTTTACTATGAGCCTGCGTGTGAAAGCACAGATACCTTTCAAAGTACGTTATCCTCTCTTAAGGAAAGTGATAATGACAAAGACAAAAACAGAGAGGGGGGTGGGTTTGTTTACTGCTTCGCTTGTCAGATATTGTCAGCTTTTCACAAACTGAACTTGTGCTGTAGAGCACAACATGCAATTTTCTGATTATTCCTGTAATACTTAAGCAAACAAGTGCAATATCAATGTTACTAAATTATAAAATTATGGTTGACATGCACAAACATTTGCATGATAGATGGTTTTTCACCAGTCGGAGTATACATATTTAAAACTGGCAATGTTTACATTCTTAAAACATATTCCCAATTTTACTGTGTACAATTCAGTTGCTTTTTTGGTAATCTTTCATCAAAATGTAATAACTTGCTCCACCTCTGAAATGACTTTCCTTTTAGATGATGTCATCGAGCCTCTTTATTTTTCAACCAACCACTTTTTGAGAACTAATCAATTCAGGTCCTGACCAACATTTTTTTCCCCCCACTCTAACATACACATCACATTGTGGAAGTAAAATAGGTTGCAAATGACTTTTTACATTGACAGACTTCATGATCTTTTGGTATTCGGTAGATCTATTAGCAATACTTCACCCAATTTATGAGTGAACAGTTGTCCTCATTGATCACAGGACAACCTCCCCCATCCTAAACATATTTGTCATTCTGACATTATAGAAGAAGGACATGTCCATTTCGCCAACCTTCTTGACAAGAATAGATCAGTATAATTAATTTGCTCAGGATTATTATAAGGTGGCACAAATCCGCGAATTGAACTGATAAGGAGAGGGGGCGTCGTTGATGCTGTTATCAGTGAAACCATTATCCACTGCAATTAAGATGAAGATGTAAATCCCTAAAGAGGAACTGCTTGTCAAAAGAGACTGGGGATTTGTCTCAAACTCTGTAAAAAATATGTTATACTAGTAGCATGTAGCTATGGCATTGCTTTAAAGTGCCCCTATTATGCTATTCTAAAGTTTACATGGATCAAAGGTCAAAAAACTGTTTAATTTCCTCATAATATATTTGCACATCACCACATTTTCAATGATTCTCAAACGTCTCGTCAAATGAATCAATCTCTCTAAGTCCCTCCTTTCCGCGAGCTACTCTGCACTGATTGGCCAGATAGTTAAATCTGTTGTGATTGGTCTATCGTGTACAGCGCGGGTGTCGAAAACAAAAACGCCCATTGCCATAACAACGTCAGCGTGTCCTGAGGCTTCCTACACCGTAAACTAAACACAGTAACGAACAATGACGTCGATTTTACCATATCAATGTGAGCGCGAGTCCATCGCAAGGACGACTCGAGCTGGACGTTTCTCAATGATACACTACTCAGTTTGAGGTACATTATGAGATGTTGCAACTGTAATTCCTCACCATCAGCATTAACAAGTGTATGTCCATCAACAAACTGATTATTTTACTTGTACTAATTTATTGTATTTTTATAATTAATTTATAGTTACAATTCTGAGAAAATATGAATATGAATATATCTTAGAATTGCAAGATATAAACTCGCAATTGCGTGTTATAAAGTCAGAATTGCGAGTTTATTTATCGCAATTGTGAGTTTATATCTCGCAATTCTGACTTTATAACATGCAATTGTATTTATTTTCTGACATATTTTCTCAGAAAATTATGAGGCATAAACTCGCAATAGTGAGTTATAAAGTCCAGTTCTAAGGAAAAAAAGACTGAAATTTTTCCTCAGAATTGCGAGTTTATGGGCCCTATCATACACCCAGCGCAATGCAGCACCAAGGCGACGCAAGTGTGTTTTGTTAGTTTCAGCGTGACACAGTTATCATTTTCACGTCCTGTGCCACATTGTTTAAAGTCCCCGTGAACCGGAAGTTGCAAACGACTTTTCTCCAGTGTTGTGACGTATTTCCTAGTGAAACAGAATATTGAACAGAAGGCAGGGTTTTACTCTAGCGCTCCTCCTCTCCATCTCTGCTCATACCAGGCTAACGGTTTGAGGCGAGTGGTTAAGCATTTTCAACCCAAGCCGTCAAACTGACATCATCAGAAAAGGAACTCCATTCCAGACCGGAAGCAATTTTTTTGTGTGTGTTAACTTGCACAGATTAATTGTTCACCACAAGACTAGTAATATGCACTAACAAAGTAAATAGGGTCAATTTTGATTTCATGTCAACATTTTTCAATGGCAAATGCATTTGCGCCTATTTGTGCGCTTCACTTCAGAAGGCCTTTATTAACCCCCAGAGACTTTAATCATGAATAGATGCATTTGATGAACTTCCAAAGACAGACACCCATTCACTCCATTTATAAAGCTTGGAAGAGCCAGGATATTTTTCAATATCACTCTGACTGTATTCGTCTGAAGGAAGAATGTCATATACACCTAGGATGGCTTCAGGGTGAGTAAATCATGGGCTAATTTTAATTTTTGGGTGAACTATCCCTTTAAAGTCGTTATTTTGATGCTTGGTAACATAATTTACCATACATTATTTTCAATACATTGGACAGTGCACTATTTAGACAATAGAAGTAATTATGAAATTACATACAGTTTATATAGGCCTAGTTTCACAGACAGAGCTTGGACTAAGCCAGGATTAGGCTTTAGCTCAATTAGCTTTGATAAATGTGCCTTAGAAAAAAAACATTACCGGTGTGCAACTTGAGACAACACAATGGCAGTGACGCATTTTAAGATCTGTCAGTGCAACCGTTCAGCATTTTAGTTTGGAACTAGCTTTAGCCTTGTCTGTGAAACTGAGGGATAACTTAACTGGGTCAAAAAGGACTCTAAATTTGGGCTAATTGTGTTTAATATATATTGAATTATAATAAATATTCATTTAATTTCAATTAACATGGATTTAAGTGTCCAAAAACATTACAGTCAGTTTGCATTTCAGTATATACAGTATATATTATTTAAAAAAAAAAAATTAAGTAGGCCTTATTTCCGCAATAAGTACTCTTCTTAGAAGGATGCTAAAGTGTACTACTTTTTTTTCCATAAGGGAAAACAAAAACACTGACATTTTTCAAAGTATATTCTTTATGATCTACTGAAGAAAGAAAGTGATACAGGTTTGTAACGAGTAATTGGTAGAATTTGCCTTTTGGGGTTAACTATCCCTTTAAACATATTGTCTACTACATCAAAGTATTAAGAATTACATATATACCTAAGGAGGAGGAACCCCATAATGACTGATCTGCTGGGTTGAGATCATCCCCTATTATCATGTTAAATGATGCTGTCATGGTGCTGTCTTGAGCCTCCAGAGCATTGAACTGTTACTTTACATAAAGTTGTCGATATCATCAAGACTCATTCGATTACGAGCACAGTGATAGGGGTGTTACTAGACTTTGATGCGTGCCTTTTTAAATAGAACCCTCATCTTTCCACAGGCGCTGCTGTCGGCATGTCAACAACACACCAAATTTGTGTTTATTGAATCATTGTTCTATATGGGAAATGATAATTGCAAGAGCTGGTGGCCTTGCACATTACGCAAATGCTGGTTCATGACTTTTCGAGAAAAACGGGCTGCCTTATTAAAGCTGGCTGCCCCAGCTCCTAATCTATTTCTAGGATTTCCGAAGTTTCAGCAAACTGGGGATTAGAGGGTTTTTTTTTTTTTGCTTCACAGATTTAGCCTCTGTCCAGTGCTCTCCTTGCTCCCAGATGGAGGAGAGTTGTTTGCGTCTGCGTTTTTTGCGGTAGTGCCTGTGTTTTGTCTGTATGTCTGCGGTGCTTTTGAGGTTTGTGAGGTCTTGCTTGTAAACTGTTTGAAGCACAATACTCCCCTGTGATAGATGTATACAGAAATGCAGTCAAAACATATTAGCATATTTTTTGCAACATTTACCAAAGCAAAGTGTCTATACAAAGAATTGGATGCTTGCTGCAATGAAAACATCATACAACAATAATATTTTTATAATCAGCATTTGTTTTCCATTAATCAAGAGCTCCAATCCACGTGACTTGCTCATGTGATATCTGTGCGCTCTCTGTAATGGCACCTGTCCTGTCCTACACATCACACAGGCTTTTTGCTTATTGTGGTCATCCAAATTCCCAAGGCACGCCACATCTCCTAAAAGCTTTTCTCTGTCCAGTTTGATTTTCTTTTGTCTGCAGATATCGGAGTTGGAGGCTGTACTCAAAAGTGGATTTTGAATGCATCCCATCCTCCAAATAAAACATTTCCTAATGATAATATGTGTGTCTTTGATAATTAAATAATATGATTATTAAAACTACTGCCACAACTAAATGGCTTGAATCATGCATTCACATATTTATTTGGTCTGAATTGCAGCTTTTTATTACCTTTTTCACCTTAACAATTCTTTTTTTTAATTTCTATAGTTAACATCAAAATGTCAAAGCTGATTGTTTGCATGTAATAAAAGTTATTAGGTAACTGTTAGCTGTCAAATTCACTTTCCCCCCCTGGTTTATTAATTATATTAGGTCAAGATTTGAACACACATCCCCTTGATCACATAATACATGTATGAATAATGTGTGTGCGTTCATGTTCATGGGACTTGAACCTTCAACCTGAATGCACACTGACTTATGGGGACTCGTGTCACCGTGGGGACCTAAATTGAGGTTCCCATGAGGAAACAAGCTTATAAATGATGAGTTTTTTTTTTGTTTTTTTTTAAATGTAAAAATGCAGAAAGTTTAGTGTGATGCGTAGGGTATGTTTCGGGGTATGGTTAGTGTAAAGGGATAGAATATACAATTTGTACAGTATAAAAACCATTAAGTCCATGGAGAGTCCCCACAAAGATATTGAACCAGTGTTGATACTTTCTGTCTGTAGTTCTTTTCTTGAATGTTCTTTTCACATATTTGTCGGTTAACAGTTTAAACCTTCCTAATTATATCTTTACATTGAATGTATACTGTTACCAAGGGCTAAACGAAATCTTTGCAATTAAAGGTGGCTTAAAATTCAAAGTGGCCGTGAAAAACTACACCATGCTGATAATTTTTTGAGAGAAAAGTCAACATGGCATCTAACACATGAACTGAATCTTTATGACACAACAGCTGACGAGATCAGAGCAAAACATGGAGGTCAGTGGTCTTTTAACCTCTGACTTGTGTATGTGTGAATGTGAGAAAGCTGGGCTCATATGAATTTTAAATATGAATACCATCCATGAATACCTACAACCCATACTTCTGTCTGTGAACACCTGACATTTGAAATAAGAGTCCAAAAAAATCTGAAACAGTTTGTTGAACCTTTTATATTTATTGACAATATATATATATATATATATTTAAATCTAAAGGAAAAAAAAGTTTTCATGTGTTTTTTGTTGTTGTTGTTGAATATATTTGATATATCAGCCTTTCGTGGCTCATATAGTATGATATAGCGTGGAGGAAACATGGAACATGGCCCAAAATGAGCAAAAATATGCAATTTCTAGGAATAAATGTTCTTGTTCTTCAAAAGCCTGATGTATGTAAAAAAAATTGGACTTACAAAGTCAAAATTGTGAAATTAAAAAGTCACGATTAAGACATAAAAATTCGAAATTCTGACATACTAAATCGAAATTATGTGATTAAAACGTCACCATTATGATTTAAAAACTCAAATTTTGAAATTATGATAGAAAGATTTATCAGAAGTCGAAATTATGACAAAGTTGCAATTATAAGATAAAAAGACGAAATCATGACATCATAATTATGAGATAAAAATTCGAAATTATGATGTAACACATTTTAGCATTATTATTATAAAAAAAAAAAGAATGCATGGATAATCAAGCAAACCTAAGTTGCTTCAGCCCAGTAAGTGTTCATCTTGTAATAGTACTAACAATAAAAGTTATTCATACACTTACTCAATAAAAATCAGTAAAGATTTCAAAGCAAAAAGGCACGTGTAACTGAAGGGGGACATTTTTACAATTACTGTATATTAAATGGCCTTTAACTTGCTAAAAAAAAAAAAAATAAATAAAAACAGAACTCTTAAATATCAGTCAGATGACAGAAGGCATGTAGTTTTGATCATGTTGGTAATTTAGAAGCCTTTGAAATGTGTATAAATGTGATAGTTATACACTATAGAGACTTTGTGGAGTTAAATAACCAGATAGCTCTATTCTGCAGAGCAAACGTGCACTGTGTGTCTGGGTGTTTTCAGCTGTTGGCGTCCTGCAGTGCTGTCAACACACCGAAGGTTCTCAAAAAACTGTTAAAACCAAGTCTTGAGGACAGAACCTCTCCACTGTGGCCTCCTGTCACACTGTGTCCAATGTGAAACATTTGGCAGTGCTGCTCTCAAAAAGGCTGAAGGAACTGGAAGGGGAACGGGCTTTTAGCTGCTGCAGTAGCTCTTGAACGGAGTGGATGTGAAATTATATCTGGGGCTTTGACAAAGCTTATCGCGGGGAAGCTGAGGGCATTTTGGGGCACATTAGAGAAGCGTGACGAGAGGGACAAATTTGTCACATGTATGTTTATAGTCTTACATGGCTCTGTGGATCCTGTGCCTAATCTTTTTAACAAGCAAACAAATAAAAAGTCTGAGATCTTTATTTTGGCTGCCTTAACATTCACAAAGTCTTCAGGTATATCCAATATCAAAGCCGGCTCCAAATGCATGCTGATGCACCTGGCAGGGAAAGGGATTTTGATATGACGTTTCATTTGACTCGCACACAGAAAGCAAATGTTCTGCCCACCCTTTATATTACATCTGTGTTTCTCTGCTACACAAGATGTTTTTGATTAAACTACTCTAAAAGAATGTGCCATCATCTTCCTTTCAGTGAATTAAAAGATTTAGATAAGCTGTAGTGATTAAGAGTGGAGGACAGGTCTGCTAGCAAATCCCTTCCGACAGCTCCTCAATATTATCATTTTTTTTTTTTTTTTGCATTTTGTGATTTATGACATTAAAACCAACATTTAATGCCATGATATCTAGCCAATTCTTCTGCTAGTGACATCATGTAGTGCTATCAGTGCATTCAATGAACAACAAACATTTAAGCCATGTTATCTTTAGAATTCCAACATTATAACACTCTGCTAATGAGATATTAACAGAATAGTGTATTTTTAGTACACTAGTATTACTTGTGGAAAACACGTTTCATCAAGAGTCTGGTAAGAATTGTACAAGGCTGAATATGTAACTCCCCTGGCTTCAAGAAGTGTGACTGACCGGAAAGACTGCGGTCTATAGCGTTCTTGTTAGCGCGCCCGCCTTTGAATCCAACTCTGAGTGGTGCAAGCAGAACCGGAGAGGTCATATTGATGCCGTGACTTGGATGGGAGTGAGGTTTAGGGGGTGAGTGTAACGGAGGCCAGCTTGTAAAGAGCTTTGCAAGTAAACCTCACTCCCCTGGCCTCAAGAGGCAAGCTAAAGACTGCGTTTTAAATAATAAGTGTCCTTATTATTGCACCCTCCTCCCATGTCAGAAACGGCAGTTCGAATCCTGCTCTGAGTGGTGCGAGTATAACCCGAGGAGTTACACATACACATTATGGTAATTTCAAATTTGGGCAAAGGGGCAGATAAAGAATGGAAATAATGTATCTATTTATATATAAAGTATAAATAGTCCGAAAAAAGGTTTTAGGCCCTTTGTGTGTTTTTTGCATGTGGCTGGCGTATTTATCCAATTTTTTTTCAATGGGAGTTGAGTTTTTACCCAGCTGTCCAATCACAGTGGAGAAAGGGGCGGGACAAATACCACACCGACCAACTGTGATATTCTGCTTGTTCAACGTCAACAGATGACAACAAGAAACATAATAACGGAACAAAATAATTGGTAACACTTTATAATAACTGCACGCTATTAATCATTAGTTAAGCATTAGAAAACAGTTAATTCATCATTTATAAAGCATTAATAGACATTAATAAGCAGTTTATAAATACAGCTATAAATGCTTTATTCTTGTTTTAACAGCATATATAATGTGTTTAATAAGTGTTTTCATACTTTATTAATAATCAATTTATAATTTCTAAATGAAGTATTGCATTGTTTACACACCAGTTATTTAGGAGTTGTCAGTGGTTCATAAGATCACTTATAAATTATAAGTAAATGATTAATAAACTATTTAAATGTACATTCATCCATCTTATTATTCAGACATATAGTAATAGTTACTTAGTGTGTTCATAAATGGTATATTAACGTATTTCAACTGTAATTCAGGGTTAATTCAGGTAGTTATAAAACATTTTGTAGTTGTTAGTTAACTATTTTTGTGAGCTCATCTAAAGTGAGGACTAGTTATGCATTGTAAAGCATTTGTAAAGGAGATTTACAAATGCTTTAACTACCTGCATTTACTACATTTACTTACAATTTCTAAGTGATCTTATGAATCAGTGGCAACTCCTAAATAACTGGTTTGTAAATAATGCTATACTTCATTTAGAAATTATAAATTTGTCATTAATAAAGTATGACAATACCATTATTAAACACATTATAAATATGCTTTTAAATCAAGAATAAAGCATTTATAGCTGTATTTATAAACTGCTTATTAATGTCTATTAATGCTTTATAAATTATGAATTAACTGTTTACTAATGCTTAATTGATGATTAATAGTGTGCAGTTATTATAAAGTGTTACCAAATAAGTTAAAACAAGAGCCAGAGCAAATACGTTATATTGTATCGACATTTTTATATAGAAACAACACAGAAACAAACTATCTGTGAAATGAGTTACTAGTAACACTTCCGTAGATATTCCGTATCATAGCAAGCAAAACGTCTCAACTGAAGAAAAAAAAAAAAAACGCTGCGCTGCCAAAACGCTCTGAAGCGCCAGTCAGCTAGCTAAAAACGTTTCGGTGGACACGCAGCCTTATATTTATACTCCCATTTATACTTTTTTTTTTATTATTATTATGGGTTGAAATGGAACCTGGAATATGTTTTCTTGAGATTCACAAATTCACTTGCTAAAACTGCATGTAATGAAACAAAATGAATTGTTTTTAAGTTTGACGTATCAAAATGGTTGCGTTCATGACGTGAGGTGCTGAATCGAAACAGTGCAACAGTCGAAGACATCCATCTAGCATATTTGCATAATAACATTTATCAGTGCTGACTGCTGACACAAGAACATGCCCTATTTGGACGGGCCCCTAAGTAAATCAAAAAGAGTGATTTTATTAAGTTTGAGGGCTGACGCACATTCTAACCCACTCCCTCCTCTGTGGCACCTTGTGATTATCTGACTCTGTGTGACATTTGTTGTGTGTATTGACTCTAGCCTCACCATTGTGTTCACTTATTGCCACTTTATCAATAAAAGGATAGTCCATTCACATGCCAATCAAGAGCAGCCACACTGGATTACTAAACAGATTGCTGACCTTCCTCCACCACATAAAACAATGTTCTGCACAGGGACACACTTCCTCCTCTACTGTCCTTTCTTTTACAAGAGGGTCAACTTGCAGCAGATTCGGCTAATTAACTGCCCTTGTGTTGTGCAGTGATAGCCAGTGAGGATCCGTAGATGCTTTGACAATCAATACAGCCTTGTCCTTTCCATTCCAGTTTGCGTTTGGTAGACAGTCTTTATCCAAAGTGACTCAGAGTAGTAATCAAGGGTTAAAGAGATGAAAATGTTATCGCCATTCAGCCTATACTCATTTCAGGGCTCCAGACGGCGACCATTTTTTTCCTGCCGGTGCGACCAAATTTTGATATAGGTCGCGCTAGAGTGACCACAACGTTGCCCAGCAAATGGCTAACGAAATGAAAGCGTAACAAAACTGCACTACTCATTTGTGCTTCACGGACCGTTTATTAGTTCGGACCAATAATAGACAGTGCAGCGCCGCGAGCTACTCGCCAGTCGCGGGCCGGTCTCGATCACGCGACACCGTTACTACACAGCGCTGGGAGATCCAGTGAAGAAATCCATTGAATTCGCACAGATTTAAATAACAGCGCTGCGAGATCCAGTAAAAAAACCTTTAGATTCGGATTTCTGTTATAAACCATAGATAGCAGATCAAACAGTGCTGACGTGAAAACCAGGAAAAACATTGTGCCATGAATGAACAAGTTATAAAAGGATTTAAGTCCACAGATCAGCAACATTCACCATGGATTTAATGTAGTAACACTAACCGTAGCTATGGTATTATGGTATTGGTATTCAAACGGTTACTACGCATCTTTTTCCAGCACTTCAAAACTATATTATCATATTTAAATGTTATTTTTAATGTGATGACCAAAATATTTTTGTTCATCCTTCAAATATTGTCCCCATTAAAAGTTTCAAGATGTAGGAAAACTAAAAAAAAACTAAAAATTACCATTGTAAACACACACTCACACACACCCACACACACACACACACACACACACGAATGCACAAACAAATGGATATTTAAAAATATATATATTTTGTCCACACAAAAAAAGTCACTGCAATCCAATGTTGTTTTGGACTATGAAAATCCATAGAAAACCAGAAAAGGTACTGGTAATTTTCTGCCAGGACATTATCCGTTAAGTTTATGGACATTTCCAAGTATTTTCAAGTATTTTATTGAAAACAAAGCATGATTTTTTCACATACAATATTGCCAAAGCAATGACGCATATACTGTACAGTGCATATACATACACACTCAAACAAATACTGTGATACAAAAAGATAATAACAACAACTACAATATTATTACTACTAATAATAACCCTAGAACACAACACAATACAGTGCGTAATTCAAAACACAGGTACAGTAAAACATTTGTAAAATATAAATATGATAATTTATTTCTTATTAACACGGTACATTGTGCCCTACGTTTTTGGACTTTGAGTTTCATTGTATAAGCAAAAGAGTTGAAACTCTTCTTTTGTGGAGGGTGAGTAAATTTTGATTTCCTTTTTTGGGTAAAATATTTGAAATCCCCTGCATAACGTGATAGCAGAAAGTCTCCAATACTTTGGTCACACCTACCTACCGTACCTGAGAGTGAACATACTGTACTCATTCGCCCAAATAACCATGAGAGGTCTGTCATGTGCCACAGTTTTAAATACACAGAAATAGCTGTGATTCAAACTACTTATTAGAATTTCTTGAGATTTCAAGCCAAAACTATACTGAAATGAACTACATTTCTCAGAACTATGTTTATGGAAAGCTGATTTGATTCTTGGTAGTGGAGGTTAGAAAATATGTGGAGCAAATTCCTGATTGGAAAGTTAATGTGTTACTTTATTTGAGATGTGTGCAGTGGATTGAAATGTGAAGTTACTAAAAATACTATATATAGATTTCACTAAATTTAACAGGCTAGTTTAGAAAAGAATGATCGTGTTTCATCACCATTGTAAAAAGGAATTGACAACTAAAGCTAATGATTAACTGCAAGTAAAGGCTTAATGATCCAATAAATGGCTTTGATGAGTAATTAAGAGCGCAGTGTTAAAGCGTTAAAACATAAGAGACAGAAACTTTGTTCTTGCGATCCACACACAAGTTGGCGTCTCAACATGGTGTTACTTTTCTCACCAATTACTCGGCTGAAAAGGCTTGTTTGAAAGTCAGGAAACAGAGCATTAGAGGCCATTATTAGGATTGTATTGGCTGTGTGTGTGGTCATGACAAGTCAAACAGTAGCTAATGGGGATTGTTAATATATATATTTAAAAAATGTTTAACCCTATGTTTCTTAACACACTTAAGTACACTTTTAAAAATAGCACATTGTAATAGTGTCAAATTACAAATACATGAAGTACATTTTACATCATGTTTTAATCTTTTGTAATGCTTTAAAAGAAGTACACTTATTTTAAAAATGTTGACTCACATACTAAAGCACATGTAATATGATCAGAATTTTAACTGCAGTGTGTCATTTGATATTGCATTTAAAGTTGATGTATTTTAATGTACTGGATTGCAACTTTATAATTAGAAACCTGTGATTTTTTTTTTTTTTAATGCCTACGTTTCAATGCAAATGACATTAACATCGACTTTAATCATATTTCAAAGACAATAAAAGTATGAAAGGACATATAAAGATGTACTTAAGTCCTATCCTAAATAAGTGGCTCAAAAAGTTCAAATATTTGCATTAAAACAAATTTAAACTAGAACACAATCTCATCTAATTGCAGTTAACATGCCGTTCAGTGTCCACAACTTTACATTCAGGTCTCACTTTAAATCTATTATTTTTGTTATAAGTATTTTTAAAAGTATGCTAAAAGGTACTTATTTTTCACAGGGGCTCTGGGATTTAAAGTAGAGATTTCAATTCAAATTCAAACTATGCTCTGATTCAGATTGAATATAATGCCCAGATTCATCAATCTTTGTATATTAACAAATTTCCATTTGCACTTGTAAAGCCACTCATGTGTCGGCTTCACCTGAATGGTCCAAGCAAGTTATTTGGACAAACCTGTAAACCAGTGCAACATTTTAATCTCCCTGTGTGCAAGCCCACCTTACAGAAACATATGAAGGATGTTCCAAGTACAGTGCTATCGAATCCAAACCTTATAGCGTGGCATAGGCCAGAGTTTTAGATTTACTCACGCTAAACTGTACAAACGAACAGCTCCTGCACTAGATCATTACTCATGTAAAATATGTGCATGTGACATTCCTTGCTGGGGGAGGGGATGTTGTGCATATGTGGTTCGTGCAGGCCATCAATTGCATTTCATGTAAAAGGGCTTTCTCTTCAAGCATGTTCAATCTGTTGTGTATATAAAACGTGTTGTGTGTAATGCCTATTTATGAAGGACTGTGAGTGATGTGCTGTGCTTATGTGTACTGTATCTGCTAAGGACATTACGCCTACAAAGCTCATGCCCTGAATCATAATGCCCGTGAATGTTTTCATTGCATTTGACTATCGCACTGGAAGTGCAACATACAACATCAGGCATGTGATGGTCATGTGGAATATTTCAGCGTGTGTCAGAAAAGACAGGAAGTGAAAGGGAAAGTACGTAGACTGTTTTGACATAAACTCAGATCACTGTTTCCACGATATTTCCTCTCTTGGATGTTGCTAAGACAGACTGAGGCTTGCTTTATAGAAACAAGTTCAAGGAAGCCATATTGTGACATTAACAATTAGCGTCGCTGCTTAAGGCTAATAAAAGAAGTCCCACTCCACCTTGAAATGTCAAGTTTACGAGATTAATTTGTGTGAAAGCGACACACTATGAGTCACTGTGAGAACAAAAAAAGCTCGGCACAAAAGCCTCGACCGGTTTCTGTAAAATAAGCATGTTAAACGCTGTATTTGCTGGAGTAACTTAATCTTCGTGGCATGAAATGGTGTTTTGGGGATAGGAAGTAAGGCAATTTGCATGTCAGAATGATGCGTTTAATAGGGACTGTAAATGAGGTTACTTGATATTGGACAAGTCCGCAAATCTGGTTTCCTAGCAATCTTGCATGAAAAAGCATGCACGACTTAAAATAGCCAGTGGAGAGCCAATCATAATACTTTATTTTGAGAATGTAATTTTCTCAAGCCTCGCCAGTAATTAACCTCGCTACAAAAAAGGTATTGGAAGCACCACACTCGCAATTCCAGCTACAGCACAGTAAAGGACCAGCCATATGATAGGGAGGAATGAGAGGGAGAGAAAGAGAGTGAAAAGGGCTCTGGATTCAGCTTTATCTGTGAATGTCGGCGCTTCTTTTTTTCCCGTTCTTTCTCTCCAATTTTTATTTAAAACTTCTTTCTTTGGCTTCTGCTGAATTTGGGAGTCATATTGTTCAGAGTTAATTCACTTCCAGCTCATTCTGAGCCTTCTCCGAGCTGCTGGGATCGCTTATAATGATGGTGGTCAAACACCTCGGCAGATAATTGACTGCAAGTGGTCCGACTTGTTTTCCAAAGGCCTAACAATGGAGACAAAGACCATTGAGGGCGAAAAGAGAAAAGATCTGAATCTTGAAGCTCATTGCGTAGTCAAAGTGAGAAGAATGTGTCCACCTGTGCCAAATTGCTTCCTTTTGCTTGGTGCCAGACTGGAGACATGAGCTCTGTTCCAAAATCCAGTGAACTGTCTCGCTGCCTAACAAAGGCAGCATCCCAACTCTCATGGAACCCTGATAAGAGACCGATTTTGGAATACTCTCACCACACATATAGCCTAAGCTTAAGAGAAACTCGACTCAATTAAGTTTGGTAGAGTTTGAAATTAGCATGTTGCCAAGCTAGTAGCATACAGTATAGTGTATATATATATATATATATATATATATATATATATATATATATATATATATATATATATATATATATATATACAGTACTGTGCAAAAGTCTCAGGCACGTTAGTATTTTCATTACAAAAAAAAAAAAAAGCTTTTAAGATATTTGTATCTTTTGCTGTAGTATGTCAGCAGGAAATATCAGTTTACATTTCCAAACATAATTTTTGCCATTAATTGTAATAATCCAGTGAGATTTGACAACAGCCGGTATGCTCCACACGGAGATCTGATCTCACCATTATCCAGTCTGTCTGAGATTACATGAAGAAACAGAATAATCTGAAACAGATTAAATCCAAAAGAACTGCGGCAACGTCTCCAAGACTCTTGAAGAAACCGACCTGCAAATCTACAGTACTCTAATAAAATCTAATCTAAAATCTACAGAAAAATTTTAGGCTCTAATGTAAAAATGCTGTAAAGTGAGGATGCTTTCAAAAAGAAATGATTTATTAATTAACTTATATTAACTAAATCAAATTAAAATATATTTTGAGCACCCTTTGCATTTAAACCAGCTTTTGTCCTAGGTGAGTCTTCCAGGCCTCTGCTTCTCTCGCTGTGCTTACTAAATAGCCTAACCAAAAATGTGAACTGAAATAAATCCATTACCGGATTACTGACAAAAATAAATCAAAAATGACAATGAGGAATTAAATATATGTTACTCAAAATATTAACGAAAGCACGTGTATTCAACTACTGTACCTTGATACATAATACACTCTCAGAAAAAAAGGTACAAAAGCTGTCACTGTGGCGGTACTTTTTCAAAAGGTACACCCTTTGTACCTAAAGAGTGCATATTAGTCCCTCAAAGGTACATATTGGTACCAAAAGTGTACATATTAGTACCTAAATGGTACATATTAGAACCCTTTTGAAAGGTACTGTCCCAGTGACAGCTTTACCTTTTTTTCTGAGAGTGTAGAGTAAACAGCAATGCTACTGCATGTTATGACAGTAAGCTTAGATTTGAACGAGAGAACATATTCCTGGAATTCTAGTTCTCGAACAGACAGATTCATGCATTATAAAAGTGATACGTATACTGCTGCTAGCATTTTCCCAGAATCAGCATCCCTCCAATTTTTCAGATATAAATGGGTTCAGATGCAGTGCCATCTATGAGGGTTAGACAGTGACCTGACGGCGGACTGATCTCACAGTGGGCAGCCGTCCACTATCTGGTATCTAATGTTGTACTTTTTATACACCAAGGGTTATTTTTAATGGCCAGCATGCCTCACAGTCTCCTGATGTGGCATCACCCTGTGTTGGCTCATTGGCAGTCACACCTCTGACTTTTTTTGGACCATTTAAACTGAGGGCATACGTTGGTCAAACTAAAAATATAAACTTGAAATAAAACAAAATAAAATAATAATAATAAAAAAACTTAAACTTATTTTATTTCTGTTAGTTGCTACAGTTAATTAGATACCTGGAGCCAGATTTACTAACAGCTTGCGCCAGCGCAAACCCTCTTTTGCCAGTAAAAAACGACTGTCTGGATTTACTAAAGACACGCAGTGAAAAATTAGTACTGAAAAGGCGTGGACCGGGATATTATTTGCGACTGACCTTATTGCATATGCATTTGTAGGAGTTTCCCTTTCAGACGCAAAATGAATGGGAGGAGAGTATTTAAATTAATCATGCAAGGTGATTTACTAAGGTTTGCGCTCGCCATTCACTGGTATTTGCGCCATTATTTGCGCCCCAAAAAAGCTAATTTGCGCTGCTCTTGGTAGATTGTGTTGGTCATTGACATTATCCGGCTTCGTCAGCGTTATTCAATTTGTGCGTCGTCAGTAGATCACACACAGAACTTTCCTTTGTTTTGTAAATCTGGCCCCTGATGTACTAAAAATAACTAAAATTGAAATAAATCTTAATAAAAACTATAGACATAAAGCAAACCTGACAGACATTTGAAAATATAAAAAATAATTCAAACTCTTAATAAAAACTAGTGTTTTCAATATGCTTTAAGTCAAACCATGTGCAAATTCATAAGTCAACACCATTGCTGAGTATTTTCTCCTTAAAACTGCAGTGAAACAAAGACAGTCTCAAAATCACGGTTTGAAACCGCTGGTGTTTCTGACGTCACAAACCATCTTGTAACCAATCACGTCAACGAGTGAATCTCTGAGCTGGTGTGAGTGAGAGGAGGCGGGGCCAATTTGCATATTCAAAGAACCGCGTATACTAAATAAGGCAAGGCTGTAGATTTAGGCCCTGTTTACATGAGAACGCTCCCGGGTGAAAACGTAAAAATATTTTAGCAGATGTGCCTTTCGTTTAGACGGCGACGGCGTTTTTGGGGCTTAAAAACGCAAAAAAGTGAAACCACCCTCCAGAGTGGAAATCTTAAAAACGCTCCACCGTCGCGTTTCCGTCTAAACGGTAAAAACGCAAAAGTCTGCTAGAGAGTGAAGGCACCGATCAGTGCTTTACATTGCCACCTAGCCGCCTGGAGTGCATACTACATTGAATTTCACACACTTTTGCGTCACCGTATGCACGCAGATTTCCCCCCATAACGCTCGTCTAAACGCAGAATAAAAAGTGATCACTTTTGCGTTTTCTCTTCAGATCGTTTCCGTGTAAACGTAGCCTTACATTCAAGCTATTTTAAGGCATGAAGACATTTTTTTAAGGAAAAAAACATTTAAATTTGTCATTTTGGTAATCAAAGATTAGTTTTAAGGGATAAAATTATTGACTACAAAATAACACTGACTATCCCACACAAACCGAACATATTTGAAGCAGTGCAAATGTATTAAGTCAAACTAGTCCTACTCTCAGACTTCCATTCGCACAATGGGAGTTACACTCCCTCCTCAGACTCTTAAATGTCTTTCTCCTTTTCCCTGGTTGATACCTTAATTACCTCTTTCAGGGCTTCATCCCGTTCAAACCTCTAGGCTGTCGTTATTACATATTCATCCTGCCAACACTATTATTCAGTGTGACTCTCAATGGCCATAAAGCAACAACTGCTTGTGGGCTCATTGTGACATTCTCACTAGTGTGCTAAATGGTGGGGCCGGTCTTAACACACTGTACCCTCTCCTGACACACACTTATGGCTCCAACAGGTGGGCTTAGCAAAAGGGCAAAGGATGGAATGTTGCCTTTCAACTAAGGCAACCTTGACAGCACTAGCCTTGAAAATTGTCAGACATACCAGCCAACCATTGTCGTCCTCTCACACGGTGCCATAAATAGGTCAATGTAAATGGAAGTTTTTAGGGAAGTAACTTCCCTTGGGGGGGATGTCTTCTTTTGTCATAGAGAAAAAAGGAATAATTCAAATTCATCTGGCGACTAGCTGCTACTATTCTTTGCCTTCCCGAACTTCTCGGAGCCTTCACTAAGTAATTATTTTTACATGCCCCATTCAAAATGACTATAAAAACAGCACGGCAATGTGATACCATGATAATACACTAAGATCCTCCGCCTGCCTCAGAAATTAGTATGATTCATCGTTTCACAGTTTAGTAACTGGGGGAAAAAAAAGTTTGTGTACTGGCTCATGAGTCATATACAGCCACTGTACTCTTTCCCCAACCTGAAATAGCAAAACTGCCTAAATACAGTCACAGAAAAGAGGACACGATTTATGTGATGTTAGAAAATGTCATCACATTTTTTTGTGTTGTACTGTATGTTCTTTGCACTGAAACATCACAGAATTAGTTGATGTAGAGGAATGTGACTGTTGTTGTTGATATAAGGATGAACATGAGTGTAAAACTAATTGTTTATATTTATTTGATAATAGATAAAAGCATTAAAAAGACAAACATTGTGAAATTACTTAGCAGTGCCCAACGCGCCATTACATTAGGAAACATAATTTTTCATGGACTGAAAATGTTTATGCATGCAGAAAATACAAAATAAGTCAATAAATAAACACTTTATCATACAAGAATATACTTGTGCAAACTTAATTCTTTGTCATTTTTAATAGTTTGTTTTAAATAAGTGTACTACTTTAATGCATGACAAAAGATTAAAACATAATTATTTAAAATGTACTTTAAAGTAAAAAGTGCACTCTGAGTACACTTAAGGGGTCTGTTCTTTTATTAATATTATATTATCTGCAAGTACAGTAAAACATACTTTTAAGATCTGAAGTACACTACAAATGCACATATAATACAATTAATCACACTTGTTTTTCATAAGGGAATATATAACCAACAATGTGCAAGTCTGAGTAAGCTGAAACTATCTTGGCTAAACTTCTGGCCTTTTCAACACCTATTCTGATAGGTTGGAATGTAAATGGCATGGAAATGATGTTTAGTTTATCGATTATTTCCTTGTCCTGGGTGTTTGGATATGCTCAGATATGGAACAGAGAGTTCAATTTTGAACCCAGTACAACAGTATTATCAATGCCTCACACAGAAATGCAAGATGGAACAGTGTGAAGGCACAAGAGCTGAACTTTATGATGGCAATATCTAATGACAGGCTAAATGAACTTTCGGGCATCCAGAGTATTAAACTGACAATCTATTCTGTCACTCTCACATTTCACATTTCCCAGTCCTTTTAATTGCCAATCGCTTTAAAAGCACCACACCGTGTCCAGCCCAGAAGGGCTTAATGTGGTTGTTTTCATTGCCTCAGTTTATAGACAATGTACAAGGCAGAGATCACCTAATAGAAGAGCCACTCAAGGCACTGGTATTTTTTATAATAGGGTTTGAAGCTGCCAGGTTACTCTCATATACGTTAAGGTTCGGTTCCCCACAGGTTTTTAGAGACTGGCACAGAATGAGATGCCAGCTGGCTCCCACGTGATGCCAAGTATACTGGCATGCCCAGTAAAGCTCTGCTGGCCATGCAATGCAGAGCACCCACACCATGCCTCTTCATATGCACTGAAAGGTTTCGATGGAAAGAATCTTTCCATCTTGATTTGCAATATGTCAGTGCACACGCAAGCTATCGGTTCATTTTCCGACACTCTTAAAATAATGGTTCCAAAAGGTTTTTTTTTTTTTTTTTTTTTTTTGTAGGAATGCCATAGAATAACTGTTTTGGGTTCCCCAAAGAACCCAATAAAGGTATACCATAGATGCCAATAAACAACCATTATTTTTAAGAGTGTAAGACATGGGACTGGGGATCGTTCAAACATTTTCGATACCGATACCTTGACTTCGATAACGGTTCCTGAACGATACTTTTTCTGATACAAATTTTATAAAATCCGTTTTTAACAAGATTACATTACATTTTTTTTTTTTAAAGCTTCAATGACTCACATAGGCCACTTAGTTGGGGGCCTTAAGCACATAAATAGGTAATTTCGCGCAAATTCATCTAAAAGCGCCAAATTTGGCACAGATGTAGCTCAGGTCATACCGAAAGGATTTAGCTAGGGCGCCGGAGCCAGCGACCCTCGGGGCCAAGATGGCGGCCAAATCCAATATGGCCGCCGCCCGAAAAGGGTTCCGGCTTTAACTTTTGAACCACATGAGTTACAAATACAAACTTGATATGTTTTTCAGCTTAATTGATCATGAGAAACACATAGGAATGTTTATATTTATGACCCAGTATATCTGGACCCCTCGATCCTCCAATTCCAATATGGCCGCTGTCCAAAAAAGCAGTTTGGGCTGTAGTATGGGGCCTTGCACACCATTGTTCGCGCAAATTCATCTACAAGCACCAAATTTGGTACAGATGTAGCTGAGGGGATACTGAAATGATTTAGCCAGGGCGCCCGAGCCAATGGTCCCTGAGACCAAGATGGCGGCCAAATCCAATATGGCCGCCGCCTGAAAGGGTTTCGGCTATAGCTTTTGAGCCAGATGAGATACAAATACAAACTTGATGTCTATTTTACCTTCTTTGACCATGGGAAACCCATAGGAATACTTACATTTATGATTGGGTATATCAGGACCCCCCCAAATTCCCTAAATTCAATATGGCTGCTGTCCGAAAAATGGTTTTGGCTACAAATTTTAAACCAAATGCGCTACAAATGAGGATGTGGTGTCTATTTTATGTTTATTGACCACATGAAGTCCATTGGCATATTTATATTTATGCTTGTGTAAGTCTGGAACCTGTATTCTTTTCAAGACTGTGGTTGAAAATCCTTTTTTTTACCACAACTTTGAAGGTTATTCTCAATGTTGATTCATTTCCTTAAAAGTGAAATGGTTTTCAGTTTACCACAGGTGAATACATTTCAAAGTGTATATCATTTCAAATATTTATATTATATCAAATTGTTAAAATAATAATATAGTCAATTTTTCCAAAACTCTTAAAGGTTTGCTTAGCATAACAAAAAAACAGCAATAACATAAAAAAACAACAGTGAATTCTCATGGTCTCTCACATGAATTATCATTATCACTCACAATCACCGGATCTCTCATTGTCTTCACCATCATTGTTTGTACAAGCATATACATATAGAAGTGCAACGAACTCCGGCTTTACAGCACTTACAGTGCCCTCTACATGCTGTCTTGCAGCCACAGTGGAGGAGAATGGTGCAGGCTTTACTGGCGTCTCCTAGATTAGTCCAGTAAGGTTCCCAAGTCTTGCTCGTAGAGTCCCGATACCATCCCCATGCATTGAACTCTGGGATATCTTGCTTGACAGCGGTTGCCTGATTCCAGTAGAAGCTGGCCTGCAGCAGTGCTCTTTTGATGTGCTGAATCAATGCAGCTTGTGTGGGTGGCAGGTTCTCGAGAGACTTGGTACCATTCGAGAAAAGGTGATGTCTAGCTTCATCTACACGGCTAGAACCACAGCTCTTGCTGTACATGATGACGACCATACGCTCCAGTCTTTGGACATGGACGTCATTGTTGATCTGTTCAGGCTCCAAAATGAGGGTAACCAGAGATTCTGTGAGATCTGGTGTTGCCTCCCAAGCTGCCCATGCACTCTTTTTCCCATGGCACTGGAAGGCTGAGGTTGTGTCACAGCCTGTTAAAGCGTGGAAGAGTGGTAAGGCTAGTGACTTCTGGGGACCAAGATCCTTGCTGATTTCATGAGCAGAAATGTCCCTATAGTTTTTTCTACCTGCAAAGCCGATCCAGAGCTCTGTGAGGCCGAGTGTGTTGAAGCAGATGGCAAGGATGACAACATCGCTGTCGACAGTCCGGACAAATGCCTTTTTATGGCCATTGGCCCCAGCATGTGCAAGATGCAGGATTATTCTTGTATCTGCTTCTAGATGATTACAAGGCTGAAGGGCAGACATGTCATACCCTGGTCTGTTGGAGAGTACAGCATCTTTCTTGGTGGAAAGGAGGAGTATACCTGACATGCCATGCTTGGTTATCTCTTCACTGATATATCCAAATAGTTAGATATATAACAATATATCCAGTATATATATAATAGATATATCCAGTTACGTTTTGGAATTGGAGTTCTCCCATCTATTTTAGTTCTTGATCCGGTTCCTCTGCATTGGTGAGTTTGTGTTTTGAGGTTCTCCTCTGGATATTTATCAAACACAATATCCAATCACGTGACAGATTCATAGCTCATGTGTGACCTCACAAACCAAGCAATATTGGTGTTAACGTAGTCATGGAATGTTTTTTCAGTAGTTGGCTGGACCATTTGGACCATGAGCTATGAATCTGTCACATGAGCTCATCATGTACAGCAAGAGCTGTGGTTCCAGCCGTGTAGATGAAGCTAGACATCACCTTTTCTCGAATGGTACCAAGTCTCTCAAGAACCTGCCACCCACACAAGCTGCATTGATTCAGCACATCAAAAGAGCACTGCTGAAGGCCAGCTTCTACTGGAATCAGGCAACCGCTGTCCAGCAAGATATCCCAGAGTTTAATGCATGGGGATGGTTTCGGGACTCTACGAGCAAGACTTGGGAACCTTACTGGACTAATCTAGGAGACGCCAGTAAAGCCTGCACCATTCTCCTCCACTGTGGCTGCAAGACAGCATGTAGACGGCACTGTAAGTGCTGTAAAGCCGGAGTTCATTGCACTTCTATATATGCATGTGAGGGTGCTTGTACAAACAATGATGGTGAAGACAATGAGAGATCCGGTGATTGTGAGTGATAATGATAATTCATGTGAGAGACCATGAGAATTCACTGTTGTTTTTTATGTTATTGCTGTTTTTTTGTTATGCTAAGCAAACCTTTAACCCTTGTGTTATATTGCGGGTCAATTTGACCCGTTTAGATTTTATAGTTGCTGGAAATACTGGTTAACCTATGTTTTTTTTCTTGATATTTTGTGACTTTTTCTCATTTATCATCATGAACATGCATGCAAGGTTTCAACATGCTGGTGTTTTTTGACATATACAAACAAAATTACTGTTCCTTTCGTGATGTTCGCGGGTCAATTTGACCCGCATATTTTAACGCTCTAAGGCAACTGTACAGACCCAAAATAATAACATTTCTTGGTTATACTTTGTTATTTTATTTTTTTACTACCTTATGAAGCAAAAAAAATAGGTTTTCCACACTTATTTCAATACAGAAAAATATTTTGTCAGCCAGAGATGGTAAACATTACCTATCATTTATTTTTTCAAGCTACCTGAAATAATATTAAATCTTATATATATATATATATATATATATATATATATATATATATATATATATATATATATATATATATATATATATATATATATATATATATATATATATATATAGTGACTTTTTTGCATTTATCTTCATGAACATGCATGCAAAGTTTCAACATGCTGGTGTTTTTTTTTTTTACATATACAAACAAAATTACTATTACGTTTGTGATGTTCGCAGGTCAATTTGACAACTGTACAGACACAACATAAAAACATTTATTTTATGTATCAACTGGGCATCAACTCCAGTTCTAAAGTGTAAGTGTATCTAAAAGTGCTCTAACCCAAACCAAAAACACTTGAAACAGCTAAATCATGGTGTTCAGAGTTAATTGCAAATTACAAATGAAAAATTTTGACAGACGCAGATAGTAAAATAAGCTCTCATTTATATATTCAAGATATCTGAAATATCTTGAGACTTCGACATAGACTGCAGGAAAAATTAGCTCAGATTAATTGATTAATTGTTCAGTTATGATGTTCTAAGCAAAAAAAAAAAAAAAAAAGTAAAAAAAAAATGTATATTCAAATGTATATAAATATAATGTATATTAAAATTTTGTCAAAGCAAAACAGTTTTAAAAAACGGTTAAAAAAATGGTTAACATTTTCATTAAATCATATCTTCAGATATATATTTTTTGGAATATTTGACAAATGTTGATATTAAAAGTTTACAGTTTGTACCTGAATCTTTGTTGTTTTTCATAGTGCGATTTTTGAGGAATTGTATTGAATCCAATGCGGGTCAATTTGACCCGGACCATAAGGGGAGTGCACAGAATTCCAACATAACACAAGGGTTTCGAGTTTTGGAAAAATTGGCTGTATTATTATTTTAACAATTTAACATAATATAAATATTGCAAATAATTGTGTCTTATTCTTTCTTATATGATTACACTTTGAAATGTATTCACCTGTGGCACTGAAAACCATTTCACTTTTATAAGGAAATGAATCAACATTGAGAATAACCTTCAAAGTTGTGGTAAAAAAAAAATATTGAAATTATTTCATTATTTTCAGGTTCCAGACTTACACAAGCATAAATATAAATATGCCAATGGACTTCCTGTGGTCAATAAACAAAATAGACACCACATCCTCATTTGTAGCGCATTTGGTTCAAAATTTGTAGCCAAAACTGTTTTTCTGACAGCGGCCATATTGAATTTAGGGAATTTGGGGGGTCCTGATATACCCAATCATAAATGTAAGTATTCCTATGGGTTTCCCATGGTCAAAGAAGGTAAAATAGACATCAAGTTTGTATTTGTATCTCATCTGGCTCAAAAGCTATAGCCGAAACCCTTTCAGGCGGCGGCCATATTGGATTTGGCCGCCATCTTGGTCTCAGGGACCATTGGCTCGGGCGCCCTGGCTAAATCATTTCAGTATCCCCTCAGCTACATCTGTGCCAAATTTGGTGCTTGTAGGTGAATTTGCGCGAACAATGGTGTGCAAGGCCCCATACTACAGCCCAAACTGCTTTTTTGGACAGTGGCCATATTGGAATTGGAGGATCGAGGGGTCCAGATATACTGGGTCATAAATATAAACATTCCTATGTGTTTCTCGTGATCAATTAAGCTGAAAAACATATCAAGTTTGTATTTGTAACTCATGTGGTTCAAAAGTTAAAGCCGGAACCCTTTTCGGGCGGCGGCCATATTGGATTTGGCCGCCATCTTGGCCCCGAGGGTCGCTGGCTCCGGCGCCCTAGCTAAATCATTTTGGTATGACCTGAGCTACATCTGTGCCAAATTTGGCGCTTTTAGATGAATTTGCGCGAAAATGTGCTTAAGGCCCCCAACTAACTGGGGGGCGGGATATATGCCTCGCGCTCAAGCTAACACATAAAGCTTGCTGCAAAACACTGGCAAAAGTAGCCAAATGATTATGAATGTGTCAGGAAAAAATAACAAGAAGACATTTTAATTGTTTATTAATAAACTAGGGTTTTCTGAGTCAGTGTTGGCTGCAAAGATGAAATTGACGTTGCTCATCTCCACAGTATAGTGAACCCGCGCGCCTATAGAAAGAAATGCACCGTTTATTTGGATTACATAACCAGAGAGTTTTTTTTATTGTATTTTTTATTCGAATTGGTTAATATTATAGTAGACATTTTAAGCTTTCTATATGCCTATTTCTCATGTCTGTGAGGCAAGTAGCCTATACGACGAGTTTCGGTTCATTTTTAACACACTCCAGTTCTTCTTGCAGTTGAAGACGGAGCAACTTTCTGCTCTTAAGTTTATTCCATGCACTGTCAAGTGCTTCATCAGATTTGTCGTTTGATCTTCTCCACATCTTTTACATCTATGGGGGTTAGGACACTACGTCTCTGGGTGTAACCAGCATTAACTACTGTTTTTCCTTGATGCCTCGCCACAACCAATCATGCTGCATGCTTATTGGCTCACTGATGTTGACAAGATTAAAAAGTGATCAATTGACTTAACTTTTAAAAAGTTGAGGAAACACATTGTCTTAAAATGATTAAGTAAATAAACTTAAAATTAAAAGTAATGTGGAATTGTGAAGTTCACATAACTCATTTTTTTCAATTAAGCATTAAGTTTATTTACTTAATAATTTTAAAAAATTTAATTTTTAGATTTTAAATTAATTCTCGAGGCAATTCGATTGGTGCCTAAAAAGTATTGAACACTTATGGTGATAATATGGAAGACATGACGCCCCTCATGAAGATTCATGACATGCATTTTGTAGTCAAACTCAAACAGATTGAGTTCTCACCATGAAAAATCAGCTGACGGTCAGCAACGGAGGTCAAAAAGACCCAAAGAATATGTATGAGCCCTGCTGACGTCTGGATGAATTAGGCAGCATTAGCATAAAAGAGTTTAGTAACGAAAGTGGCCCCACGATTGTCGAAATCTGCATATTGCTCTTTTATTCACCTTTTTTTTGTCTTGTCATCATCCCCTGAATCAGAACGACTGTATGGTCTGGAGATATTTTCGCTAGCTTCGCATTTACTATTCATTTCAAAATGATTGTATCCTGAATAGGAGATTAACTTTACATTCAGGCTTCAACATGACAGGCGTTCAAATCTTTCGACTATATTTCTTGAATAGGGATGACTTCCTATCAACTCTCTCTGACTTTATCTTTATTTATTTAATTGTGACCAGTTAAAGCACTTTAAAAGTGTACATTTTCTGCTTGAACTTTTCATGAGAAATGAGGTTATTTGATCCTTAGACTTCAAAAGGAGTGTGTGTGTGTGTGTGTGTGTGTGTGTGTGTGTGTGTGTGTGTGTGTGTGTGTGTGTGTGAAGTGCTACATCTACTGAATTATAACAGTATCCTGTGTAGCGAGGAAGAAAAAAAATCCCATACATATCTTACATTATGAATTATTTAAAGAATCATTGATGATGTCCTGTGATGGTGGATGGGGAGCTTCATTTTTTGTTGCTAACTAATATCTATATGCTTATGGGGTGTAATAAAAATCCAATTACGTAAAATACCTGTGTCATTAACCTTACAGTGTTTATATAGGAATCAGCAGGAATTAATAAACAAACGCAGTAGTGCCTTCCACATGTGGGCTTATTAAAAATGTGCCTTCATTATTTTTGTAGCGCACCACTTTTGAAGGCAATACATTGGGGGGGCTTTTGTGAGTGAGAAAAATGTCATTGTATAGTATCAGTTTGCTACTAGGATATATAGTTCATGATTAAGCCCACCTAAAACAGAATTCCACAGAAGTTGGGTAATGAGTTGGATAATCTTTAAATCCATTCTGTAGAATTCCATGTATTCGC
Source organism: Scardinius erythrophthalmus (assembly GCF_964197995.2). Classification (NCBI taxonomy): domain Eukaryota; kingdom Metazoa; phylum Chordata; class Actinopteri; order Cypriniformes; family Leuciscidae; genus Scardinius; species Scardinius erythrophthalmus. Next base: position 9,830,011 of record NC_138222.1, on the reverse strand, counting down.
AATTCCTCGTTCCGAAAACAAATCTGAAGATTCCATCTGGACTTGGTTATGACATAATATCGACAGCCTGTTTCTCCAGAAGTTCTAACAAACACCTCCATCACTATCATACATGATGCTGGAAAATGTGGTTTTCCACTTTCTTTGCCTGGAAATGGTAGTAGCTGGGTTTTGATGAACAGAAAACAACTGTGACCTGTGAAAACAATTTTTTTGAGAGTGTTTTTGAAGAATTTTTCAAAAGCAGCTTTTCCAATACAGATAGAAAGTACAGACATCCCTTGTGAAAAATAAGTGCATTTCATTATATTAAATGTGCATTTTTGTGATATGTTTTAAAATATGTTTAATCATCTTTTGATCTAATGTGTGCCCCCTCAGTTTAAATCTCAACCCCACAGATTTTAGTCAGTTTGCAGTCTTAAAAAGTTCCATTATAATCATTCATTTGTCTACACAATGAATCTCTTATTTACATATTGTCTACTTTGAACTCTGAACAAAAACTCTGGCATGTTGACCGGTGAGTGGATTCGGACTAAATTAAACACCCCTGATTGGCTACTGTGTTCAAGAGATCAATTGGTTGGAAAAACACGTGAAATAGAAACATTTGACGTTCTCCAGAGTGCAAACACCAATACGCACTAGAGCATTTGCCAAATCTGTTTAATCGAGGAGGAAGCGGCACGCGATTTTAACCAAGGGGAAAATCCCCACCAATAAAATTCAGTATTACATTGAAAGTTAATATAATTTAAATGTACTAAATTGCACCTTCATGGTTACAAATGTGTTATTACAAATTTAAATACATGACATACAAGTTTCAGTTAATAGAAAATACACCAAAGTTTACCACAAATGCTTGTCAGTACATTCAGCAGTACACTTTAACCATATTTAAAAGACAAAAGAATTATGAAATTACATATAAAGATGTGCCTATGTCCAACTTAAGTGTGTCAAACAGACTTTAAGCTTCAGCTAATTTCATTTAACATAAATTTAAACACTATTTTTTTTTTCATTTAATTACAATTAACATGAAATTAAAAATTTTTAGAAAACATTATACAGGTATTCAAATATATTATTAGTATTATTTATTACGTGCATGCTAAAGTCTATGCTTCTTTTTCATAAGGATGTTCATTGAACATGTAAGACCTTTTACAAACCCAATGGTTTCAAATTATTCACGGATAGCGAAAGGGAAAACTTTGGACATGGGCAAGGGTGAGTTGAGGGGATCACGAGAGTCTGTGATGCCATTAGAGAGGAACATGGCATGACAGATTCTCCCAAAGATATAAAGAGTCTGGCCACTAAAAATAGCAAGGAAAAATGCCCTTGCGTAAGGTGTTTATTTTTCCACGCTGTCAAGGAATGATGACAGTGTTTCCGTATGCACAGACAAAGAGATATAATATCCCTCCGTACACTCCTTTTCACTTTCTCTTTAAATTACAGTTCCTCGCCAGGAATAGGGTGACATTTGTTTATCGTGCAGTTTAACATACTAATGCAAAATAAATATGGAGAAATATAAAGGACAAGTGAAATGGGATGTTTTGCGTGGCAATGCTTCCAGTAAATATCAAGAAGCCCTGACCTAGTTTGTCCCTCACCAGCACGTATGCATACACACTTTTTTTCCCCCTAGTTTTCTCTCGTACTGACTCACGCTCTCGCTATCTCTTTCCCCCTCACGAGCATAAACTGAACCACTGATGGGCTCTGACTAAAGAATTATTCCTTATTTTCCCTTCCCCCCTCGCCTCCATCGTCTTCTGCCTCCTCGGTTTCCCAACCAACTATGCCGTACACACTGCGAGGTTAAGAAAACGGTTTCTGAAATGAAGTATTCTTTTTCTTTTAATCCCTAACCCCCCTGGTCTCCATCCCTCACTCGACGGCCATGAAACTGACGTGATAAAAAAACAACAACCAGCCTATCTCTGTGAGCCATTTTCCACACCATCACGGCTACTTGGCCTTCGCCCCAGCACGTCCCCAGACCTCCGCTGTGATGGGGAACCCGGTGCAAATTACCCTGCCACTATCATAGGTTATCAGCATCTCACAACGATGACCCCCTCCCTGAAAAATCAGACCTTTGAGTTCAGTTGTCCAGGCTTTGCTGCTTTGACTTCAGTGAAGTAGGAACACTTTTTCCTTTTTTTTTTTTTTTTTCTTAGGCTGTCTGAGTATTTCTCAGTTTTGTTTAATCCAGGGCTCACTTTTTGTCTCCCTGGTGAGAATAGGACAGGGCTTGGTTGTTTAGACCTAAAACAAAGTCATCCTAATGATGTTATATTTCTATATGGTGGCATTTGATTGTTTTGTTTCTTCTGTTTATCTATAAACTAAGTCAAAAACATGTTAAAGAATGCAATTCACACATACAATGACTTAAATGCAATTCAGTGCATTTGAATTTAATGCATTTTAATCAACACCATGGTTAAAAAAAACTGCCATATAGATATTTTGGTCCCACTTTATATTAAGTGGCTTGAAGTACTATGTACTTACATTGAAATTAATCATTTGAAACAATGAACTTATTGTGTAACTACATGTTTTTACATTGTACTTACATTTTAAAAATTCCTGCATGTAATTACAGCTGTAATTAGTTTACGTATTACATTTGTTATTACACAGTTGACCCTTCCCTTACACCTTAACTCACCCTTAAACCTACCCAATCTACCGCACTTGTCCCTAACCTTACCCGTATCACACCTCAATAGCAGCAAAAGTGTTTTACAATACAACATGAACACAATAAGTACATTGTACTTATTTTTTGATGTAAGTACATAGTACTTAACACCACTTAATATAAAGTGGGACCGATATTTTTATAGGCAGCAGGATTATTAGGCTGCTGTCACATTAAGACCTGACGCACTGATCCGTTGCACTGTTACACATGTGTTTTCTTTCTCAACTGTGTTCACTTAAAACATAACCAACTTGCTTTCGTGAATACTTGCCAAGACCCGCATTTTGACCTTATTGTGTGTGCATTTGACTGTTTAAGTGCCTTTATGTGTTTTTATGTGCACGCACTTTGGGTGTGAGCACAAATTCTGTGGGAATGAGTACAATTATGCACAATACGCACAATCCCAAGCTGAAATTCAAGCCCTGTAACACCAACAATATTCATCCAGAGCAAATTAAACGAGTGAGTGAGGGGAGGCGGGTTTGTGTGTCACTCGCTGTCGAAGAGATCATGAGAAAGCGAGGAAGCGTGGCTGGTATTGTGTATCTATTCTGCAGAAGTTTATGAAAGCGTTTCAGATATTTCTGTATCGATATTTATCGAAAAATCTATATTTTTGACAACACTACCTTGCACTTAGTTTATTTCAGATGCCTTTTTAAAAGACGGGTCATAAATATGTCAATATAGCAGGTTTGGAATAATGAATGTTTTTTATGTTTTGAAAGAAGACTGCATTTATATGATCAAAGATACAGTAAAAACAATAATAATGTGAAATAATATTACAATTTAAAAGATTTTTTTTTCAATTTGAATATTTTTTTAATTTAATGTATTCCTGTAAAGCAAAGCTGAATATTCAGAATCATTAAGTGTCACATGATCCTCCAGAAATCATTCTAATATGCTCTTTTGCTGCTCAAGTAACATTTCTTCTTCTTATCATTTTTTTGTGGATAGAATAGAAAATTCTGAGGAACCTCATTAACTCATTAACCTCATTGACTAGTATATATATATCTTTACAGTCACTTTTGAATTTAATGCATCCTTGCTGAATACAAGTATGAATTTCTTTTTTAACTTATCCCGAACTTTTGAATGGTACTGTATCACGGTTTTCACAAAAATATTGCAGCACAACACAGCACAAATCTTCAACGTTGATAATAAGAAATATTTATTGAGCAGCAATTCGCCATATTAAAATGATTTTTGAAGGATCATGTGATTGAGTCTGTGTCCAAAAACGTGATATTTATGATATAATTTTTTTTTTTTACTAATGTCCTAGGCTGTATAACTGGTGCCCTACAGTAGGTTTTCCCTGATTAACACCATGTTCACAGTCTGATTGAACCTCTTGTGGCTCTACTCTTATATGTTAATTCACTGTCGCACCCGTTGACCTCAACTGGAGGCCATCTGAGGTTTGGTCTAATGAACTATTGTTTTAAGAGTTGTATGCGCCTTAGGCACGAGGGGATGAGGCGAAATAAATGGGTAAATAACTAAGCTGCAATTAAGAATGCCCAACGAGTTACTGCTAGAAAAAGCGTCATTTAGTACGCAAATTAGAACATAAGTAAGTGACCAGGAACATAAGTGAATTAGAATGGAAATAGATGAAGAGATAAATGAATAAAAATGTTTAGTAAGTGAGTTTGTATGTAAATGGGTACACAAGTGTGGAGGGGAAAGTAAATAAATAGCTTAGTATGTAAATAAATGAATAAATGTAAGACTTAAAGGAATGGGACAGAGCCGGGGAGAGAGCGAGTGAGTGAATGAGTAATAAGCGAGTGAATGAGTTATAAGATGAACTACTTATTGCATTTCGAAGGAGTGAGGGCTTACCGATTAGTTCTACCACCACAGAACACCCATCAGCTTTGAACTGCATCAAGCAAACCGAACTAGATTTCACATTTTCAGAAGAAATATGTGTTCAGCAATGAAAAACTCGCAGCTATGTGGTTCAAGTTGTTTTGAAAGGTTTTTTTATAGTGTTGCTATCTGAATCCTTCCATGGTAACTGTACCGTAAATGTCTTGAAAACATCATCTGGAGTATTTCTGACTTTCACTTTAAAAATGTTTTTGGAACACTTTACCCGTTTATTTACTACATGAACTAACAATAGCCATGCTTACATGGACACTTTTTGTTTCAGTCGGAATGAAATCATTCCGATTGTTGAATCCGAACACATGAATGCTAAATAAAGTGATCGTAAGCAAGCACTTGTGGGACAACGTTGTCCTGCGCCACTTCACAGATGATGAGTGGAAAGAGAATTTTAGATTGACACGTAATTTATTACATTCAACAACAGCAACATCAGCTAGTTCCGTGCGTCATATACATCATTATGCCATTTCTACTTTATTGCACATGCACAAAACTTTCAGTTTCAGTTTCAATCTGATCAAGTGTTTACATGTTCTATCAAATGGATTAGAAAAAGTTGAGCCCACCCCAATCAAACCGATTGACCAAAATAATTTCGATTGAGGTTTACATGCATTTTCATTCCATGTAGACTTTTAAACTGATTTTGATCGGAATATGAACAATACCTCAGAATAAGGTGCAGTCACATTATTCTGAAGATTTTTGCAGGCAAAATCCAGTCAATCCACACAATAGGGAATTTTGCGTAAGGGGATAAGATTTCCACGTGCATATTTCACATCGGGTTCAGTTGGTAACGCATATTCAGCGTGTTGATCAACAGAAAGCTGCTTGGTTTCAGTGACTTCTCTGTGAGCTGTGCTTATAGCTACACTCTAACGATAGACAATTGAGCTTTTTTTGCCCGTAAAATTGCGACCGCACCTTTAGTTAATCCCAACATAATATGTTTTAACTTGTTCTCTTAATAATTAGTTAATGCACTGTGAACATGAACATGCACATTTTAATTAACTAACATTATCAAAGGTTAATAAATGCTGTAAAAATATATTGTTAGTTCATGTTAGGTAATGCAATAACTAATGCTAAAAAATGAGACCTTTTTGTAAAGTGTTACCATTGTCTCTGTGTTCGTTGGTCATTGTAACCGTTTTTGCATATCTCTGCTGAACGTATATCATCTTTCCTCGTGTCCAGATGATGTGCCAATTACTCTCTAATTACATGCGTCATCTGGCTGATAAATCCTGTTTACCGTACTGACAAGCCTCCCGGTGGTCACAGCCAGTCTCTGGAGAGACGGATGAAGGGATGGACCTCCACAAAGAGGACGGCGAGAACGAGAGATCAGGCAGGCTGTTTCTGAATATAGCCCTTAACAATGCCAATGACTGCATCTGAATGATTACTGACAAAGTTTGTTATTGCGTTAAGGGCCGGGTAAACAATATTAACATGAACACGTCCGTTTATTGGTACAAAGCTTTACCTGAAAAAGAGAAAAAGCCTAAATGATGATCATAGGCATTACTAGACTCTCTATCATCAAAATCAGCCATTAACTGTCATCAACATAACTGAGGTCATTTCACTCTGAATCCTCCAATGCCAGTCGTTAACAAAAAATGTTGTTACATTTAAGTATTAAGGCCACAATATACTTCAAGTGAAATCGAAGATTGAACTCATGTGACATAATTTCGAACAAAACCAGGCCAAACTGAAGTTAATTTGGAGTTTGTTTGAAGTTGCTTTTGGGAGTTTAAAACTTTCGGGAATGTTGGAAAAGAAATATCCGAGTGAAACAGCTGCTCGACTAACAACAACAAAAAAAAAAAAAGAAAAGAAAGAAAAAATGATCATTGGATTATTGTGGTTTTCTATTGCTATGATCTAATGTGAGTGACATGTTGTCCAGCCCTCGCTCCAGTAAACACATTAACAGAGAAGAAATGTAAATACCTTCACCTATAAGTTATTTAGATTAAAGATTGCAATGGCACATAAACAATGATGTGCACGGATACATCATTTATAATGAATGCAATATTCTATAAAAAAATAAGAATTTTGATTTCATGGTGACTTTAAGACCCTGAATCGCATCTGAAGAAGACTGTTAAAATTAAGCATTGCTGCTCAAAGCATTGTTCCATACTGTTTGACTAGATCTTTGATAGATCTGCATTTCAGAGCCATGATCATTTTGTGACCAGAATCAGTAGCCAATCTGATTGTAAAGAAGCCTTGCTACGTTCAGACACTTCGAGGTAGATTACACATTTGGGTATCAAATATCACTGTTATTGGATCACAGAAGTGCTGTGTTAAGAACATTTCCTGGGTGTATCCATTCATTTAAGCTCCCTTCGTTTTGTCAGCTCAAAAAATTCATTGAAAACCACTACCATTGAATCACCCAACCATCTCTACCTTAATTACACAGGAATTGTGGAGTTGGCACTTTACTGCATGACTGCTTTTGAGGCCAACTGGACTGCTACTCTTTCCTCTACTACTTTAATGTACCAAACTATCCTCCATAGACTTCACAATATTAGTGGCTTGCCAGAGAGATATTCGTTAACCAAGGCTTGGGAACTGCTGTGTAGAATGAAACTGAAGTCAAAGAAACCCCATCTCATCATGAAAATGGTTCTTGTGGTTAACCACTTAGGAAAAGATTTAACATTAACCACAGGCTCATGTAGTAATTCACGCATTCTTCTTGAATGTTTTTTTTTTATATAATGTTACTTAAAAGCTCAACATTTGCCCACCTAATTAATCTGATTAAACTCACTAATCATATATTTACAGGAAAATTAATCATATGAAGATGTGCAAGATTATATTGTTACAGTATTATTTTTCTTTTTTCTCAGTCAATGATTGTAGTACTGAAAATGTGTGGAATTCAGAAAAAAGTGACTACGTTTTATTCATGACCAGGACTTTCTGCTCTCCATGTATTGTTTTGGGTGAGTTTGAGTTGGGAGTTGGAGTTAGTCATTTGTAATGCCTGATCAAATTTCTTGAAACTATCTTGAAACTATTAAAAACTACTTGCAGATAATATAATATTAACACAATAAGCTAAGTGTACACTTTCATGACATTTCACACTTAAGTACGCTTTTAATAAGTGCACTTTGTAATAATATCAATTTAAAGGTTTTACTTTAAAGTACATTTTGTTGTGATAATATTTTGAAGTGTTTTAATTGCAGTTATGTAATTAAGAGTCTGAAAAGAATGCATATTAATGTGTATTATTTCCGTAATAAGTACTCTTAAAAGTATGCTTTGTTCATGACATTGATGCAGAACAATTTTTTCCAACCCAGTGATGGACACACATGGAATGGTTTGAGAATTGGCATCATTCGAATCCTCCTTAACTTTAACACTTAATGGTTGGTTAACATCTTCCCATCATTCTCTCTCTATACCGTCTGAATTCATGTCATTTTCAGTCTTCATGATCTATCTATGTATATTAAGAAGCACTAAATCTGCATGTCTTCATTCTTAGTCCAGGTACGCTATGGAAATTTTGGGGGGTAGGGTGGCATATAGGAGAAATTCCCTCTGTAAGGGGAAAATAAGATGATGATACACTTTTTTTTTTTTTTGATGCCGTAAGGGCTTTCGCCTGTATGCAAGCCAACATCTCACATGTTTTTCCACCTCTCCTCACGTGTTCTAAGAGTAATTAGACTGGTCATGAGCAGCGCACCACAACATTTCTAAAATTCTCTACCTGTGCACCTTCCCTCCCCCATCTTTCACCATTTCATGATACGATTTTAACATGGAGTTTTCTTGCAGGCACACCACTCAAATAGTGACCTAATTCTTCCCAAGCATGCAGACACTGCTGAGAGAGCAAGAGAGGCAAACTCATCTTCTCACACAAAGGGAGTTCGAGTTCTAATCATACCAGGACTACATAAGAACGGCCGCTAATGCGTTTCAACTCCTCCTTTTTAATGGCGTTAACAAGTATGACCGTTTTGATGTTGTGGCTTCAATCCATTTAATTCCACTCATTCTAGAACCGCCCTTCGCATTCTGTCGAATCACGTGAAAGTCATCAAAAAACTCCACTTGCATGCGAACGCAAGTCATTCGGAGCTTGTGAACACGTCCCTGCTAGCGCTCGTCTTCTTGCATGCAGACTCATGTTTTTCTCCATGCATCTTTCATGACTGCATAGTGATTCTAACTTGCTGTAATAACAGCTTTAGATGGGGGAGCTTCTTCCGTGTGTGCTGCCCCGAGAAAGAAACTGGAGCCAGTTTTCCCCCCTTTTTTTCTGCTTGACCGTGGTATTTTTGTCCAAGGGAGGCTTCAAGCTTTCTCTCCAAAAAATATCACAGGGCTTTCCCACTGAGCCCATACTTCTCTCTTGAGTTATGTCCTTAGTGTGGATATGCTGTTGTGTCCCACCATTGTTATTTCCAATTTCATAGCTGAGTCCTGGCTAGCACGCCCCAGCCTCTCTATGCCATTTACTGAATACACACCGGCCCCTCTAAGGTAGCAATCGGCCACACTCCAAACCTCCTGTGAAATGGTTGAATTCGTCAATAGAAAGCCTTTTGTTCTGATAGACTAGGCTGAATAGCTTTCTTTGATTCCTCTCTCAAGATGACTTCCTTTCAGAGGAACTGTCTTCCATTTGCTGCTATTATTTTGGGTTTTATTGTATCCGTGGTACGTTGTGCGGCAAGGTGATGCATCTTAAGTATTTCAGAGCCGACCCTCATATTTGGTTGCTTTCATCTGGTTTTCTTATTCTGTAGAGGAGATATTCTAAGATGTACAACTGTAAAAAGCTGGAGTGAAACAACTGTCATGTGCTCATTTGCTGCTTATAGATACTAGGTATACTTTCTTAGCAGATATAGAAATTACAGCAATGCAGTGTGTTTCTATGATCTGTCTGTGTCTACCAGCATATGAATACAGTATATTATAATTTAAAAGTATCATCATAAAACAAAAATATTAGTATATATGAAGAAAGGTAAGATGCACATGTTTGTTTTGTTTCTCTGAAATTTGAAGCAATGGGGGAAGAATATCCCACAAAATAGTTTTGCAAATATAAGCACAGATGCCTTTAAACTGCAAGGTAAGCTCCAGGGCTTTGCCCCAAATCTGCCTCCAAGTCATGTTAATAAATGTTTTATAGTGCTGGTGTGTCTTAGCCGTATCCAACATAGCTGTAATGTATACCTTCCAATAGATTGTATATATACCAAAAGATTATTAAAACATAGTGATTTAAAATGTACTTTGAAGCAAAACTATTAATCTTAGAGTACACTTAAGTATGGAAGCTTGTTTCCGCCACAGAATAAAATTTAAAAAAGGTAATTGCAACTTTTTATCTCGCAATTCTGACTTTTTTTCTCGCAATTCGCAATTGCATTTTCTAATGTCAGATTTGTTAGATATAAACTTTTTAAAAAAGTGAGTCTTTTTTTCCCTCAGAATTGGACTTTACTCACAATTCGCGAGTTCATAACTCACAATTCTGAAAAAAAAAAAGTTATAAACTCAGAATTGTGAGGAGAAAAAAGCCTGAATTGTGAGATAAAAAGTCCCAATTATTTTTTTAATTGTTTTATTCCGTGGTGGAATCAAGCTTCCATACTTAAGTGGTCTTTTATTTCCTTAATATTATTATTTCAGGTACCCTGGAAATCCAGAGTTCTCGAGAGAGCACAAGTTGAATTTGCTCAGCCAGTTTACTCTGGCGTTGAGTAATGATGCTCATTAAATATGCCCTTGTAGCCGAGCTGCACCAATCACATCGGGTTATCTGACATAGGCGGGCCAGAGGCGAGCTAAACAGATGACGACAGCGCTGCTACGTCGAAGTCATTAGTAAACATTGCAAGACGGCTATGGATGAACACCAGTTGTTTGAAACGGCTTTGGCCGCTACAATGAACGAGTTAGACTTGGCTTTTTCTCTAAAAGAGGAACAGAAGACGGCGCTCGAATCGTTCCTTTGCAAGAAGGGCGTTTTTGCTGTTTTGCCGACCGGATACGGCAAGAGTCTAATCTACCAGTTAGCTCCGCTGGTAGCTAAGCGTATGGGGCTTGTTGTGATTGGTCGTAGTGTTATCCAATTGCGTGCAGTGAGATTTTCAAATGCATGCTTGTTGCCGCCCCTTGAGCTGGACGATTTTCATTAGTCGATGCCAGACCATTAATCTTTCAGATTTAGGTCTGGATTTCCAGGCTAATTTGCAGGTACATTTAATATATATATATATAGGCTACTTTTAACATTCTAAGTGCACAAGTGCACATTTAAAACAATTAAGCCCATTTCTTTTCCACAAAGGTATATTTGTTCCAGAATACTTCTATTTATTTGAATGTGGCGGTTTGGCATTTATTCATTGACAGTTTCACAATTCATTTACATTCGAAACCTGCTGTTCATTTAGACATTGTATGCCACCATGAACAGACTCGTGACATGTTGTACACTAGTTCTATCTGGAAAAAAATATCTTCTCTTGGAAAGTGCTGCTAGCACGAGGAAGAAAATGAAAACAAATCAAAATCCATTTAAAAGGAAATCACAACAGAGTCATATTTTTAGCTCGCTATTTCTTAATTGCAATAAAGAGAACAATCAGATAAGGCTTTCAGCGTGTCTGTGCGAGAGAGAGAGAGAGCGCAGAAAGCAAAGGGACAGAGAGGGAGTCACGTGCCTTTACTACCATTCAATGAGCAACCAACTATTTTCATCCCTCCAGCTCCAGCCTTGATTACAATATGGCATCAGTGTGTCGCATTAGTATTGTGTTTATGCTACCATGTAAGAACCATCTGAGATAAGAGTGGTCGCGTGGATACTGTATAGCACATGCCACCATTACACTGACATCAGCTCAAATAGGCCTACATAAAATAGGATAAACATTATATATAGGGGTTCTGTTTATTATATTTAAATATGCAAACTCTTGCAAACCATATTTGTTTATACCTCACCAACACAATATAGCCTATAATATTAACTATTTTTCTCAGTGTTTTGGACATGAAAACTGATGATGCAGCTGATAAATTGTGGGCTTCCAGCTCTCAAAAAGTGGGCGGTCATCAGTGGTCGATCTGCTTTTTGTTTTGACTGAAAATACCTCGTGTTTTGGTTTTCTCTATCTGTGTTGCGTATACATGAACTGTTGATCTGTACACTTCGTCACCTGCTTCTTCCTGGCGTTTGAGTGAGGAAGAAAATCCGTTATGACCGCATTACTTTATCTTTCCGCCGTTATGACTCTCAGAGCAGCCAAGCCGATGCTTAGTTTGCGATGCCGGATGCAAAGTATAAATCGCGCGCGGGGAGAGAAGGTGGGGGTGCTAAATGTGACACGACATTCAATGAGCTCAAAATGAAGTCAGTCCTCAGTCGGTCGGTGCGCAGTCCAGCGTATATATATATATATTGAAACATTGTATTTGAGCACACAACCCCCCCTCACACACACACACACTCACTTCTGACTGTGAGCATTCGAGTAAAAAAAGATGCCTCGGGCTATATGGATTCAAAGTATTCTGCGAACCACCATAGTCTTCACAACTTATTGACCGCGTTCTCATATAACCAACCAATTTTTCCCGTCTTTTATTAACATTATTTTCCTTTCGCATTGCAGCGGAGATGAACGATGATTTGCTTAATAAAGAGGCCCAGAGCAAAGTGTTTACTTCGGTGAACGAAAGTAATTAGGATTAAAAGCTTTTCTTAAGCGGACCAATTATGATATGGCGAATGAGGAAGCTGTTCACAAGAGAGAGAAAAAAATAATAGCATATCTGATGGATGCACTGATGGGTAAAAGGTCCCGGCAGACTCGTAAATTATCCCTCCTCTGACTGACTGCACTGACCGATGTTAGCTTTCTAAACAGGCAGCATTTGTGTATTTTTGTATGTTCATATCCAACGTCGTGCCTATAGCCGCTCCAAAAGAATCACAATGATCTTTATCCACTAAAAAGAGCCGGTGTCATTCATTCGGTGCCGGTCGCGCTGTCGGCTGTTTGATTCACGTAAAAGAACCGGCTCATAAGAGTCATTCGTTCGGGAATCGAACTGCATTGGTCCCTGTATGTTCCGCGCTGTATATTCAGTGGCGGTGCTGTGGCGCCGCTGAATAGTCAAGAGAGGGCTATTTTAACACGGGCTCGTGTTTGCATCTAATAAGAATACACGTTTGAAAAACGTTCATGCATTCGAACGTCAAGAAAATCATTCGATTCCGGTCATATTTTTAAAACATTAAGGGTTCTTGGTTCCCAACCCCAGCTGTTACTAGAGGCATGTTGAGAGAGGGGCGAGTGGTTTATAGTTGAGGAAGATTTACTATGCGCGTGCCAGACCCCGCCCTCCTTTCGTACGTCATTGGCGAGTAACAGCGAAGGGGAGTCACTCCCCTGCCTACTTTTAATAGCTTTGTCATGTGATGGAAAGCAGTTGTAAGACAGGTGCCCTCGGTTCATTGTCAGTGAGGGGCGCGAGGGAACGAGTGGATTTTCTCTTTCGTCCGTAATTTATTTTTTATTTTTTCGTACCGTCATTCAGTGGCTGGATGGCGTGGGACAGGTGTAATCAGGACTCGGTGTGGAGAGAACTAGAGGTGAGAACTGATGTGCAACTTATTTTTCCAGGGCTGGAACACTTTTTTTTTCTTCTTCTTCTTTTTTTTTCTTTGAGGAGATGGAGCGCAGTAAACGTCCGAGACTGGCTTCGGTCGTAGTCCCCGTTATGTGAAGTCGACCGTTCTTGTAAGATGCACGGAAGACACAGACGCTCAGAATGCACTGGAATTACACCGGGTTGTGAGAAAGTCGAACATGTTGGCAGAAATTGTGTGTGCTGTGATTTATCTGGTGATAGCGAGTGGCTTTTCTCAAGCGGTGTCGGAGTTGAACAGTGACAGGCTGTTTAGGATGTCTTGTCGTGGGGAATTGTTGACATGCTCGTGGATGGAGTGCGCGCTCGCTCGCTGGTAACGCAGGTGATGATGAGACAGGTATCTGCTTCAGTGAGAGCCTAGAGCCACTGACGATGTGCTGGAATTACTAAAATGTACTCGCGTCAGGTATTGTACATTGAAACTTTCCTATCAGAAAACAGATACAGTCTCGAAGAAGGCTTATTTGCATGCATGCGGAGCGCGTGCTGGATTATTGGAGAATGCGCAGGAAATCGGGGTTGAACCTCGTTTACTTTGTATTTAGCAAGACTTCGTTGCAAGGTTAAGTGTTGCTCTAGTGCATTACATCAATAACGATTGCATAGCTGTGTATGACATAGGTGAATCATTAAAACATGCTGTTCGATACATTTTAGGTTTATTTAAACACGTGTTACGGCGAAATGTAAGATAACGATAATATCGACGCACTTACATGTAGTCTACATTAGCTACGTTATGATATCTATCTATCTATCTATCTATCTATCTATCTATCTATCTATCTATCTATCTATCTATCTATCTATCGCGTATTGGTTTATTCATAAAGCAGTGCTTATATTCAGTATGCCTAGCTGAAACTTTTTACTCACTATATATGAATATATCGCTGCGCTGACTGTATAGGCACCTGTCTACGTTGCATGCACGTGCGCTATTGTTATTTCCGTTTTAAAAGGTTAGTTAAGTGTCTCAGTCGGAGCATAAATCCATCTAAACACAATCAGCAAATTGCTTCTCGTTTCCAATTCTAATCATATAATTTCCAACACAAGTAGCTATTCTCTCTCTCTCTCTCTCTCTCTCTCTCTCTCTCTCTCTCTCTCTCTCTCTCTCTCTCTCTCTCTCTGTGTGTGTGTGCATGTGCTCGTGATTAAGCGTGAGCGTGTCCGTATTTTTGAGAGGAAAAAGGGGGAGAAGGCTTTCAGAAGCATCTGATGCATGTGATTTTATCTTATTTTATCATTAACCTATACAAATGGATGTTTCCCCGGCGTCTATAAATCTGTGACAGCGGAAGGAGAGGATTTGTGTCATAAATAGATCTAAATCAGATACCGATGATCAAGTGTGAGGTGTGAGAATCTTCTTTGATTTCAGATTACTTATTGCAGATTGCTTGTTGTGATGTTACCTTTGTGCCAGTATTACCGAGAAAAAAAAAAAAAGCAGAGTTATGGGATGCAGTTTCGACAGTTAGCGCGCGCTGATGTAATCCTTTCGACAATCGTACAAAATAAACATTTGTTCACGAAAAGCATCACTAACAGCAGGGCCGGATTATCCATAGACAGGATTGGGCGAGTGGCCTGGGGCACCAGCCAATAGGGGTGCACCAAATGATTAAGAGAATGACTAACCTTTAGTCATAGTTTTCATGTTTTGTATACATATTTTGCTGAGAGATGCAGATATAAAATGCAGTTAAATGATACAATATATATACAGAGAGAATAGAAAATATATGCATATAAAGAATTGTGATTGGGTCAGGTTATAGTGTAGCCTATTTCTTAGAAATGAAGAAAAGACATACCGGCATCACCAGCAGAAGGCACTAGCAGCGAAACTAATGCCTCAGCCGATACTCAAGCTGCAGCTAATGTTGTGAGCAAAGGCGGTAAATGGCTTAGTTAGAGATGCTTATTACATGCATAACTTTTGTTTCAATCGGGCTGAATTCATACCGATTGATGAATCAATGTGTGAATTAAAATGTGGTCACCCTAGGGCATACACTGTGTTAATCCAGGCCTGCTCCACAGCACCCTCCGCCGTCTGTCAAAACTCTACACACCTGTGCGCACGCACAGTCTCTCTGCTGGTTTAGCTCCCACCTCGCCTCTATTTTACTCACAACATACTCACTGATAGAAGTACAGTATTCTGACCAATCAGGCTGTCGTGCTCTTCCCTACGACGGACCACCCCTCCCCTCTCGCAACCAATCACAGAATTATTTGTTTTCTGGTTGGTTATGTTGTTGTGGTTTCCTAGATGCAGAAAACGCATCTAAATATGATGTTTGGTTAGATTTATGTTTCTCTCATTTGGTTCTTAATATGTCTAACTCCTCTAGTTCGGGATAATCAAACCCAAATGAGTTCTGGTTATTAAATTCAGCAGCGAACGAAGTAGCTTTTTCATGTTAGTTACACAGGTGGCAATTACTTAGGTAAGTTACACTCCCTATGAATCAAATAAAGGATGAGTTATTGGTGGTTGCATCAGTCACACAATGTGCAAATAGACAGGTGCAAATTTTTGAGATATTATGGCATGATGTGGCGCAGTTTGTCAGTTTTACTTATACAGACTTGATAGAATTAAGTCTTTGTGTACAGTGATTCACTTTTCTGATGCTCAAATAGTTGTTTTATAGAAATGTAATGTTTTGCTTTCAGTGTTTCACACAATTCGTTTTTAGCATTTAATGCTCAATGAAAAAAAAGAGGTACAACTCCATATCTCTTTTAAAACATTGCCCCATCTTGAATACTAAACTGTCTCAAATGCCATATTGCGAGGACATTTCATTTTTACATCATGAAATGGAAAAAAAGTAAACAATTATGCCTCATTCTCAAGAATATAAGCATTTGTTAAAGTATTATTATGCATGGTGTGTTAAAACATGACAAAGCATCATTGCCTTACCTTACTTATTTGATTAAAAAGTCAAAAGCAATAAAAATATAGGTTTTAGTTTAAATAAATACATAAATGAAAGCAATGAAAAATAAATAGGTTTACAAGCTTATTCCGGGAACATGTTTATGGAGACTGCTGTCAATATACAAGGTGTTGTAATGCCTGACCAGTACTGATTTGATTAGTTGATCCCACCAACAGCAATGTCATAGTTTATTTTATTTTGATTTATTTTGTGGGTGATTTGAGCTCATACAGCAGCTGCAAAGTTAGAGAGTAAAAACAAAATGTTAACCAACAGTAAAACACGTCGAATTCCATTTGAACAATTCTACTATCACTGTAACTGAACCAAGCTATGAAATATGCGGCTTTTTTGGAAACTAAGCGCTCATTTCTACATAAACACTTAATGAAGATGTTTAACATCTTGGCAAATATGTGCTAAACAATCTCTTCTCTTTTCCAGTGTGCTGCCTTGGTTGGTGAAGACCAGCCCCTTTGCCCTGACCTGCCTGAGCTTGACCTCTCTGAGCTGGATGTCAGTGACCTCGATGCAGATACCTTTCTGGGAGGACTCAAGTGGTACAGCGACCAATCAGAAATCATTTCCAGTCAGTATGGCAATGAAGCATCAAACCTGTTTGAGGTAAAGAGGGTCAATGTGCTGCGATGTTTTTCTTATCTGATCATGCATGCTTGTCTCTTGTAAATGTAGATATGATTCTAGCCTCATGCAGTTTATTGTGGGAGATTGTAACTGTGAGTGTGGAATTCTTCAAAAGATGGGCTTGTCAATCAGTGCTGTTTATTAGTTAATAACAGAGAGTTAATTAGTTAATAACTCATTGGGAATGATAATTGGGGTGAGGTATCATGATAAGCTCCCAACCTTTGTCCAGTACTTAAGGTCAGTGTTTGTACCTTTTGGGACAATCTTGGGCCGAAGCACTATTTATGGCTGTTTTATGCACATTCCTCTTGATGTTCCGTAATGGTCAGTTAGAATAGAGTACGACAGTGTTTGTCCACTTTTTCAGCGACCTTTGTTTAGGTCGAAGTCTTTGTTTAGTAGTTATAAGCCATGACCAACCAGCTAGGTAAATCACAACATCACAAACTTTGATCTGAAGCAAAGATATATATATATTTGAAAATCAGACAAAAAGAACAAGAACTTCACATGATGCATTGGGAATGACATGATCATATTAAAATTATGCATTTCATACTAATATTTAAGCAGTTTGAGAGCATGATTAATTTGCAGTGCTTCATGAGAGCGGGTGGGTGCCAAAGTATTATTTTGGTGTGATTTGTTTGTTGCAGTCTGATTAGTGGAGATTTCAATGTAGGTAATGTAGAATTGCACTGTTGAACATGAACTTAAAAAAAAAAAAAGAGTTGACAGCTTCAACAAAAGTATACCTCATAGCTCACAGGTATGTCTTTAAAGGTTTAATAAGTACAAAATAAATGTCTCTATGCCTTGACATTTTGTGCAAATACATGGAGAAAATATGCATATTATGCATACTAATATTTAAGCAGTTTGGGAGCATAGGGAAACTGACTCTATCACAGTGCTTCATGGTAGTAGGTGGGCACCAAATGGTTCTTTTGGTGCGATTTGCTTGTTGCATTTTTCTGATTGGTGGAGATTTCTTTGCACAACCATTGGTAATGTAGTTTTCACCAGGAATTCCACTGCTGAATTCAATCATTTTGCTTCAACAAAAGCATATAATTTGTACCTTATATGTTTCAGGCCTGTCTTTAAATATGTATAAGTTCAAAATCAACTTCCTTATGCTTATGGAGAAAATGAATAACAAATCAGAAATCATTCAACTTAGTCACTAACACTGTTGTAGTTTATTTTAATTACACAACTGGTCTCATATCTGAATCATTACCTTAATCTAGATGGTCCACTTTTAACCGGATTGCTCCTGCCCCGGGTTGTCATGTTGAAAAAGGGAAGAGGTAAAACTTTAAACCTGTTGCACACTTGCGCTTCTTCGTCACTGACAAAGAAAGCAAAGTCCATAGGAAAAGAAATGAGGCGGCTAAAACAAAGCAGCACTGGCCCTGGCTAGTTCATTGTCTTATCTGAGAAGATAGAGAAGAGAAATGATAACGCTGCGTTGCTTTGAGTGCTGGCAAATATAGCGCTGGGTCTGTTGCGTGTTTTAGGGTTTTGTGTCATGGTGTGATAGGGAATTCTTCCACATTCCTATCCTGGACCGTGTGGTGAGATGATGATTTTATGAGGCCCACAATTACGAGTGCCAAGGACCCGGATAAAAAATTAATACTGTGTGTGTGTATGTTAATTGACATGTTAATAATTTACATGCATTACTGCTACTGTGATGGAAGCATTTTTGAAATTCGTATAGATATAGAATATTTTTGACCGTTTGCTCTTTTTTTGTATACCCTCATTGTCTGCTTTAAAATTTTAGTGGGGACGGAATAAGCACAAGGTGCTAAAGCAGCTGATCCTAGTTCAGTGAGATGGGACATGAGGTGTCAATAGTGATGAATGTGTGCATTGTATATGCATTTCCAATACTAGCCTATGTGGGTCAGTACAGTGCCCAAGAGCAGAGCGAAGACAGGTTAATGAATGACCAGCTCTTGTGTAAAGGTAGTTGGCAGAACTTTATATTCCTCCCCCTGCACTCACTCAAACCCCTGGCAATGTTTTCTTAACCTGTCTGACTGCAGTGTAGTTAATGGGTGGCCTGGTGAGTCCTCTGATGTCACTCAACTAGCAGGCCACACAGAGGATATAGAGACTCACTCAATGCGCCTGTGCTGTTTAGGGTCTGAGAGAGAACAAGGCCATTTTAATAATCTAAAAAGGTTTATATGCACATTAAAGTTAGGGTACGTTTACACGACAACGATATGCTTAAAACGGAGAAGCTTTTCCTTTGAGTTTTCCACCTATAGACGCCACCATTGTCAAAACGATCCCCATTCACACGGATTCGTAAAAACAACTAAAAGCACTGTGTTCTGCTGCCAGGCCGTTAGATGGCGATGAAACACTATAGACCGAACACGTAATACGCATGTGCATGACGTCATCGTCTTCAGAGATTCGCGTTTTTGTTGTTTACACGGAGACCGTTTTCCAAAACCTGCACTTTGAAACTCGTTTTCAAAAGTTTGCGTTTTCAGGCTCCCAAAACGCTGTTGTCATGTAAATGAACGGCCAAAACACTTTTTACGCTTTTATTTGAAAATGGTGTCGTGTAAACAGCCCCTTAGATTCAAGCAGGGATCTCCAACACTGCTCCTGAAGAGCTTCCGTCCTGCAGACTTCAGTTCCAACCCTGCTCCAACACACCTGCCTGTAATTTCCAAGTAACCCCGAACACCTTGATTAGCTGGTTCAGGTGTATTTGATTAGGGCCGGAGCTGAACTCTGCAGAATGGTAGCTCTCCAGGAGCAGGCTGTGTCCAAAAGCTTAAAAATGCTGCCTTTGGAGGATGCGTTCCAGGGTAGGAACTAAGGCGTCAAGGCACGTCCAAATCCAATGTTAGCTTCTCATCCTGTCTCCTGAGATACCTTCATCTGGGATGTGTTTCCCGAAAGCATCGTTAGCCAACTATGGTCGCAGGTTCCGTCGTTATCAGCATAGTTCAACGAGTCTGTGTTTCCTGAAACCACAGTAAACAGCATCGCAAAGTTGTGTGGTTGGAACGACAGCTCTCGAACAGTGGTTAGAAGCAGAGTTTTTTGTTTGCATGACATGTGAACTCAATAAATCCTTATCTTGAGCCAAATAAGCAAGCTGACATTCAGTACAATCTGTATATTTTGTTTAGAATACATACAAATGTCATTTACGTCTTTTAGTTTGTCAAAACATTTAAAGCGTGTTTTTTTAAGAGTGCGCATGTGCATACGTGTTCTAGTAGCCTGCGTAAGAACGAGCATGGATTGAATCTGGAAATAAAGCAAAATAAATGAGAAAAATGAGAAATAGTCCTCAGATGCCATGTCTGTAATTTAATGCAAAAAAAAATAAAAAATCTATCATTAATTCGATCTCAAACAGATTCATTAAAATAAGTTATTACTCCACCATGTGTGTGACATCCTTAACCAACGTGGTTAAACAACCAATTTGCGACAATACGGTTTCAGGAAACAGTCATGACTAGCTACATGATTTCTGCAACGAAGCAGCGAGTTACGTCATTGTACGGGAAACGCACCCCTTGATACATTTTTGAAGGCAGCATAGAAGTGTCCTTCGCTGATATCCCACAATCCAGTGCTTTCTATTCTATGACAGTTGAGCTAGAAAAAAATAAAGATGGCGTCTGAATGTTGCGGTTGGTGGTCAGTTAATGTATGTTTTTGACCAACCAACTTGATGTCATTTCTAGTGAGAAATTACAATTGTAGTAATTAAATATTTGCTTAGTTTTCACCAAAGCTCGCTTTGCTGTAGATAAACCATCACGCTGCCTCAGAAGTTTGTCTGAAATCAGTTTTGTGAGGTATACCTTTGTGCGCAAACGCTTCCTGCAAAGTCATTGCCTGATAAGGCAGCGAGGCAACAAGTCAGCTGCCATACGTTTTCAGACTCAGTCTATACATCTTTTGTTGAGTATCATATGTCTTATGTCAGGCATTTATGCTTCCTATGATGTAGGACATGGAGTTCATACTCGAGGAGGAAAAACATCTGAGCCAAACTGAGCAAAAATATGCCATTTTAATGCTGATATTTATATGGCAAAAAAGTAAGATGAAATTCAGACTACTTGCATAAAATGCATATAAATATAATTTGTCACTCTATATCTTCAATAGTATGTCTCTGTAAGATGATATAAAAAAAATTATGATCAAAGCTCTGTAGTTTTTATTGTGGGAGGCAAAACATATAATGCAGTGCAGTACAATAATGATTGAGAGATGAACAAATAAACATTCCTCAAAGTGGCTTCAATCCAGTAAATGTTCATCTTGAAATATTACTAACAATATAAGTTATTTTTACATTTACTTAAAATTCAGTTAAGAAATGCATAAACTATTGTAAAGGAAAATGATTACACACTATCAATCAGATGATAGGCATTAGATTGCGTGAACAGGTTTTTCAGCAAAGTTTTGATTATGGTGATAATTTAGAGGAATTAGAAATTTGCATATCAAATATGATACCGATACATGGCATGTGCATTTAAACATGCGCTTGCATGCGACACAAAGCTTTTCTCTCTATAATGATTCATTATTTCATGTCTTCCGCTTTCCTGACATTTTGTACATGATGTTCCATTATTGCAGGGCCGTGTGGGGCAAGCCGGCAGGCTGATGAGAGTGAGCGATAGCAGCGGGCAGGGAAACGCAGCCTAGAGATTTTGTGTGACGTGACGGCTTATGCCTTTCAGTGGCAGTTCAGCCCTAGTTATCAAGCCCATCTCAGGGGCTAAAATGGATCTCTGGAGGTGGGGGCCGATAGGCAGCTCGCTTTGCCCCAGGGAGAGGGCCTGACAGCACGGTCAGCCTGTCACCGGCAGCCCCTCTCTCGGGAACAGGGCCGTGGGGAGGTTAGAAGCACTCACTCAGACATGTAAAACCATGTTTTTAGTCAAATATATTTGCTCTTTTAAGCATTAGTTGAAAGCTGCTACATTTGTATTGAGCCGATTGTATCCACTAAATGGAACATTTAGTTCCCATGCATAGTGATAAATGTGAAACGGCACAAGTTTATCATACAGGATGTTATCTTACCTTTTTTCCAGGGATTTTAAAAGCAAAATCACATTAGATAGCGTTTTTTAGGATATTTTAAACACATTTCATGGCAGATGCTTTAGTATCAGGCTGCTGATTGATTACCATATTTACATACTGTACCATGTTATGTATTTTTATTCAACTTAGGCTAGTTGGAAAAACGTGTCTGTGGCGACATTTTTGCAAAATAAGATATTACATTGCGTCTTGTTCGTTTCATGACACTTTCAAAGGGAAATGTCCAATTGATTGGCACTAAAAGCTTGTTCAGTTTTATCTAAAATAGACGTGAATCTGGCAATCTTTTTAGGATGTTGGTGGTTGTACGTCTAGCACTGGCTCAGAAATTAAATTGTCCAGTGAGTGGCGCTAAAAAGGTTATAATGCTCTATTGCGTTTGGAAATAATGTACCAACTAAACTAAATCTTAAACTGATAGTGTTAACCAAAGAAAAAATAAGATAAAATGCATTTGCTGAAGCAACCATCCCATTTGAGCTTGTCTTAGATCATGACTTGTGTTTCACGGCACTGCAAGGAAGCAGTCAAGTGCAATGCTGTACCAGGTGAGCAACAGAGCAAGTTTACTACGTCAGAGAAAAAAAAAATAAGACAATAGATATTAATAGATAATAATCATAATTTGTGTGAAAAGTAATAAAGGTTGTTGCTGTTTTACTGCCCCTAGTGTTCACTTAAGCTGGAAACTGCAGTGAATTGTATTTATAGGTATGCTTTTGGAGTTTTGCAAAAATGTAGATATGAGCCCATGTTGTTTTTATTATTCATAATAAATAAAAAAAAAAGAATAATTACTATTTATTTTAATTTATACAAGACACTTCATGGTACAACATGGTATGTATGTCCTATGGTATTCCAGCCCGTTCTCATCCTAGGGCGTCATATATTGACGCTTTTGACATTTCGTCGACATCGAACGCACATGGCACCCTTTAAGGCCTCATTATACTTCTGCGTCGGACCTACGCCGGAGCCTATACGCCGTAGGCAACGTGTTGGTTTTAATTTATACTTCTGTGTCGTTGTCCGCGTTGACGCGCACCTAGGGAGCATGTGAAACCCCGAGGGAGGGGTTCTGGTAGACCAATCACCGCGCTTGTGTCCGCGTAGAATTGACGCGTTGTTACATTTTTGGAGAGGTGCACGTCAGGGTACGCCGTAGGGTACGCGCGCTACACACAGCCTACGACGTAGCTACGGCGGCAGTTCGACGCAGAAGTATAAAACAGGCTTTAGCGTCAATATGAGACGCAGATAGATATGTGCCAGAAGACGCCTCCTAGCGGTCTAACCCTAACCCTACACCAGACCTAAACCTACCCATAACCGAACAAAGCTCTGTGCGTCTCATATTGACGCTAAAGGGTGCCATGTGCGTTCGATGTCGACGAAATGTCAAAAGTGTCAGTATATGACGCCCAAGGATGTGAATGCGTTGAGTATTCCTATGCTGCCATATCCAAAACACTGGTAAAACCATTTTACATTCTGTTAGTGCAGAAGAGTGAATAATCAAACAAAATATAAGGATTTGCATTAAGGCATTAAGTTGGCTCGATGAGTAAGTAAAAAAAAAAAAGTTTTTTTTAAGCCTTTGTCAGTAAATGTGTAGTCAAGTTTCAGAATATCGGATCAATTTTAGCTAATAGTTCAATGTAATTCAAGCTGTTCTCTGACTAAAACATTTTATAGGGTCATACCGCCTTGATCCCCCTTCTCATTTGATAAACAGATGACTGGAGTTTAACATGCTGTCTTTTTGATGGCCTTTAGCTCTGAATCTTGGCAAGAGTTCTCACTGTTCTCTCCACTGCAAGGACAATGTGTGGAATGGAACACTCCCTGACTCCAAGTGATTGCCGCAGCTATTTATTTTAAGGGCACTTGACACCTAGTCAAAATAACTCCCTATTTAAGCTTCTACTGTATTAAGTCATCCAATAAGGGCCGTGTGGTCGGGTTGTGTGATGTTTATATCCAAACATGAATCTATGCCGCCAAGAAGTGTTTGGAATTACAACTTGGTTGTGGGGTGAAAGCACTGGCTGTGCTTTGTAAGGTGAGTGTTACTGATGACCGGTCAAAATTTTGACCAGACTTTGACCTAGCTATAACTGGTGAGCCAAAGTGTGTGTGGATGTCTAAGTGTGAAAGTGACTCCGCTGATTAATTGCTGAAATAAATCACACGCATACTCAAGTACACACATTCACTTACATATAAACGCATGTAAACAGGTCCTATTTGCTTCTTGCTTGTCTAGTAATTTGTAAATCTATCAAATAGAAACCTATAGCAACAACACTGAACCGTGATTGATAAAATTGGCCAAATGTACTGTAGGCCTACATCTCTCTCAGAAGACAGAAAAATGCTCACAAGCATATCCACACCAAGACACACACGCACATGGTGTTAACGGTGACTGCTGATGGTTTCACATTTTTAATTTGCAAATTTATGCTGACATTTGAAAACACACCATCAGTTTAGCTGCACAAGTTCAGCTGGGCCAAGCATATTATCATTTTGTGCTGTATAATATGATTTCCTCAAGTGAACACTTACATGCACTCGCATTCACACACATGCACCACACTTTGACTTATCTCCGTGCCTATCGAAACGAGATGTTTTGCATGTTGTTTGGTGTCAGCCTCCTCAAAAGCCTCTTTTGTCATGTTGTGGCAGTGTTATTTTAGAATTATTTATACATTATAGTATTTATTCATATTTTAATTTTAGTTGAAGTCTTAGTTATTTTGTTATGTGCTTTTGTCATTTTTTTTTATCATTCATCTCGCTTATTTTATTTTTATTTCAATTTTAGTAATTTTAGTAGGCTACTTCAACTTATTTATATCAATTAGTTGCCAGGGTAACATTTACAATTTCTGTTTTTTTTTTTTTTTTTTTTTTAGGTTTTATTAGCCAATTCATTAGCTCCTTTAGGCAGATAACTAGAAGTAAATAGTTTCAGTTACCACAAAACCACACTGACTTTGTCAATTTTCAATTTATGGCTGTTTAGGATGTTTAGTCAGCTGAGAACTAAATTAATTCTGTTGCTTCAGAGTGAATCTGAATGGTTTAGTGCAGTGGTTCCCAATCCTGGTCCCGCAGCACTGCACATTTGATGGTTCGTTTACATGACAACGATATGCTTAAAACGGAGAAGTTTTACCTTTGAGTTCTCTGCATGCATACAGACATTGTCAAAACGATCCCCATTCACACGGATCCGCGAAAACGACTAAAAACCCTGTATTCTGCTGCCAGGCCATTAGATGGCGATTAAACACTATAGACTGAACACGTAATACGCATGTGCATGACGTCATCGCTTTCACAGATTCACGTTTTTATTGTTTACACGGAGACCGATTTCTAAAACTTGCACTTTGAAACCTGTTGCGTTTTCAGGCACCCGAAACGCCATTGTCGTGTAAACGAACGGCTAAAACGCACAAAAAGTTTTACGTTTTTAGTTGAAAATGGTGTCTTATAAACAGCCCTTTTATCTGTCTCCCTAATCAAACACACCTGATTCAATTCATCAGCTCATTAATAAAGACAGACTCCAAGGCTGAATCTGAAATCGCCCTTTATACCCTTAAATCATTATTTGAGGGGACAGCCATTTGTAGTGGTGTCTGAAACCATAGTGGACGATATTGAGTGGACTCATTCTATCCCACATTGCACCACAATAACGAGTGTACAGCTGATGGACGTTCAAAGGCTGTTTGAATTCTCTCACTCGTTTTCAATCACTCATTCAAGTGAACTGTATTAGTGGACTGACATAGGGAATAGTGATTGAGGGATTTCGGATTCAGCCCAAGGTCTCAAACTCAGCTCCTGGAGGGCAACAGGGCCCTGCCGAGTTTAGCTCCAACCAGCTCCAACTCACCTGCTTAAAAGTTTCTAGTAATCCTGAAGACCTCGATTAGCTGGATCAGGTGTGTTTAATTTGGGTTGGAGCAAAACTCTGCAGGGCTGTGGCTCTCCAGGACTGACATTGCTCCAAGACCTCAAATATGTATGTTAGAATAGGTAAGAGAGTGCACATGTTTGATTTCTGTTGTGGATACTCCCGGATCAGGATTTGAAACCATTGGTTCAGTGAATTTCACTGGTTATATCTCTCATTTTGCATGAACCAGTTAAATTTAGGTATATGCCATGGCTCCATCTTGCTCCCAGAGGGCCACCTTCCTCCAACACACCTGCCTGGAGGTTTAAAGTAATCCTGAAGACCTTGAACAGCTGGCAAAGGTGTGTTTAATTAGGGTTGGAGTTGAGCTCAGCAGGATGCCGGATTGGACATCCCTAGTATAAGTAGTATTTTCCTGGAATGATAATGTCTATGAGAGCAGTGGCACTGGTGCCACCATTGGGCAATGCAGATAATTGGTTAGGGTTGTTTCATCACACTTTTGGAGTGTTTGACTTCTGGTGTTTCTCATATGCAGTGCTAAAAAAAAAAAAAAAAGAGTTGCACAATTTTGCAGTCGTACCAGGGCGACCACTTAGTTGCAATGGTTACGAAATGCAACAGAGTCCTGTCATCAATAAGAAACCTCTGAAGTTTTGATGGAGAAGCTTGTCAAACAACTGTAGAGAGAGTCTGAATTCCAGTGGGTATAAGCAAATTTATTCACTTTGCAATGAAGGGAGGGGAAAAGAAAGGGAGTGCAAGGAGGAGGAGGAGGGAAAGAAGAGGGAGGGTAACATCACTTGCAGTTGGAAAATAGTCCCCGCAGGGCATGTTTGGAGAAGCACAAGTTAACATAAAGCTTGTTGCTCGGCTTTCTTGCGTACTCTTGCATTCTGCTTCTTTCTCAGGCTCTGGTTTCCTGTCCTGTATTCATTTCCATGCTTCTGTCATCCTTCTCTGTCCATACACACATCTTTTATTCTTTTATGCTTGCTTTCCCATCTCTTGCTCTCCAAAGTGGTGGTTGTACGCGGGATCGTTCTTCAGGGGCCTGTAGCCTCAGCTGATCTTCATTCTTAGCCACCTGATGCTCAACACAGTGCCAATTTAACACCCCACACACACATGTGAGGGAGAGAGTATGGGGGGAATTTGTTGCCAAGAGAAATGGAAGTCTGTGTGTGGAAAAGAAAGAGTAAATATATATTTTTTTAAATATAATTTTGTGCCTGTTATTGGCATGTATTGAGATATATATATCTATAAAACATAAACCTTCAGGAAATTTTGTTAATGTGATTCGACTGAAACCATTGACCGAAATGGTGACGTTTAATTAGCGTTTATCGAGTTTTCTGCCGTGTTTGACTGTGTCAACATCTGTTTCGTGCACACAATAATCTGTCAATCATTATGTCAATTTTTAATTTTCATTCAGTTTCCATAGTTCATGAGTCAACTAGAAAAAAAAAAAAAACATTAAATAAATTAGCTTAATTGATTATTGAATCATTGTGGGTTGTTTGCTAAATTAAAACATTAATTTCGGTTTCTGTGTTTCTGAAAAAATAAATTTTGGTGCATCACTGAATATTAATATAAATTACATTGTTGGTTCTGTTGACATTTCAGGTGAACTGAGCACAGACTTGCATCAGTCATTCACTGAAGTCAAAACGTTTGGTGTTTGAAATCCAATGCCTTCCAAAAGTATTACTATAACTATATATATATATATATATATATACATATAAAATTAGGGCCCGAGCACTAATGGTGAGAGGACCCTATTAGATCTGCTCCGTTTATTATTATTATTATTTTATTTATTATTTATTTTTTGCTGGATGAAAATGACTTTATGATCACAGGATTTCATTGAGGAGGGAGAGTCTGAATTCAAACATCACTTACTGCATCCGTATATTGCTGCATGTTGATAAAGTGCAAAAACGCACAGAAAACACTCACACTCTCGCACACTCTTTTTCTCTAAATTTATCTTGACACAGAATTGCTCAGTTATTTTAGCCGAGTATGAAATGAACCTTGTTTTAGCGCAATGTTTGATTGACAGGTGAGTAGGAGGTATTTTCTGGAGCATATGAGGACGGATTACACTACAAATGCAATAGTGCCGCATTCGTTTCAGATTGCCTCTGAGTGAAACGAACATATTATTTGAAGTACTTTGGAGTGAAGTACCATGGCATATGCTGGATCAAAGTATTACTGTGCTAGATAAATACAATATTTCTGACTGTCATCTTCATGTTATCTGATAATACATTTTATCTAATCCCTTCAAGCCACCGATATGAATTACCTTAAAGCAACACTGAAGATTATTTTTTACCTTAAAATAATGTTTCCAAAATCGTTTCAGTGGTTCATCAAGTCGTAACAGGGTGAAAGGCACTTCTGCATTTGCTTTGCGGGCCTATATCTGCTATAACCGCACTATGCAAGTTTGCCAGATTGGGTCGTGTTTCTGTAGTTCGAATGAGACATAAGAAACTACAAATTTGACTTGCTTTACGGCAAGCGTTACAATTGTCATTATTTGTTTTTTCTTTGTTTGTGATGTCGCAATACATCATACTTTCATAAAATCATGCAACATACTCTTCCTCTTCTGTGGACATGGTTCATTCCAAAGCCAGTGCTGGATAAACAGCGAGCGTGCGTGCGACAGTAGGCTGTGGTAGGCTGAATTATTTACGACAGCGGTAATGGACAATTCCGCTTCCAACCTGTAGGGTGACCGAAGAGGAAAAGTTCTTTGGTGTTGCTTTAAGCTTTGATCTTAACACATATCTCCTGTGTTTGTTTGTGTGTACAGCATGTTTGTCCCCGTTCAAATGGCTGTTGCATGGGTTTTGCTTGCTTTGCTCTGGGACACACTATGTTCTACCAGTTGAGTGTCATCTGATGGCTGCTACCCAGAACTGAAGCACCACAGGTGGTGTCACACATGAGACCATTTTTCCATGTCTGGGGACAAGTTATACAAGGGGGTTTTCCTTGGACATGGTGTTCAGCCTCTTAACTCTTTTTATGAGTCTGGCTTAGACAGCTTGTGGTGGAAATTGCACTGATCTGGTGCCAAAATTCATGCCGGTCCTGATAAATATTGTACATCGACAGTACAACCAGTAGGGGTACAACAGGCTAAAGGCGCCTCGGGGTAAAAAGGTGCCCTTGATTTTATTTTCCTCTAAACCACTAGATGGCACAAAAACTTGCCGTAGCACTATTAAAAACATCCGCTTTTCAAGATGCATGTAGAAATTTGGCTGAATGGTCATCTAAATGACTTCCAGTTTTGTTCAAGGTAATTAAAGCAACAGTTTTTCAATGACAGAAGAATATGTAAAAGTATGGTATTTGGGGTAAAAAGCACCCCTGCTGTTGACACAATGAACATAATGCACAAGACACAATAATTAGCATGATAAGACATAGCTGGCTGACTTTTCCATTTGTTAATAGATTTAGATGGTTAAAAATCATATATTATGTTTGGTGTCCACCTTAGAGATAATCACCATATTTATAATGAAACCATCATATTTAAAAATATGATATTAATCATAAAATATAATGTATTGTTACTACTGTAAATCTATATTAAATTATAATGGGATCTCCTTCAATGCTTTCAGAATCTTTACTTTTTAAAATAATTTTGTTTTTGTATTTTTAAAAGATATTTTTGTATTAACATATTTGAATGGCAGTATATTTATTGAACAAAAAGGATTTTTTAAAATAAAGAGAAAATAGTGCAAACTTTGTTAAAGTGATTGTTTTGACAAGTATTAACTCTTTTAACATTAACATGGCTATAGACACATTAACTTATGCTGGCTAAAGTATTTGTATCAATACTGTGTACTTTTATGATTTATTTTCACACAAAAATCTGTTGCTCCATAAATGTTCAATACAAACATATGTATTCTTTCTGCAATCATACACTATGGGGAGTAGTGAATAGCACATTTTTCTTAAGGTGTGCTTTTCTTAAGGAGTATTTTCCATAAGATCATCTCTCAATGCAAATCAAACCAGCTATTAGGCTAACTGAAATAAAACCATGCCGATCTCTAGGTATGGTGAAGGCTATGTGATGATGTGGGGCTATTTTAATTCCAGAGGCCAAGGGAACTTTATCAGGATGCATAGTATCCTGGATCCATGAAGTAACTGGCCTTAATAAAAATCTGCCTGCCTCTATGGGAATTTAACATAGGGGTGTCCAAACTTATGCACCCTGTATTTTAAGGAAGAACATTTATTTATTTACGATACATTATTCATTCACAAAGAAAATTGGTGTCCTTAAAGGTTGGATTTTTCCTATTTTTTTAAATTAAGGCATTAAGTTCAATTTCCAAAAGATGATTTTTTATTCCACTTTTTACTCAACTTTAGCATGGGTGTCTAAACTTATGCATAGCACTGTATCTGAGGATTTAATGGTGGCTTATATTATGCTGATAATTGTGACAATATATTGTACAACAATGCAACAATATATGTCTTTGTATTTCAGACAGATTTAATTGATCATCAAATATGGTAATGGCGCATCAGATATGGTAAACCCAGAAGGTCACACATTTGCTGTTTATTATTTATTATTAATCATTTAATAAAAAATAAAATACATTATTTAATAACACGCAATATTTAAAACTGTTCAAATGTATCCAAGCATACGAGTCTAACATGATTCTGTATTTTTAGCAAAAGCAGAATAACGAACAGTTCTGTTCTGGTGTCACCATTGTCTTGTACATGAGGTAGAAAGACCAAACTTATTCAAGCCTATTCCTGATTTATTACCAAATTTATCATTTTAATGAACAGCACTTTGGTTAACTGTTTAGAATGAATCATTAAAAAAACGTTTTAACAGTTTTATTTTGGCTTTGTTTAAAGTATAGTGAGATCAGTCTCATCTATCAAATCAACTTGATTATATTGTTACACCCCTACTGATAATTTGAATGGCCATACGTGCTATCATCATAAGCTCCACAGAGTCTTGTGCATTGACATACAAAAGCGTCCAAACACACACACACACGCGCGCGCGCAGTCGCCCTGTGCAGTAATATTCACATTTTGTAACGTGTCACCAGTCGTAAGTGCGGGATAGCCATTGTGGGCTATTTTTAGTCTGGGACGGTAATCTCTTCTAAGAGCCTTTCAGAGCCCGTCTCTTTCTAACCTGGCCGGAAATGCTAAGCCAATAAGCCTCAGGCGTCTGCCTCAACTCGAGGCCAGGAGAGAAAGTGAGTCCCGGTACAGGCGTTTCCTGGATTATTTAATACTACAGCATCACAGGGAGGGGTAGTTTGAATCTCTGAATTCCAGGAATGCTGGTTCTTTTAGGGCTTATGCACTGCAGGGTACAGAGCGTTTCGGACATAGCTTAGTGGCGTCACACTGCACAATTTCATGGAGTGGGTAAATTAACAAACAAATGCTAAATTTCTGCAATGAGGACTGAGCTGATTGGGTGCATTGTAGACTTGCATGGGCACCTTTTAATAGCTCTGTTTGCAAGGTAAAATGAACCACTGTAAAATATATTCCTAACAGTTGCCATGAGACCAGTTTGAAAAATCACCAGGTTTTTTCCACTCTCATTCCTCCATCCATCTGTAGTTCATCCTTTTATTACCATGATATTCATCAGTGACATAAAGGGTGAACATATATTTTGAGTGATGCATCCTTGTCACTTTTTGATGGTTAAAAGATGTAATTCAGTGCTGTACACAAGTATTATTATTTGTATGTGCACAAATGCACACAAAAGCAAATTTCATTTGGGTTGGTGTTTTAATTTATGGCCCAGGCCAAGCCATACCTTTTAAATGTTTGCAAGCACGCATATACACATAATGCCTCCAAAAGTTTAGAAATGCTCTAAGCAATATGAGCAGAAGTCCTTATCATCTCTTGGCGTAGATGCATTTTGAAGTCATTTGTAATTATACTTGAAGACCAGCAGATGATTACATAATAATGGCAATATAGATATCTTTAAGGAGGCAATAACACAAGAAATGCTAGCAATACGAAGTTTAAACATTGTCCAGAATAGAGATCGTAAATAGCTCTAGTATTTTTTTCTAGGTACTGGATTTATTCATTCATTCATTCGTTGATTAATTTGTTTGTTTGTTCGTTCATTTTGTGTGTGTTTGTTTGTTTGTTTGTTTGTTTGTTTGTTTGTTTAAATTATTTGGGTTGCAAAGTGATGATCTGGATTTATGCTGATAATGTACAAAATGTACATTGTACATGCAATGCCATTTTAAAAGTTTGGGATCAGTAAGATTAGTAAAGTGGTAAAGTAGAAAAACGCTGTAGGACAGATAGCCTACCTTTTTAGTTGCATGTCAGATTCTGTTTAACACAGTTTGTGCTTATTATTAGACTTGGTAAGGTGCGTCAAGTTTATTTGTAAAGCACGTTTCACACACGCGGGGGATTTTAGTTTCGCTGGATGTTTGAGCCTCGTTTATTTTAAAAAAAAATTCAAAATGTATTTAATTGAGGTGTATATATATATATATATATATATATATATATATATATATATATATATATATATATATATATATATATATATGTATATGTGTATATATATATATATATATGTATATATATATATATATGTATATGTGTATATATATATATATATATGTATATGTATATATATATATGTATATATATATATATATATATGTATATATATATATATATATATATATGTATATATATATATATATATATATATATATGTATATATATATATATATATATATATATGTATATATATATATATATATATACATAGGCCTTTATATTTTTTCTATATATAGGCCTATTTCCCAACCACCGCGCCACCGCTGGTAGTTGGTCCATTACCACCGCGGTGGTAAAAAACTGCCACCGTCACAGCCCTGAAACATTTTTTCCTCTTATCATTGTTTAAAACAGTTATGTATAATTTATAAATTGTCATAACATTATAAATGTCTTTACTGTCACTTTTGATCAATTTAATGCATCCTTGCTGAATTAAAAGTATTCACTGACCCCAAACCTTTGAACAATAGTGTATATAATGTTACAAAAGTTTTCTATTTCAGGTAAATCCTGTTCTTTTGAACTATTTTCAACTGATAATAATCAGAAATCAGAAAATCTGCATATTAAAATGATTTATGAAGGATCATGTGACACTGAAGACTGGAGTAATGATGCTGAAAATTCAGCTTTGCCAACACAGTAATAAAATTACATTTTAAAATATATTCAAACAGAAAAAAAATATTTTAAATTGTAATAATATTTCACAATATCACTGTTTTTTTAATTTTTTTATTCTTTTATTAAATAAATGCCGCCTCTGTGAGCATAAGAGACTTCTTTCAGAAACATTAAAAAATCTTACCGATCCCAAACTTTTGAACTGCAGTGTACACACAAACAGAGAGAAAAGGAAGAGAAAAAAAAACATGTTTAAAGCGCAATGGGAATAATCGTCTCACAAAGTCAAGGTCTGGTAGATCTTCCCTCACCTACAGGAGATGGAAGTCAAGGTAAAAGATAATGCATTTATTTAGTAATCAGCAAATAGCTTTTATCCAGTAGGGGTGAGAGCAGTGCAGTGGGTTCTGATAAGATCATTTGCTTTCAGGTGTTTTGCTGGCTACTGTACTCAGCATTGAGTGTAAATTGAATAGAATGACCTTCTGCAACCGAATCAAATTGACTGCATTTTCCACACACATTTGGTGGTTTCAATTACCATACATTTTTTGATATTGGAGTCTGTAACCCCAATCGTTCCTCATGGATACTCGAACGAGAGCATGTGTTCATGATAGAACATGCAGGCATGCAATCTAAGCGTTTTTTTGCTCTCTGCTTTCATACAGACGTATTCAGGCAATTGACCCTTGTGCAGGTAACACACATATGCTTTATTATAGAAAGAGAACTATAGTCAGGTCTTTCTCCTTTGTTGTCGCTCCTCCGCGTGCTGGGTGCAGTGTCGGTAATGATGTGCCCTGCTGCTGATATCATGGTGACAAATGACGGGCCGCCCTGCGGTTTGATGCTCATAAGCGTGCCAACAGCCGAAAGGTCAAAGGAGGATTCGGAGGGTAACAAAGCACTTTTAACAAAGAGAAGAGGGTGACTTTACATGCTTAAATATCAGCTTTATATGTCCACGTTTCCACATGCATGGCTGTTTCTCTGCATTGGAATGAAACAGGACTCTCTTTCCTTTCATACCGTTCCTCCTTCCTTGCATTTTCTTTGGCTGTCTAGCACATCATAGCATGATCGCCATCCTGTGTATGTTTATTCTCACAAAAGATTGCCTACCTCTGCAGATTTGCCACCTCTGACTTAAGCGAAGTTCTGTTCACATGCACGTTTCAAAAAGGAATAACGATGTGTGTTTTTTCTTTTCTTCACCGCATTAACATATTTAGACTCCAGCTCTTTAGGAACCCGAGCACCCTAGTGTCAGCGTTATTGGACAAGTTTCTAAAATAAGTAGTGCATCAATATGTCTGAGCACCGAAAACTAAGTTTATTCTAATTGCATTAGAAACAGAGCTGTGGACCATCTGTTGCACCACAGCTAAGAAACAGCATGCAAACTCCCCTTTCTCTCTTCATGATTAGTGCATCCATTTAAATTGTCAGTTTGTTGTAGTCCTTTTCATCTCTTTCACTTTTGGTTCCGATTATCAGGTCACGGGCACTTGCAATAAATTGGCAATATTATATTTTAATATCCGTCTGATGACTCCTCACTAGTATGCATTATTCTGATTGTTTACATGTTAAAATAAGCAATGGTTCTTGTTGCTGATGAGTTTGATTGGTACCTGTTCAAGCTTCTGGTCGTGGTGTTCAGACTGTGTCAGGGGGGTGGTAATGTTGGTGAGGGTTATGAAAAGTTAATCTTTGCCATACTCCGTCTCTCTGTGATCATTGCCTCTGGAGCAGGCATGCCTCGGTGCCCAGCTTGCAGGATCATTTGCGGGGGAAATGAGGTTTGAAATAGTTCTAGTGATTCCACTGGCAGAATCCTATTTTTGAGTATGACATATGACTGCTGTGCCATTTACGTATACTGTGACAAAATCTGGTTAGGCTTATTGAGGGAGGCTTACGTTGGAATGTTTTTGATAATGTCAATATGATGTGTGACGTATAATAGTTATTGTGGTCTCTTTTTTTTTTTTGGTTCTTTTTCTTTTTTTGCTGACCATGAATTAAATAAGTGTCATATTCAGTGCTCTATACCATGTTTCTCTCTCTCTTCCTACCCACAATGATATGACCAGGCCAAGCTCACATAATGTAGTATGTTACTTGGATTTATTAGCTGTGGAATCAGAGGTAAACTAATCATTCTCACTTTCCAGAAAGCCTATAAACCTTAAAAGTTTTTTTTTTTTTTTGTAAATCTTATTTCAAATCTTTCAAATGAGGCTTTGTTCAACCAGCATTCAAAGTCTTTACGAACTTGTGCTTTAAGTTAAAATGTACAGTTATAAAATTTTGACCCTGGATGACAAAACCAGTCACATGGGTACATTTTTTGAAATTGAGATTTATCCATAATCTGAAAACTAACTAAATAAGCTTTCCATTGATTTATGGTTTACTAGGATAGGACAATATTTGGCCAAGGTACAACTATTTGAAAATCTGGAATCTGAGGGTGCAAACAAATCTAAACATTGAGAAAATCCCCTTTAAATTTGTCCGTTTATGTTCACGATTGAGCTGCATTCACTCACAAAAATAAATGTTTTATATATTTACGGTTGGAAATTTACAAAATATCTTCATGGAACATGATCTTTACTTAATATCCTAATGATTTTTGGCATAAAAGAAAAATGGATAATTTTGACCCATACAATGTATTGTTGGCTTTTGCCACAAATATACCCGTGCGAATTATGACTGGTTTTGTGATCCAGGGTCACAATTCTCCATCCTGCTTACCACCACCTCTATTCAAATTCTGAATTTGAACTGAAATTCAAAAGGCATTCATAATCCAGTTCTGAATGGCATACACACCTTGTTTGTGTCACAGCAAGAATTAGTCAAATTATAGACAAATATTGAAATGAGCAAAACAATATTCAGATGTGTTTTGGTTTTAGAGAGAATAAAAAGAGAAAGAAAAATCCACCAATCTTCACTTTAAACTTTTTCCACATATTCTAGCTCATTTAATGTCTTCCTTGTGATTGTGCAAGGCTTTGGTTGTAAAACTCACTCTGAGTAATTGACTTTCCAGGTTTTATTACCTGCAGAGTTTTCCTTCTCTGTCGCGGCGGAGATGCAAGGCCGCAGACACACAGGAAATACGAGCCTCGTATTTTACTATCTTTTTTTTTTATTCTTTCGTCACCTGTGGGGTATTCGCTCAGATCCCTGAATGATATTGGATGGATTATTTTTCAGTTTGTAGTGAAGTTAATTATGTGGGTAAATTATGGGTAAAAGAAAAGGACCATGCTAACCTGTTATCAGTGGCATAAGTTATATCTCAGGAATACAATGGCTTAGGTGGAACTCAATAAAAGAGTTAAAGCAAGGACAATTTCAAAGACAGCCTGTCTGATAACAAAAGAGCGCACCTGATAATGAATGAATGGTGAATGCTGGCATGCCTCTGAAGTACTAAGGGAAAGGAGGGGAGCTAGATGGAGTGTGACTACCGAGCGCTTGCCAGTGTGTTTTATGGCTAATTGAAGCATTTGTGGTAAAACAGCCATGAATGGCACCCTTTAGAATTAGAGCAGGTTAATATATTGTGATCCCACAATTAGCCCACGATTGTTAAGATCTGTTTAATTCGGTGGGCTCCATTAAGCGGAATGGGAAAGGTCCTTTCTATTTTTCTTCCCTTCTTACTCAAGGCCGTTTTTCTTTGGAGCTGCCAGAGGCAATCGATGGCTGTGGACACGGCTCCAGAGGTTGCCAGGCAAATCTGACCACTCTGGCACTGGGCTGGATGTACTTTGCAAATGTTGGTTGCACTTTGAATTATGAGTCTGAATGGAGGACAAAGGTTATTGAGCCTGTTTCATAGAATATACGAGATAACCAATGTTGAAAGAGGAGTGCAGGTTTTGGCAGAACGTTTGATTGCTGTATAAACCCCGGAGCACCCTCTGTCATTCTAGATAAAGTCTGAGCTAGAGTTCACACTTAACAAGTAGTTTTACTAACCACCAGTCCTTATTTGCGTGCATGCTGCTATTGAGAAAACTGTTTCCGTAAAGAAGATCCTCAAACGAATAAAAACTTTTCTCTGTAAACCAAATTATGAGCATCTACGGGAAGTCATCCTGAATAACCAGGATTAAAATTAGCTGGAATGAAATACTTATTGTTATTGCCCTCTGTTTTATTGGCTGCCTGAGTTTTTATGACGTTGCAGAAGACAAATTGCGGGAGACAGCAAAAGCATAGCTCAAAGAAAGGACATTATTAGCCAACCATTAAATGGCAGCAGGCTAAGTCGCAGGCTTTCTAGCTGCTTTGCGTCAGAACTCAGGTGTCCCTGTGAATGTTTTGTCATATCTCGGAAAAATGCTCTGTTATCTAATCCAATACAGAATTAAGAAACATGTCCTAAGGAGGGCATTATGAATTCAGTGAAGTCGGGCTTAGTATTTTCCTCCCTGTCAGTGCACTAATCAAACGTTAGCTCTATCAGTCTATCAGTGAAATCTCTTAAATAGAGTGAGATAAGTAAAATGGCCTTGTTTTGATGTCTCAAAAGCTGCTCCCGTGAGCATGGGGAGATGCTGGTGTGTAATCGTGGGAAACTATTAATAGAAAAGGGATCAAACGGGGTGATCGTTGCACATGGGACTGAAGGCTAAGCAATGCAACACTTCTATCTAAAGAGGACAGTCCCCCTGCAGCCATCACAATTGTGCCCGAACGCTATCAGCAAGCGATGCTAATCCTGTGGTGTGCATAAAAGGATTTGTTCTTGTTGGCCTGCATACGCCACGTCCCCCAGCAATTTTGGTGTTTATCTTTTGCAATTGCTAAGTCCCGTGGGTTTTGGTGCTGGAACTTCCAGTGCCTGTGACTTTTCCACAGCCACTGCTTTACAGATACTACCCCTTCTGTGTTACCATCTGCAGAAGAGACAGAGACAGGAACATCAAAGACTGGAAGCAGCATTTAGCATTTGATTCTGTAATCACACTTCATATGCTCAAAAAATATTGCATCTATTTCAGTTCATAATAAGGCTCCTTATCTATGGATTGCCAGCTTGAATTTTGTTGATGAGCCATTTGAGACATCTGAGTTAGGGATTGGAGGAACTTAACTTCCCTCTTTTTGTTTCTTACCTCTTTCTCACTACTTCCCTGGGTAGTTGCTGTGTGTCAGCTCAGTTAATGGGTTTCTTAGGGGAGATATTATTTTGGTCCAGTAAGCTGCATGTTTAATGTATGACTGACAGTGCTGACTCATGTGGCTTAGGCAATTTGTAGTTGAAAGAGATTTTGTAGTAAAAAAAAAAAAAAAAAAATCTCCATCTTCTATTAGCGATTATAGAGCACTGCTCCACTCAGTCTGAAAACAAAATCGACTCCTCCAGACTAAAATGTCCCTTTTTTTCCACTGTTCTTTCTCTTTCCCCTTTTCTTTTCGCCCCCTTAAGAAGATAGATGAGGAAAATGAGGCCAACTTGCTGGCAGTGCTCACAGAAACCCTGGACAGTATCCCAGTGGACGAAGACGGTTTGCCTTCGTTCGAGGCCCTGGCAGATGGGGACGTGACCAATGCCAGTGATCAGAGCTGTCCTTCCACCCCCGATGGCTCGCCACGCACCCCAGAGCCAGAGGAGCCTTCCCTGGTAAGAAACGCTCCTTCCGTGCTTCCCGTGTGCCCAATCCTGTTTTGCCATGAAGCATGGCCCTCTCATTCTGTTTCCTTCCCTCGGTCTTTCTCCGTCCCAAAGTCTTTCACTTTCCCTGACTCCCTCTGTCTGGTCTTCACTAGCACCAGATAAGGAGATGCTGCAGGCCTATCACCAAAAATGGGTACAGACTCGCCAGACAACAGCTCTGGCAGCCTCCTATTGATGTCTGCACAGAACATAACCATAGCTCTGTTGAAAAAGCAGATCAAAGTATATCAGTGTTCCTGAGGTGTTAATTGCTTTGTTCATTACTGCAAAAAGAAACATGCACAACACTCACAAGCAATGAAAAATATGCTGAAATAATTCAATATAATCAAGTAGACTATTTGAATTTTTCTTTAATAAACCAGCAGTAAAAAGCAATAGCAATCCACATAGCATTTGTTTTGTTGTGTATTAGCAGATTAATGCTCATCACATCAGAATCTGATGAGTATCACAGAAAAAGCATTGCACCTGATCTACCTGACATACTGCCACACTATTATTTTGATCTGACTCATATCCTACTAAATGAAATCCGTAAAGTTTAAGTTTGCATCACCCATATAGTCATATATTGCATAAATGTATTATATGCACATGATACTGCTGTCATCAAATAAATCGGTTTGTTAACTTACAGGATGCTTACAGAGAGAATCTTTTGAAAAATATACATGTAAATGGCTTGCAAGAGACAATATTTACAAACAGCAGAGCATGGTGTAGGTAACAACGCCACAGTCATGGGTTTGATTCTCAGAAAATGCATGAACCAATAAACTATATACCCTGAATGCAATGTAAATCACTTTGGATAGAAGTGTCTGCCAAATGCATAAATGTAATATAAATATTGTTTGGAGTTTGTAATAAATTCATAGCTGTAATCCTTATGATCTGTTTCTCTGCTCTGTTTGTAGCTGAAGAAGCTCCTCCTGGCGCCTGCTAACTCCCAGCTCAGCTATAATCAATACCCAGGTGGCAAGGCACAGAACCATGCAGCCAGCAACCAACGGATCAGACCAACACCTGCTGTTGCCAAGGTAGCTGCTCGCTGCACTTCTTGCATCAAAGGCCTGGTGCCAGAGCTCATCTGCTAGTTTCTTGTAATTTTTTTGCTTTCTGATAAATTATACAAATAGTCTAAAGCTTGATTACGTTGTGTTGTGACTGTCTCATCTAAAAGTTTGTGACCCTTAATGACGTTCAGGACTTCGGAATGGCACCATCTCATTTCCATGAAATAAAGAAAATGTGTAGATGTCTTGATATAATTAACAAAGTCACAAAAACAATAATTTATTACCACAGGCCCAGTCATGTTGTAAACTAGAAGAAAAAATAGTATTTATTTGAGGTGAACATCATGCATAATTCTCTCCCCTTCACACAAACATGCTCATACACATGCACAACTCTCTTTGAGGAGTTAATTTTTCATAATGACTTTGACTCTGTTTCTGGAGCTCTGCACATGGCAGTGTCCCAGGGGACACCACTGTCTCCTCCTGCTGCCTGCATGCAGATCTTCCTGGAGTCATCCCAAGACCTTGTAATTAAGATGATGGGAAAAACACAGTCACGTTGCCTTTTGGGAGACTAAACCACCTCTGCGCTATAACCCCCTGTTCTAATCTCCCTATGTTACCAGTGTCCCCTGTTACATGCCATACTCATTCTGCCCCCCCCCCCCTCTCTCTCTCTCTCTCTTTCTCTGATTCCTGTTCTTTAGACAGACAACCCCTGGAACAGCAAACCACGTGGGGCCTGTCCCAACCGGTCCATGAGACGCCCTTGCACTGAGCTGCTCAAGTACCTCACCTCCAGTGACGAGGCCTTCCAGACCAAAGCCAGGGAAGCCAAGAGCACCTGGACAGGTTGCGGCAAGGACAGGGGAGGGGCTTGCACCTCTTCCTGCTCATCTTCTTCCTCTCCATCGTCTTCGTCCACCTCCTCTTTCTCGTCCCTGTCGTCCTGCTCCTCTTCCACCGCCTCCAAAAAGAAGACGTCCTCTGCCTCCCCATCATCACAGCAGCAACAGCAGCAGCAGCAGCAGCAGCAGCAGCAGCAGCTGGCATTGCAGGCCCAGCGAGGTGAGAGCCAGGCAGCCAGCACGTGTAGTGTGGCTGGTGAGGGGGCAGGGAAGTGGCGGCGGTGTACTCAAGGGGAGCAATCCGCCTCCGTTGTGCTGTCCCGTGGAGGCGGCTGTGGCCATGCTTGCTCCGGCGAAGAGGGGAGGCTGCCAGGCCTGCAGCCAGCTGTTGACCCAGGCAGCCTGGCCGCTGCCCGCTTTATTAGGTACATGCACTCTTACTCTCTCCCGCCTAGAGAGACGGGTCATGCAGGCAGCTGTGGTCCTTGCCTTGAGGCAGGCGGCTTGGCTGAGGCTGGCCGTGCTAATAGGCACATCACGGTGACCATTAGGAAAAGGAGGCAAGAGCTAGAGCACCCCATGCTCAGTCAGATGCTCACCTCCAGGCCCAGGCCAGCCCGTTACCGGGCTCACCTGCAGTTGCCCAGTGTCCCCCAGAATAATAGGCGAGACCTACCTGACTTGGCTCCTAGAGTCCAAGAGAGCCGCGGACACTTAGATCAAGCTAGCCGTGATCACCCTAGAAAGACACCTAGCTTACACAAACAAACATTTAGTGTGGCCGACCAGAGTGATTTTAAGTGTTCAACAGAGCTTAAATTAGAC
Source organism: Scardinius erythrophthalmus (assembly GCF_964197995.2). NCBI lineage: Eukaryota > Metazoa > Chordata > Actinopteri > Cypriniformes > Leuciscidae > Scardinius > Scardinius erythrophthalmus. The sequence continues at coordinate 9,788,233 of NC_138222.1, read as the reverse complement.
CTAGAGAGTTGGTTAAGCATGCCAGAACAGGTGACAGGAGACAGCTTGCATGATCTGGTAGGCCAAGCTGGGGAGGATGTTTTTGAATATGTCATAGGCAGCCCCATGTCATTCTCACAGGGCCTGCCAAGCCCATTGTTCCCAGACTCTTTAGTTCCAGAGCACACGCCCTCCGACTCACAAAAACAGGCACTCTGCAGGCACCTTGATGACCAAGTCCCACCAGTGTTAGGTAATCATTGCTGCATCCCTGCCCTCTCTCCTTTGCCTCTCTTCCTTTAACTGCTTCCCAGTTTGACCACACACTAACCCCAGCACTAACACAAACCTAACATTTACTTGGGAGCTAAAACAAAAGCAGACAGCCACACAATTCACTCCAAAGGATAAACCTCTGAATTGGCACAAACCTTTGTCTGTAGATTAATTATAAATGAAAGACGAGGTACGCCTGTAACACTTTAAACTATCACGTGCCCAATTTCAAACTCAGATCTGTGCTGAAAAGCTTCTTTGTCAGGCTGTCGTAATATAGCTGTCTAACTGAGAGATACTACCTAGCTGCAGTTGGAGACGGTCGCAGCCTCAGGCAACTGCACACGCTTCCTTGACTCTTCTTTCTTCCTCTGCTTTGGTTTCAATTGCATGCAAAATATCTTCTTTTTAGACATAATTTTAGCAGTATGAAACATTTGTGCCATTCTTTTTCATGTCATAGTCTGTTTTACGTTTTCTACTCATTCTGACTGTTGGAATGTGGTGGACCTTGTATGATGGGCTGAGAAACTGAACACAAACCATCACTTCATCCTGCCTCTCAAAAAATGCAGTCAGATAAAGACAAAAACTATGGGGTCCAACTATTGGTTTTTCTCCAAATTTCTGGCTGGAGAGTCATCTAGCCTTTCAGTGCAGGGTTGGATTTGTAACATCTTTGCTGTCACTGATTGAGTCTAAGATATTTAGTAGTAGATGTGGACCTGAAATATATTGGGCACAGTGTGAATTAGTAAATTAATTACCCATGCTCCTTTGTGTTCTGCAGCCAAACCAACCATCTTGCCACTTCCTTTGACCCCAGAGTCTCCAAAGTAAGTGAGAGAGTTTTTACACAACTTTTGTAGAGCAGACACAATCTGAACTAAAAAAAAAAGAAGAAAAAAAAGATGAGGCATTTTGTTAATTTCATTTCCATTTGTAAGCTCACACAATCACTTTCAGCACTCCATTCATGTTCTCATAACTTTTTCCCCTTTGTGTTGCAGTGACCACAAGGGATCTCCGTTTGAGAACAAAACCATTGAACGCACATTGAGTGTGGAGATCTGTGGAACCCCAGGTAAACAAACACAAGGTCTTTGCTCATAACCAAGAAAAGAAAATTAAAATTGTACCAAAGACAAAAAACTCCCTCTTTCCTCCATTTGTCTGATTGATAATCTGAAATATCTTGCTTTTTTTATCATTCACTTTTAAAGATAAAACTTATTTGGCAAAGGGCAAATTTTCCAACAAGCCTACTTTGATAGTTTAATCAAAGCAAAGGGTTCGAGGTGAACTGATGGAGCATGGTCAGAATTTTACACAGTCCTCCATTGATTACTTTTTTCCATTCTTTGTGTGATTTATTGGAAAGTTTCACTCTTCCCTTTTTTAACAGTTAGTATTCTCTCTTTCTCATTTAGTCTAATGCTTTTTGACTGGGCAGCTCACTGCTTCAGTACATCAGAGATAAATTGTTGTGGCATTATTATTGTTTTAATTGGTTTTGCCATGCAATTTGGGTTTGCCGATATTATCAGCATCTTTTTTTAGAGAGTCTGGCAATTTGATTAGGGACATAAAGGTAATTTCCTCTGTTAATTCTGCTATTTATGAAGAGGGCCCATTTGTGAAATTGAGCCAAAGCATTTTTTATTTAATTGAAAGGAGATATATATATGTGTGTGTGTGTGTGTGTGTGTGTGTGTGTGTGTGTGTGTGTATGTGTATGTGTATGTGTGTGTGTGTGTGTGTGTGTGTGTGCATGCGTGCGTGTGTGTCTTTTCATATATTTATTTTAAAACACGTTGGTGTTGACCAAAAGTAATTATACCCGGACGAAGTTTATGTCAGCTGGGGCTGAAACACAACTCTTCAGCAGTTCTCCCCTTTCTCACTTTCTTTCTCTCAGCATAAATCATGCAGGTAATTATTTCTGTATCCCCCATGCAGAGATTAATCATTCCAGGTCAATAAATACAAAATGGCTGCCCTTTCCCTCTCAAAGTGTGTCATGGTGAATGGGCAATTTGATATGCACTTACTACAAGGTATTGGCCCTCAGTGTAAAGATTTGACTTAGCCAGAGGGTACAATGTAACTCTATGTTTGGTGTATTTGCTCAAACGTGGATTATGTCATAAGTGTTTAGAGAAACTACACATTTTGAGGAACTTAGTCACTTCTGCAAGCCATTCGTGTTTCCATATATTAAAGGGTAAGTTCGGTATTTTACACTTAAAGCCCTGTTTACAGATTGTTTCTGATGAAATAGAACGGTTAAGATTAAAATTTGGACACATGCTGCTGTCCCAAGAATTTTAGGTTTCTTTCGCTTTCCCCAAAACCTCTAGAATGGGTGTATAGGTGCACTGCAACAATACTTCATAAAACGCATTAAACTTTCGTTTACAAAGACCTGAAACTCACCGAGTGGTCAGGGATGTTCACTGATATGCTCACACAAAAATCGCTGCAAAAGATGCTTTCCAACAGGTGTTTTACCATTCGTTGTAAAACTGTGGATCTATTTTTCCAAACGTCTCACACCCGTAGATTCTTCCGTTGAGAGCTTGAATAATAGACACTCCAGCCCAGTTGGTGGCGATAATGCACCTTTGCCAATTGCAAGCAAACCACTGGCATTTCATTGAATACACAGAAGAAGCAGAAGAAGAAGCGGCGGAGTAATACCGTACCTCACACAGCACATTCAATACAAGTCAATGGAGTTGGACAAAAACTACGATAAAACCTGTTGGAAAGCATCTTTTGCAGCGATTTTTGTGTGAGCATATCAGTGAACACCCCTGACCACTCGGTGAGTTTCAGGTCTTTGTAAACGAAAGTTTAATGCGTTTTATGAAGGATTGTCCCAGTGCACCTATACACCCATTCTAGAGGTTTTGGGGAAAGCGAAATAAACCTAAAATTCTCGGGACAGCTGCATGTGTCCAAATTTTAATCTTAACTGTTCTATTTCATCAGAAACGATCTGTAAACAGGGCTTTAAGTGTAAAATACCGAACTTGTCCTTTAAAGATGTGTATTAGCTTTAAGATTAAAGAGTCATGTGAGGTCACCTTTACCATCAGCCTCTTATGCAAGGCTAAGGGGTTAATTTATCTCGGTATTTAATACACAAGCTTGTGCCTACTAACCTTTTCTACGATACCCTCTTACACGATTCAGATTTAGGATTCAGTACTATTTTAAAACAGGAAAGGGAGGGCAAGTGCTTTGAAGTTGAAGTTCTCTGATGAGGATAAGTATACATTCTCCTAGTGTCTGCTATAGTCCTATAGACTACCCTAAGCCCTTCATTCTAATATGTGTTTACTGATGATAATTGCAGATTAACTGATTACAAGTCAGTGTAAAGCCGAATGAGACTCTGAAGTCATACAATAAATACATTTCCGTTGAGGTTTGTGTCATCATTGCAGCGATGTGAGAATCCATATTTATGGAGCTGTTGAATTAGAAAATGTCCAGGTGTTTCACTGCTGAGCAAAACACCTTGACACCTGTGGAATAGCCAGCACTATGAAAGTGCCAGATTTAATACCATTCCCTAATCCCCATTCCTCTAGTCTAATAGATTAACTTGAGCGGGGGTTGCTTTAATTATGGTATCATATGACACCCAGGTCAGTCTGTGTTACGCTCCTTGTGTGGCATTTTAAGATTACCACGGGGATCAGTTCTGTAAGCTTTAAGTAATAATTCGTTCAGAGGTCCCTGCGTAATTCACACCCTGCCAGAAACAGATGAGAGAACCCACCGGTATATGATTAGTGTTTGTATCTGTGTGCATTCATCATGGCTGCCTTGAACTGAACAGCACATATTTATGTAATGCTATGTAAAGTAATTTATGTAATGTAATGTAAAGGCGATAATGGTCCTTGGTTTATGACCCTGCGTGCATTGTTTTGCCCAGATGGTGTTTGATTGGTGCAGCAGAAGTTCCTTTGGCAGTGCATGCTTTCTTTTCATAGCTCATTGCATTGGCATAATGATAAATTTAGTCAAGGCCACTGTTGTTTTGTATGCCGAATCAGGCTCGTAATGGTTGCAGTACTGTATCCATTTAATTAGGTGATTGACAGACAGATGAAAAAAGAAAAGGAGAGATGGGTATTTATTTATTTAATTTTGTTGTTGTTGAAATACCTGTCAGGATATGGTCGTAAAATAATGTGATCCTGAAAATATTCAGAAAATGGCTGTAGTTTGATGCACTGAAAGCTGTTTTTAATCAAAAGAAATAATTTATAGAAAGGTCATAATATGTATATGAAGCAGGAAAACAGAAATCAGGAGAGGTGTTGAAATAGAAAGAGAGAGGGAGAAGTAGAGAAAAATAAAGAGGAACTACCTCCGGTTGTTTGTGCAAGTGCATTATCCATGCCATAAAGCAACACATCTCAAGACTTCCCATATAAATGCCATCTGTTGGCACATAAATCTGTCAAGATGGCTGGGGTTCATGAGCAGAAAAGGTGGCAAAGATGAAGAGAATGATAACAGCTCCTGCATCACTGTGCTTTCATCAGAGTCCCAGGAGGGTGGCATTCATGCATCTGTCGAAAGCACCAGTATTATTATAAGATCTGACTCTTTACTTTCTAATGAATTAGGATTGTTTATGGTCTGGAGGAAGTTTAATTGAGTAACTCTGTCTGTATCGCAGTGCAATCTGAGGTCACATTAATATGTCAGGGTTGCAATAAAATGTGGATAAGGATTAGGTCTAAATGAAAGGGAATATTTTAATCAGGCTCAAGTGTGTGCTCATCCAGTCACTTAGAGACAGACCAAGCACTGCTAAGGAACATGAGGGATCTCATTTGGTAAATCTTTTGTCTCTTCTTCCCTCCAGGTCTGACACCACCTACCACGCCTCCTCACAAAGCCAGTCAAGAGAACCCTTTCAAACTATCACTCAAAAACAAGCTTTCTTCATGCTCTCCCTTGGCCCTGACAAGCAAAAGGCCCAGGCTGAGCAATGGGGGCTCTTGCCCTCAGCCAACCAGCGGCTTTATTCGGAAGGGCCCCGAACAGACTGAGCTCTATGCCCAGCTGAGCAAGGCATCCTTCACAATGCCCCTAGGGGGCTTGGAGGAGCGTCGGGGCAAGCGGCCCATGCCCCGCGTCTTTGGCGATCACGACTATTGTCAGTCTACAAGCACAAAACGAGACAGCACCACCACAGCTACAGCGGTAACTGGGCCAATGGAGGGCCGGCATGTGGAATGTAAAGACTCGAACATGCCGACCTCCTCTACTTCTACATCATCATTGTCTTCCACCACCCCTTTGTCTTCCTCTCTGGCCAGGCAGCTTCAGGGTCTTTCCCCCACTGCTCAGGAGGCTTGTCTGGACACAGATGCTCACGGACAGGACCACAAGTCCACTTCAGGCTCCGAAACGTCTGAGGATTGCAGTTCTGCTGGCAGGAAACTACTAAGGGACCAGGAGATCCGGGAAGAGCTCAACAAGCACTTTGGAAAGCCTCAGCAAGCCTTCTATAACGGGGTTGTGGGAGAGCAAAGGGAGAACCGGCCGCTAGAGGACAGTGACTCTGGGGATGAGTACCCCGGTCTTCTCAGTGACTACATGCACCCGGTTCTGCCTGACTTTGAGGACCTTGAGGTAGGCCGGGAGCGCCTGTTCTACTTGGGGGAAGGTTCTCCACTTGAGCTGCTCCTCGAAGGATCGCCCTCCAGCTCCCCTTCCAGCAGTTCATTCTCATGGAGCTCTGTCTCACCTCCTTCAACTCAGCTCTCCCCACAGCACCTCCGCTGGTCACACTCCATCTCTCGCACACGTTTCTCATCTCACCACAGATACAGATCCCTCTCCAGGTCTCCATACTCCCGCTCTGAGTCTCCCGACAGCCGTTCTCCCTCTAGGTAAGTTCTGGTGTGAGCCTACCACCTGTCTCAGAAACACGTTTACCTAGCAATCTTTTTGGACACAAATCCACATACAGTATCTCTGCAGGAGGGGCTGTAAAGAATATAAACATCTTTCTGTGGCTGTCATTGCGATAAAGCGCCAGTCTGGGTCTCACAGAACGGACACTGAAGTCATTACGGCTGATTTTGCACAACCAGAGAAAAATTATGTTCAGTATACAATAAGCATTGGCTTTGAGAGACACAAGATAAAATGAGCTTGGAAGATAAACAGTTTTTTAGATGGTAAATTGCTCATCTACACACTTGCAACGTTCTTGCTGTTACACTAAATGAGCCATTCCAAACCTGAGTTTAGACATTCACTCACCATTATAGCGATACACTGACTTTTCATAAATTGCAGAAACATCTTCAGAGGAGATTTGAAGTTTCATTTCACGTATCATTCGCAAGCAGTGCAGATGACAAATAGAGTCCAGCAGAGTCATTTCTTGGGCAAACAAGCTTGTGTCACTTGAGGAACTTGGGAGACTTATGGAAGTCTCACATTGTTTCCTCAATGGGCCTTCATCCCTTTAACTTGAATTTTAGATTAATTTCTCTCCAGCACTCTTTGATGGGGCTCTGTTGTTTTTAGTAGCAGCTGTTGTTTTGCTCGACAGCATTGCCCGCTCCATCCCCGCGAGATGAAAGAAATGCCCAGTAAGTGAAGTCTCTAAAGTGGGTTACATCCAGATAGCATGCCAGCAAGACAATATTTACAGTGCCTCCTTTTGATATATATGAGTGTGTGTGTGTGTGTGTGTGTGTGTGTTTAGTAACACATGATAAAGTGATTGTTCTGATAAAGGAGAAATCAAAACCGCTATCCAGAAGATTTCTCAGATTGTTTACTTCCTTTTCAATATCTAGTGATATTGACATTGTTCACGTTTACAAGCTCTCGAAACTTCTAATGGCCTATATAGCTAAACGTTTTCCCATAAGCATTGTTTTCCCCTTTTTTTTATTCCAAGGTTCCCCCTTTATTTCTCTTTTTATTGCTTATGTCTGTTATTTAAAGTTACACTATACACTGTATAGATTTCACTTGCTGATGATCCTTTGTAAGTAAAGAAAGTGTTCAGTTTAAGACTAAGGTACAATTTTATTTTTTTCTGCTTATACACAGGTCTCCTCACAATATGGACGATAGCACTATTATTCCCAGGATTTATAAAAGCCCTCGGTCCCAGTCTAATTCTATTTTTGGTCGGAGACCCAGGTGAGTGCTTGCGCATGGCAAATGCTTTTCTATTTTTCACTCTTTAATATACTGTATAAATGTATGATGTTACACTTATACTAGAAAAAAAAGCGTATATGCTGATATTAAAGACCTGTACATGAGACAGACTTAAATAAGTGCTGCAAGATAATGTACTATGTCTGCAATACTTTCAGTCTGTCCTTATGCAAAGGAAGCAAGTCACTTGCTGACTCTGTCTAATTGATATGATGAGTTATCATGATACATCATTTCAAGGCCTTAACTTTTCAAACTTTTACAATAAAGCTTTCGTTGGCAAGAGCAGCTTGCATTAGGGACCCACTACCTCCCATCTACACCTTTTCCCTGATGGTGCTGTAGTCCGCTCATATTGTGCTTTTACACCATGTTGCCTCTTTTGCAAATGGCTGTAGAAAAAAGTTGCACTTTTTGGACGTAAAGTTCAAACTAAGCAAAAAGTAATGGCATGTGAAGTTGTGCTGACAGACACAGCTGCCAAATTTCTGCCATATTCCCTTAAGAGTCCCGCCATTGGGAGCTGTAACCTTTTGCGATGTAATGAGACATCTTATTAATGTGTTTGTTTGTCTTCCACGCTAAGAAGAATGGAAAGCAGTCTGCTCTGAGCTAGCTGATTCCCAAGGCCACTTGAGCAAAACAGCAAACAATATATCTATGTCCTCAGAGAAAAATTTTATTGCTCAGGGGTTGCTCTTTCACAGCTCAGAAGACTTAATTGAGTTCTCAGTTATATTTAATTTAAGTTTCTTCAACAGTTCCTTTGAAAAAATTAAAACGGAAGTATTTTTTGAATTAGTTAGCCAAGATAATTTGATCCCTGAAAGATTTTACCAGAAATTGTGTGTTCTTTTGAATACTCTTTTATGAACTCTAGAGGAGACACTTGACATTACTAGGGAATTTATGTAAAAAAAAAAAAAGTATATATATTCTCTTTATATTTCATATAGTTGTGATAGTTGTGTGTTTAGAGGGTGTGTATATTTATTATGGAATGTTTTGTCCTTTTCAACTACAGGTATGACAGCTACGAGGAATACCAGCATGAGCGTCTGAAGCAGGAAGAGTTCCGACGTGACTATGAGAAACGGGAATGTGAGAGAGCCGAGCAGAGGGAGAGACAACGGCAAAAAGCAATAGTAAGTACACCCTCTTTAGTATTTTATTAAATTATTGGATGTTTTTTCAACTATGGACACATTTATATCATTGGAGTTAAAACCTACAGATTTAAAAAAAAAATTGGTTTTGTTTTGCTTTGTTTTGTTTTATAAAGGGCATATAACACTTTCTTGAAACTATTACTCTGGTTTCATAATTTACTTTTATATCTTTTCAAATGCCCATTATGCATAGATTTTATGAGCCAGACTTTCAACCAAAATTCATCATACAAATATTAATTTAAAAACATTGATAAGATTGTTTAGATTGAAACATGATAATCTAAATAGGAGTGAAATAAAAATAATAATGATGAAAAAAATAAAAAACAAATGTAAAAAATATATATATATTTCCATCCCAGAATGCTATTAAACACAAAATATAATTTTGAATGTGATGGTAATGGCTCTGGGATTCAAATGTTTCAGAAAACATGACAGAATTATTTTGTTTTAAATGTCTGTCCACTGTTGGACAATTTAAACAAAATATTGGGTGTTGAATTTCTAAAAGTCCATAGGGCCAAACATGCCCATAGTTGACGAAAACCCTATTATGCTTGGAGGTGTTTTTCAGTTGTGGTCTCTCTCCTTCTAGCAGGAATCGTACATTAGCACAGACGTTATCCTTCTCTCAGGCTTTCTCTGCCTCCGTCACTGTGTATGCCTACAGAAAGCTCGAAGCACACAGCCATCCCAGCGCGCTCTCTCTCTCTCTCTCTCTCTCTCACTCAAAAAGTTAACTCGTGCAAAGACTGCACTCTGAATCATTCAGGCTGCACGCGTTTCCTCTTTATCTCCCAGTTGTGTATTTTTAACATCTCTGTGGAGTTTCCGAATGGTGCCAGATTCAATTAATCACACCATGGGCTAAATGCTTTCGACCAGACAATTGAGGGAAAAGTTGAAATAAGATTGCCCAAATCAAAGGTATGTTAATATGTGGGCTCAAAATGAGCAGTTTAATTTCTAACACTTACATATTTGAAATGCAGTTCTCTGAGATGAAATATCAGTTTTGTTCTCTCTCGCTGTGCCTGACCAGACTGTGAAATGAGACGGCTTTCCAACTCAGTTCACTGATAAATGCACACGTCAAATAATGCACGCATGACTTGGCCCTGCGTACGTTTTTTTTTTTTTTTCTCTTTTTTTTTTCTTTTTCTCTTTTTTCTCCGTGTTCTGCGGCAGCGAGACAATTACTAGCGGTGGCGGCTGAGCTGTCAGGAGAGGTTTTGGGGGGGCAAAGGATGTGAGAGCTTCATATGAAGCGCTAGTCTCAGGGTGTCATCTTTAAAACCTCACCGCATTTATCAGCTGTCAGCAACAAAACCACCAATTCAGCAAACACTTTTGTCTCCTATTGTACATGATGGAAATGTGAGGGGAGCTTCAGAGGAAATGCAAAAAAGAAAACCCTCTCCCAGGTGTTCTAGCTAATTTGTAGGTTTTTGTTGTAGCTGTCGTTGTTGTTGTGACACGGTGACATCATATACACAGGTGAATTATGACTCTGTTGTGGGGCAATAGATACGAATCATAATTTTATGTATGACTTACAAGAGACCTCAGGTTATTGTCGAGGATCATAAGTATATTTTGTCACACATAATGGCAGGTACATGAACAAATGAATAAGTAATGCCACGTAATAAGGCCTGAGGCTTGTGCTTTGTCTCAAGATTAGCAAACTAAATTAAATACCACCATTTTATATATTCAGCCTGATGGGGTCTTTACGTTTTCTCAATCTATGTGTTCTTTTGCTTCAATGAATAATGGAACAAAGTCATATTAGCCTGTAGCTAAAATTGATGATAAAACTTGACTACATCATTTCTATTTTAATGTGATGAGTTGCTTGGCACTGTAAACACCCTACATTTAGGCATCTTAGAACTGAGAACTGATTATTATTAAATGTTTTGCATCACAATGCTGTAGCTTAGTATTAGTCACATAATGCATCTGTGAGTAGGGCTGGGCAATATAATAAATATTCACAATATTTATGATAATTTTGTTGGCGGTGTAAAATAAGATGTTACAGCAGCAACAGAAAATTGAGACAACACCCGTAGCAAAAAAAAAAATAGACAATACAATCAATTGATCAATAATCTGAACATATTAATTACAAAATACAACGACCTACTTAACATAACAAATTCAAAAACATCTCCAATTCCTTTACCCACATACACACTCAGTACTCTCACATTACATATCGTACCAAACAATGCCACTCTACCCCTAGTCCAAGCAAAAACATTTAATATATTATTTAAAACAAGTTATTACAGTAATATGGACTAAAATATTCAAATTGTAAATATACGAAATAACTTCCATTCGTGCATCTACGTAATTACATATACACAAATACGCAAACCATACATACCCGTATACATCCCTCTGCATACGTACATACCTAAATATACCCATATACATACATACCTATACATGCACGCAAATACACACATACACACTTCTATCCATATAAATGCATATACATATACATACCCTCACTATTCTGCACATACTTCGAATCAGGGTGTGGTTGTACAGCCTAATCGCAGCAGGAATAAAATACCTAAAATATCATTCTTCATTTGTTCATGTTAGTTCACAGTGCATTAACTAATGTTAACAAATACAACCTAAGGTATTAGTAAAATGTTGAAATTAATATTAACTAATAAATGCTGTAGAAGACTTGTTAATTCTTAGTTCATGTTAACTTAGGTAGTTAACTAATGTTAACTAATGAACCTTATTGTAAAGTGTTACCAAAATAAGTAACATTGGGAATATGACAGTGGGTCATGTGATTAATCGAATTTTAGGTTTGACTTCAGTTTCCAATGATTAAAAAAACACAATAACCCAGATAAAATAATATAGTATAATATTTCTTAAAAGCCCAAACTTAATGTGCAAATCAGTCAAATCATGTAACGTGACTTTCGTAAAATGCAGTCTACTGTGGGACCTGCTTGATATTAAAAAAAGTTATTAAAAGCATGAAAGAGAGCTTGTGCTGTTCCCCGGGTGGCTTTCTTTATGTATATATACACAAGTATTTTGAATCTGCTTGGCAATGATGCTGTTTGGTTAAAATGAAAGTGTGGCAAGCAGTGCGGGGCCGAGAGCTTTGGGAACGGACCGGTCTCGAGTATCACGGAAGGAGACCCGGAAGGATAAAAGGAGGAGTGATGACAATGCAAGACGAGAGAGGACCAGGTCTGGACTTTATTTTGTGTTTTATTAAGTTTATGTGCGGCAGTCGTCCATGAGGGGCTGCCGCTTTACTTTCGTTTTGTTGTTTGTTTATTTTGATATTAAAGTTTGTTAAACGTAAAAAATAAATAAAAAATACGGACGGCAGCCACCTCTCCACAACCAAGGGGGACGGCAGTTAGTTAGTCCGTCCCCCCGGCATATCACTCCAGCCCACCGCCTCGAGCGTCGATGTCGGTAGACTCCGCTCGGTTGGATGGCACCACGGATTCCCCACAGCGGCAAGGGTTCTTTGACAGTGTGTTCCTCCATCCTCCCGGGTTTTGGCACCAATGTAGGCTCAGGGAAGGAGGAGGCAGGAACAGGCGAACAATCAACGTAAAGATTGACTCAAAATAAGTAAAAACAACAAAACGAAAGTAAAGATATAAACATAATAAAAACACAACATAACGTCCAAGCCTGGTCCTCTCTCGTCTTGCACTGCCGTCACTCCTCCTTTTATTCTTACAGATCTCCTTCCGAGAGATTCAAGACCGGTGTGGCGCGCAGGTGGCGCTCATAAGCAATCGCGCCACCGGCCTCGCTCTGTTCCCACGGTTCTCGGCCCCGCACTGCTTGCCACAGAAAGGTACCCTTTAAACTATTTTAAAAAAAAACATAAATATCAAGATATATATTGGATCTATATAAAAAAGAATGAAAGCTTTTTTAAGCTGTATCACTCAGCTTTTGTTACTCACAAATCAGAGTGAAAAAGATAAAGGAGAGTCCTCCAGCTATTTTCTCCAGACGGTTCTTGGCTTTCCCACAGTGGTGGATGTTAATTACAGTCATGGGGTGAGGTTGAGAAAAGTCAAGGAGAGGGGGAAGAGGAAAAAAGTAGCAGAAGCACTATGTTAGACTAATCTCTTCTCTCTCGTTCCCTTTATGACCAGGAGGAGAGGCGAGTGGTGTATGTGGGACGTCTTCGTGCCAACAGCACACGCACGGAGCTCAAACGCCGCTTTGAAGTCTTCGGCGAGATTGAGGAGTGCACAGTCAACTTGAGACATGACGGGTAAGACTGTGGGCCCGTTTCTGTGTGTTTTTTCTGGATTGCGTGTGTCAAATGGTTAAAAGGAGTCAATATTATCTTTCAGCATAAAAGGAATCTTCTAAATCTAGTTAATGACGTACTTGTGGCCATTGGACGGTGATTAGGAAAGCAGACTTATCTGCTTCTCATTGCACACGTCACAGACAGCACAGGCGTGTTTGAATACAAATAGGATTATACTGCAACAAACAGCAAGATGTCTCATATTTACTGATTCCAATTTTGCTTTTTGAATGGGGAATGAAAGATGAGCATGTTTTTGCTGCGCTCTCGATGACTGACGCTTCGTTTTCTATTTTTCAACCCAGAGACAACTTTGGCTTCATCACCTACCGCTACACTTGTGATGCGCTCGCTGCCCTTGAGAATGGACACACCCTGCGCAGGTCGAACGAGCCTCACTTTGAGCTCTGCCTTGGTGGACAAAAGCAGTACAGTAAATCGAATTACACAGACTTAGGTAAGTACACAGCCTGGCTGCAATTGTGTACAGCTGACTAGATATGCAACTAATAAAAACCGCCGCCTTAAAACAGAAAGAAAATCAACAACAGCTATTATATTATACTCTATATAGTCTCTATATAGTCTTTAACTTGTATGCACTAACATTTAAATACAATCTTATACTATGCACTTCATGTGTATGTAGATGTTTTTACATTGTACTTATATTTAAAACAAATTCCTGCAATTACAACTGTAATTAGTTTCTGTAATCTATAATTTAACTGTTGACACTTCCCTTACCCCTTAACCCACCTTTATACCTACCCATACCACCAAACCTGTCCCTAACCTTACCTTTATCCAACCTCAATAGGAGCAAACCTGTCTGCAATACAACATTAACTCAATAAGTAATTCAAAATATTAATAATAGTCTATAAATAATACTAAAAAACACTGGCCGTCTCTGAACCGATCCCAATGCGTTTCTTTCTTTCACTCTCATCCCATCACTTTCTCACACAATGCCAAAAGGCTTTTAGACAGCATGCCTTCTTTTCATATGCACCATGCCCTCTGTCCAGGATTACCAAGGTGACAATCTAGATCAGATGGATGGATCTGTGAGCGACAAATTCCTTTGTAAAATGTTATGGGGCTTTTTTCTACCCATGATGCCTACGATATGGTTGTGGCTGTAATAGGCAATCATCTCCACCCAAAGGGGAAAGTGTCTTTTGGGGGAAGGGACGAGATGTAGAAGGAAGCAAAGGAATTGAATCCTAAGGGCAATGCCTTTACATGTTGGTGAAAGGGGGATTCTGCTCTGTGCAGCCATGCAACATGAAATCATTACTTCCTGTTATAACAGGAAAAATGTGAGGTTGGTGAACAGCATGCACTTCAAAATTTAGTCAATGCTCCACTCCACATTTATTTTCTGCAAAATGTGAGGTCAGGGACGTGTAATGGTCGGGACGGTTGGGATGATCCGTCTCAGTGGCGTTGATGGTGCTGCAGGTCAATGGAAAGGAACAAGAGCACTTTCCCTCAAATAATGGGGACATTACCTTATATTTCAAAGGCTCATGGTAAGGCTAAAGGTATTCAGATTGTGGACATAATACGCTCTCCAAAGGTAAGCGTGGAAGCTTTGGTTAAGGGTCATATAGCAGAGTCATTGTATTTGGGAAACTACCCTCACCTCAGGGCAGATGGATGAGTTGACCTTCATTTTCTTGAGACCTTTCGCTAGACACAGAGTTTTACGGCGAGTGTAGGCTGAAGCGCAGCGACTGTTTCAGATGAAGAGGGAATGGGGGGGAAAGAGGCAAGTGACTAGAATAGCACGCCACGCCACAATAGCCTGAGAACCTTCCTCTCAATCTTCTGCCTTTCTCTTCCTCTTTCCTCCTTGTTTTCCAAGACACCGTCCATTAGTTCGAAGTAGAGCGCAGGAGCATTTTTCATCTTTCAAGGTGCGCTGCGTGACACCATTCTCCCCTTAGCCATAGTATTAGATCACGACTGGCATCTCCTGCATGCCACGGTCATTCCCATTTCTCACGTGCTTCGACTTTGCCGCTGTGCGTACGAGGGCACCATTTGTGAAGCTGTATACTACTAGAGATAAGACAGCCGTATTTGTTATCCTGGCCACAAATCAAACTGTATGTCTAATGGCCGTTCGGCTCTCATCTTCGGGAAGTTACTCCTGACTGTTTAATAATTAAACTAGGCGGTTCAAGACAATGGATGAGTATATTACAGGAGAGGTTGAGACGGAGGCCTGGAAGACTGATTTGCTGTGTTTTAAATGGATAACTCATTGCATTTTATCATAAAACATATAATATTGCATAAAATTGACCCACAGTGACAAATAAGTGTCCACGATAAAGAAAAGGACAAACTCTTTTAAAGTTTAAAACATGCGCCAAGTTCATAGAAATGTACTCTTTGTACTTAAACTTTAAACTTTTAAACTTTTTTTTCTGGAAAAGTTTACATTTTATGTTTAAAATTGTCCTTATCTTGAATTCATGTCAGGGTACACATCTTAATTATTTTCTAAATGTTTTTTTTTTTTTTTTTTTATTATTCATTTTTGTTTTTACAAATATCACAAATTGTTCATTCATATCATGTTAATAATAATAAAAGTATTCATATGATATCTTGACAGTTGTACGACCTTGATTCCAAATATCAAAATGAATTTTAATACAGAAATTAAAAACTTTTTTATCATAGAACAGGAAACGGGAACATTGTGAAATTATTTGTCTGGCTTTGTATTTGTTGGTATTTCCACACAATCACATTGCACTTATGGAAGCCCATTTTTGTCACATAATAACGCAAAAAAAAAAAAGTGGATAAGTGGAAATTATGTACAACATTGAATTATGAGATCAAATGTTGAAATTCTGGCAAAGTTATAAGGTGGAAATGCACAATTGTGACATAAAAAGTCAAAATTATGACTAAAAAAGTCATAATGACATAAGACGAAATAATGACAAAAAGTCACAATTATGCGATTACATTTCATAATTGACATGAGAAGTCAAAATTATGAAAGTCAAAATTGACAGTCATAATTTTTTGACATACAAAATTCTAAATTGACATAAAATGTCCTAATTATGAAAAAGTCAAGATTATGCCTTAGTCATAATTATAAGATAAAAAGTAAATTATGGCAGTCGGAATTATGATCAAATTCATAATTATGACAAAAAGTCATTTTGACAGGTTGGAATTTTGAAGTCATAATTATGATTTACAAAAGCATTTTTTCTACGAACGTGGCGGAAGTTGGCTTCCATACAAAGGAGCTCTTGCAAAATGAGTAGCACACCTTTCAAAATGAGGCCATTTCCACAGATGTTCAAACGTGCCATTTTCTCCTTTCAGATTCCCATTCGGATGACTTTGATCCAGCCTCCACTAAAAGCAAGTACGACTCCATGGATTTTGACAGCTTGTTACGAGAGGCCCAGTATAGCCTGAGAAGGTAATGAGCACCACTGCACCGGCTGGCTGCAAACAGAGGGATTTGCAATACCTCACTGTTGTTTCTGTTCTTTGAATACAAGACTAAAGACGTTTTACACTTTCTCTAAGTGGAAAGAGTATACGTAGACGCTAACGTTCTACGTATATGAAGGGATATATGTGTATATCTGCAAGCAAAGTTTACATGAACCTAGCTGCTGCGAAGCTGAGGAGAGACACTACCTGTGGGGAATAACCAGTGAAGTAGCGCACACTACTTTAGTGGACTACACAGATCCGAGTGCCGCGTGAGGCTCTGTAAGAGACACGAATCTTCATCAGAGTTCGCTTCACATGCGTACCACCCTCTGCACTTTGAGAGGGGAAAAGTGCAGCTCGTTCAGTCTGTTTTTATTGTTTGGAGTTTATTTTTGTGGGCTTTTTCTGTTCCTTTTTTAATCTGGTGTTTGGATGTGGTGTTACATTATCGAGACGGGTTTGGGGAAATCTCTTGGATGTTCAAGGTAACAGTCTACATTTATTGAGGGGGGGAAATGTAGTCACCTATTTACAAAAGGAATATTTTTTATTTGATGTGCATATCAGCGTTCTTTGTTTGTTACAGCTATGCACTGTAAAATGCAGCCTTTTTAAGATGAAATTTTCTTAATCAAGAATGTTGATCTGTAGTCATTATGATGATGTATAACCTACATGGCGTTTAGATGACGTGATTTGATTGTAAAAAATATGTATGGAGATTTATTGCTCTTTTTGGGGGAGCATGCAACAAATTTGTGTCTGTTTTTCTGTTGGTTTTTCTTGTTTTGCTTTTGTTTTTTGTTCATTTTTATTTCATTGAAAAACTCCATGTGCAGTTTTATCCGATTTTGAAGTTAATAACAACTCAGTGTTTTCCGTATATACATGCAGTGTAAGATAGATTTTTAAGAGTTTATGTTCACTACTGTGTAAAAAAAAAAAAAAAAGAAAAAAAAAAAAGAAGAAGATAAACCCCAAGATATTTTTTTATCCTTTATGTCTGAAGGAATCAATAGATTTTATTTTAATTTCTCTGTGCACACTGATAATTGTTATTGTTCCTGTTTGATAATACACTTTCACAGAGATGATTACTCTTCTAACACAGAATTACTCATGCTTATTTATGTATTTATCTCAGTATTCTAATCAAAATATTTATGGCAGCCATCTCACGTGATGCGCCTTACAAATTTTGCTATTTATATTATTTGTTATTCAACAATCACTGGAAAGGATGTAAATTTACAAGTTCTAGAGAAATATTCTTTTTATATGCCTTCAGAGATGGAACAAACAATATATTGTATGATCATATTCTAGGCTCATGATGAACTTTGCTGCTCCAAAACTCAAGTGATTTATTTGTTTTTCTAGCTCTAAAACATCCACCTTTTCATCTCTTTTTTTATTACATGAAGCAATAAAATAATTTTGCAGGTATTTTGTTGTACCACAGAAAATCTGTGTCTTTGCTCCACACTTTTGATTATGTGAATGCCAAACTAAAGTTTACAATTTTCTTTCCTGAATTTTTTAAAAAGAAGAAAAAAGATGTATTTGATGTAAAAAAAAAAAATTAAAAAAAAAAATTATATATATGATGATACTAATCTTGTAATTACTCACAATAGCTCAAAATAATGAAAAGTAATAATGGAATATGAAAATGTGAATTAAAAAAAAAATGAATAAATAAAAAAGCAATAAATTATTTTTCAAAGCTGTATTTTAGCTCATGTTGTTGTATGGTTTTAGACATGACAAATTACCCAGACTCTGTTCAAATACGGGGGATCCATTCCAGTGCCTCAACACAGATCTTAAGTGTGTGCATGAGTGTGAGCAAATTTAAGAATTCAATATAAGCAATGAAAGAAGTTGAAAAGCCAAAAATTGCATCAATGAGATTGAGTCTCTTTCCAAAGCAAGAGCTATTTTTGTCTTTGCTGTGGTTTGAAGGCAAAGGAACTGTTAATAATTGGAATCACCCAAATACAACAAGAACTTCTCACGGACGCTTAAAGTAACCTTTTTAACGTCGATTAACAGCAGGTTTTGTTGCAGCCTATAATACAAGATTCACAAACTGTCAATGTAAATGTCTGGTTTCAGAAATGTTTTGTACATTATTTTCTGCACAGAGCTTGGGTATGGAGTCATGTCGCGTTCGATATGTGTGGCTTTAATCAATGCAACATGTATGTTGCAAATCTGCTTTGTAAATTGCTGTAGCAATATGTTACAACACCTGATGGGGTGTATCTTTTGGAGTGGCAGACTTTTTACCATAGTGAAAACTACTACTGAAGGATTTGCCACTGCGTTGGACGATTTTTTTGTGTTTCCATAAAGAAGCAGATATATCTAAATGAGGCTGTGTGTGATTTTGTGTGTGGATTTGATAGAGTGTGCGTGTATTTCGGGTCAAGGGGACTGTGTTTGGCTGTGTTATCTTCTATTTGTCTCCTATCCATGTTGCCTTCTGCTGAGTCCTAACCAATGCCTTTGTAGTTGTACGTATTGTACAATCTTTGTTGTGGATTTTCTTTTTTATGTGTAGTTTTCATCAGCCTCACCATGCCAATAAAGGGAATTGTGTCTAATTTATTCTTATCCTCCTTTTTCTTTTCTTTGCAGAAACTAAATACATTTAAAAGAAGTTGCTCAAATGATTACAAGCAAGTGTTCAGGCTTTTGCGACGTTCCTATTGACTAAAGCGCGCACAGGAATCATACGGACCCCTGCCGGGTGATGCTGTTTTCTGCGCATCATCACTGTAAGCTGTAGAGCACATTGTTTTGGATGACTCACTTGCAGAGTCAGTTATTTTTGGCGGATGCTCGTGTTTTCGCCAACTCTGCACGACCCTGGAAAATGACTGATGATAATCCCGTGGAGCTTGTTTCTTAATTCCCATAAACTCTTTTTGACAGGTTTTGCATGTGCATCCGAGCGAAGGCGTGCCTATAAAGGGGCCGAGAGAATTTGATGGCACATCTGTCCAGATGAAACATAATACTTTATCATTACTATTCAGCCAGTGAGTATAGGGAAGGTGAATAACCTCTTCTCTTCTTTGAGAGATGTGGCAGGAGTGGACATTAAATTTTAAAAGAAGAGGATCCAATTGTGGATTTATTTATTTATCTTTTTCATTAATGCTTCAGTTTAGCCTCAGAGAAAAGAGACTTCTTTCATTTCGCCGTCACAATCATCCAGGCAGGAGGTCTTTTGCAGTTTGCCCTTTTCCACACAATGAAACTGGAAGCTCAAGAGCTTCACTTCACCTCTGTCTTTTTGTGTGATGCAGGTACTTACTCTGGCAATCCATCCTTATCTTTCATTTCACACAGCCATTGGTAAAACTGGCCATGTCTGCAGTTTTTGAGGGTCTTCTACCTGCTATCCTAAAATATATGACTATATATGATATATAGTGTATTCATACACTACCAGTCAAACGTCTGGACCACAGTCATTGAAACTAAATCAAATGACACAAACTGCAGTATGAAAAAATTTAGTGTTTATATATATATATATATATATGTGTGTGTGTGTGTGTGTGTGTGTGTTTATGCATCACAGATGGCTGTACATACAAAGACGAAGAATGCAAGGATATAGTCTTTTAATTCAATAATCCACATGATACAGGGCAGAAAGATGGAGTAACTTCCACTTCAAAGACTAGGCCGTAAAAAGAATTGAACAAAACAGAGATTATATATATTTACACAAACTAAATGAGGCATTTAACAAACGTCAGGTAAACGGAATGATTAATCAAACACACTCGGAAACTGGGTCAAATTACAGGGACACGGGCAACCAGGAACAGAACTAAAACACAAAGTCAAAACAGAACATGTATGTGACAACTGAGGAGAAAGGACGGGGCCTCTGGAGGAGGACGATGAACAGGAGAGAGACGGACAAAGTTAGGGGCAGGCAAAACAGTCCAAGGAGGAGTGGAAGGATGGAGGAGCCAGGAGCAAATTGAGCTTGATGATGACCCAGAGAAATGGGCCCAGCCAGAAGTAGGACCACGGCGGCGTTGAGGGAAGGATAAGCCATGTTGAAAAATCCCTAGACGATACCAATGGTGGCGACTGATGGAGACTGAGGAGTCTCAGGCGGAATGGACACCCAAGGTGACACCAGTGATCCGGAGGGCCGAGACGGAACTGCAGGCTCGCAGGACCGAGTTGGAGATGGGGGCTCAGCAGGGCGGGGCAGAGCGAGTACCAAGGCAGCGCTGGAGGGAAGGAGGAGCCTGATGGAGCCAGAGGAATGGAGGGATGAGGCACAGCCAGAGGAGTGGAAGACCATGGTGTAGTAAGGGAGCCTAGTGGAATCCGTGGAGCTGAGGGAACGTGGAGCCAAGGAGACGCTGAAGAGTCAAGGGCTCGGAGGACTGATATAGAGCCACAGGATCCTCTTGCCAGGACTGAGCTGATTACTGGAAGTTCATCAATCCAGCACAGCGGGGTGGCTGGAGGAGTAGGGGAGCTGGAGGGGACCAGCGAAAGCAGGGCCGATGCACTTTTGGTTTTGGTAGAGGAGGTGGTAGAGGGAGGCTGGGTGGGGACTCTGGACACTCGGAACTGGACTGAACCAACAGAGATATAGGGGAACTGGGGCTGGGCAGGACCAGAGGGCATAGGAAACACAGGGCAGCATTCTCTTTAAACTCATCCATGCCATGAATTTCCACAGAGATTGGATTCAGCATTTCCTCAACTCTGGTGGTGTGGGCGGGGTTCCACACCATGCCCTCGAACTCTACGAGCAGCCCCACGGGAATGGTTGATGTAGCCGGCACACACACCTGGTCAGACTCTCTGGGCTTCTCTCGAACCAGGCTCGGGCACTCTGTCTGTGGTGGGCTCATGCATAATCTCCATCACGATTCTGGTTGGTGGCTGCCAGGTCTCTGGGTGAGGAGTGGGGCTGGCGGTGTCTTCCTTGATCGGGCAGATGGTAAAAGGCGATCTGTTACACGTCAGTACCTATTTCACAAACACGGCAAAATTTTCCCTTGGACCATCCACTGGGAAGCATGCCATGGATCGTTGGTGTAAAAGAAAACACAGTTGATAGTGAGTCTGGCACACCAGGTTGATAAAGTCCAGGGTATGGTCCTCCAGTGGTTGATCCCTCTGCTACAAACAGAGTAGTTGAACTGCAGGTAAATCAATGAGAGGGGAAAAGAAATCAAAAGGGGAGAAAGAAAAAGCAGCAAAATTAAATACCATCTAGATCCGGTCTTCTGTAACAGGTGGCTGTATATTGAGTGTACAAAGACGAAGAATGCAAGGATAAAATCTTTTAATTCAATAATCCACAGGATACAGGGCAGAAACACAGGGTAACCCATACACTTCACAAAAACAAAGAACTGAACAAAACAGGGAGTATATGCACAGACTAAATGAGGTAATTAACTAAACGACAGGTGAACGGAATCATTAATCAAACACTAGGAAACTGGGTCAAAGTACAGGGCACACGGGCAAACAGGAACAGAACTAAAACATAAAGAAACTAAGGCCACATGCACATTGCAGCTAAATTTGGATTTCAGTTCATCTTTTAGTGCTTAATCCAGTTCTGTACACACACAGTTCAGTAATTTACAGCAACTGAATTATCTCCCGAAAAATGCAGGTAGTGACAACCACATTTACAAAAATTCTACATATTCTGTACAGAACCGAACTGAAAAACAAGTTGTTAATGACGTACAACAAGATATACGAGAGATGACAGATGAGAGATACCTCTCAGGTGCATATTAAAATACGTATTTCGAGAAAGACATGTACGTGTTACTCATCTGTATGAAATCACAGGGAAAGCGGTACGAGCCTGAATCGTGTTGTCAGATCTTGCAAGCAAATCAGCAAACAAGAACAAACCCTTTAAAAATGAAATGAATGGAAATGCATTATAATATACAATATATAATATAGAGTAGTCAACATCTGAAGTGGATCAAAAAAGTTCATCAAAGTTGTCCTAAGACAAGAACGGGTATTGTTGCATTGGGTTCATGTGTAACTTTGATGAAAGGTTTTGATCCACTTCAAATTATGACTACTGTATATATCGCTGTATGAGCCAAGCTTAAACAACAAGCCCAAAAATGCTTATAATAAGTGGACATGGCAACTTTGGCCTTTGAGCAGGCCCTAAACAAAACACGACGCCTCCGTCGACTGTGCTTTAGATAAAACACAACAAGTCTTTTGTCACTGTAATATAACTTTGGTCAGAATAGTGGAGATCAAACACGCGAGACGCCAGAGTGTTGCTATATTACCATGGTGTCAAAAATGCAGTTTCAGGAGTGAGTCGAGTTCCATACACACATGGAATGATAATTCAGGGGACACACTCCCGCATTTAAATGCAGTTGTCACTGTCCTGAAACTTTGCAGAGTGTACGCGGTCTAAGTCAAAACAGAACATGTATGTGACAATATGTATAAGTGTGTGTGTGTGTGTGTGTGTGTGTGTGTGTGTGTGTGTGTGTGTGTGTGTGTGTGTGTGTGTGTATGCTAAAATGCAAGAATCTGTACTTTGGACCATTTTAATACATCCCTGATGAAAAAAAAGTGATTTATTTGAAACAAATAATATTACTGTCCCCAAACTTTCTGAGCGGCATGTTGTTTGAAAATACATATTCTCCTTTCAGCTGCATTAAAAGCAAATAATGGCAGCAGAAATAAGGCAACAAAAACTGAATTCACCGTGAGATTTATTAGGATGGAGTTCAGAAGCTTTTATGATGATGATGATGAAACAACATCAAAGGAGCAGTGGTAAGCTGATACTCCAGGATTTCAGTGAGCTCACCAGTGTGTTATTTTGAGGTGTCATCGACACTGATCCCCAGCCTCATGCTCCATCTCTTTCTGTTTATTTTTAGAGTGCTTTATGAGCGACACACAATTCCATTGTCTCGAGGTCTATCAGATTTAATTTCTCATGTAGGACAACAGCTGCAAGTCCCCAGACATTCAGCCAATCGCCACCTTTAGAAATGAGTATATGAGAAACATTTAGGGTGTTTACTCTATATTAACTTTGAAAAAAATTTAAATATCACTGTGGGTAGCAAATATGATGTTATATGGCTTAATGCATAATATATAAACCACAGTAAGGTGGGCAAGGGACCAGATTAATGTCAATGTTTTTATAAGGTTTTGATATGGAGCAGGAAAACATAAAACTTGTTTGTACGCAATTGTAGAATTATTGTTTATTATTAGTTAACTAATGTAGTTAACTAATGTTAACAAATGGAACTGTTTTGTAAAGTGTTACCAAATACTAAAAAATGAACATCACTGCTTTGACAAAACTTGTTTATTTTTAGTCTACATCAAGTATTTTACGGAGTGTGTTAAATAAGCCAATAAAGCAATATGTAAAACCAAACAATTAGTCAAGTAATGAGCAAAAAGCTGAGTGTGAGATTTCCCATGCCTTCTGCCAGCTGCTTAACAATAGCCCTCCCTCCATCTCCATCTCCACGCTGCCATTTTAAGCTTTAAAGAGTAATGAGCGACAGAAGGGATGGTATTCTTCTTCTCCCAAAGTATCAACTTTGGGGACCAAACGTAAACTTCGCTTGATAATTAATGACACCAGACAAATGGCGGCTGATTGAGCAACTTGCCTTTATTGTCAATCACCATCTGGTCCACAGCGCTGACACAACACAACGCTAATTGCCTCGAGTGCGCTTAAGATGCCTTTATTAATTAAAAGTGAAAATAAAAACGGTTTTAGGGACGGTTCCGAAGCGTGAGCATCAAACCCGTTGACGTGTGGGTGGGAGTGAATTGCTGTGGACTGGATTTGGTGGGTCGTCTGAGGGGAGGTACCCATCATGCCCTGAGGCCAGCGCAGGCCTTTTAGATTGCTGCGGCTGGCAAGACTCACCGCGCGCTGGGGACGTCAGCAGAAAGTCGCGTGACCGAGGGGACCGCCGCTGACAGAGCCTGTTAGGACAGCGAGAGGTAGATGGGATGTTCTTTTTGTCAATGCTTTACCTTGGAGGCCGGTCGGGATGGATGGATAGGTTGAGGGAGAAATATGGGAACAATGGGATGGGAATGAGAGAGTGACACAAAGGTAGGGGAGTGAGAGACGGGACTTGACATAGCTGTCTAGTGCTTTACGATGGACGGCATAGGGCTGCACATTTTGGGGGGGAAAAAACGAATCCGACGTCGAAAGTCGTGACGTAAAAAATACTGGGTAACACTTCATTTTACAGTGTCCTTGTTACATATGTTACATGTACTTACAATAGTAATAACGGTAAATTATGCATAATTGCATGCAACCAACCCTAAACCAAACCCTAATTCTACCCAAAACCTTTAGTAAGTACATGTTGTTAATTAATGTTACTTAAATATATAATTACACTGTAACAATGACACCTTAAAATAAAGGGTTACACTATATTTTAAGGTGTCCTTGTTACAGTATAATTATATATTTAAGTACTGAGTAATATTAATTAACTATTTGTACTTACTATAGGGTTGGCATGTAATTATGCATAATTTACTGTTATTACTATGGTAAGTACATGTAATATATGTAACAAGGACACTGTAAAATAAAGTGTTACCCAATATGTATTCATATTACACATTTAAGCTATGCTTTTAAAAACTTACAGACACCAATATTTTAATGATTTATAAAAGATGAATCACTTTTATTTGGAGATAAAGGTTAGTATCATGATTTTTTTGTTGTTGCTTTTATATAGATAATTTTTTCAAAACACTTACGCTGCAACCGAAATTGCATACTCTTTTGAATACGTACTTATTTTTATTAAGTAATTGCTTCATGAACGCATACTTAAAAAAGTATGTTCTATATAGTATGAATGTGTGTAGTATGAATGTAATCTGGACATACAACATTTGCCATGTTGCCCTTATCATGTGACCTACCAGCATCAGTTACAGCCCTGTCCCAAACAGCACTTGCGGTCTTCCAGTGGGTCTGCACTTTCGTGACGTAACGCCGATTTGACTGTCAGGAAGAAGTCAGCTGCGGAGCTCGCATCAGTGCGGGCTTGACAAAAGTGCGCATCGAGGGTGTATATCAACCTCAAAGGGAGCGCTTGCGAGCACCCTTCTGAAACCTAAAATGACAAATGGGACACCCTCCGGTCTCATGGACTTAACGGACACGCGCACACGGCAGCTGTTGTAAGTCCACAAGACCAAAAGTGCATATGAAGTCTGCAATTTGGGATAGGGCCTACGTCGATTCACTGCCCTTCACAAATCCTCTGCCGTGGCCTCATGGGATAGTAAAGTGTCCATTGTATGCACACTTCAGAATCTCGCCAGAGGAATGAGGTCTTCCGGGTACTTTTTGCCTATACTCTTTTATGAGTACTGTGAATTTGACATACTTCTTTTGTCACATACTGTTTTTTAAAGGTGCTCTAAGCGATCCCAGGAGTCGAAACTTCTTGTTGACATTCGAATTGTTGTCAAACAAAATGGAGGCTAGCTAGACCCTCCCTCCTCCTCATCCCGTCTCCTCCCTCCTCCCCTCCCTTCCGACATAAAGGAAAGTCCAAATAGTCACTACAAACAAAGTTAAGTTTTACTGATACTTCATTCAATAAATAATGTCGCCAAGTTAGATAAATGCTTTTATATATTGCAGAACAGACTGCAGAAAAAGAGAAACATTAGGCTATCTTAAAATCGTCTCGCCACCTGAGGTTATAAATAGCTCCCATACAAGGACGCAATAATAGCATGATAACGTTCGCGTTTCCCAGTGAGCATAAACAACGTGAGCATAAACAACGGCGGCGTCGTAAAACAAATTTAGTCAAAGTTGTCAATAGCCTATAAATGAACATTCAAATTCATAACAAACAGTGGATGAAAACAATCATTCACACAAATTGTCGCCCTACTGTGAATTTGCTTGATCATTTACAATAGAGATTGATCACTGCTAGAAACATAACATTATATGTTGTATTCACCAAAGTTAACGCTGACTGCATAGATCTAGCTAATTACATCCTTGTGTTGGTTTAGCGAACATGAACGTCAGTTTAGAAAGAAAAATGGATTTACCTGTTCTGCAAAAACAGAGCAACTATGTCGGATTGGAAGCCCTTCTGCCGGCGGAGTTCTCCCACCTTTAAAAGGTTTTTTCCGATGTAAATTCGGTATTTTGCGCGTTCCTTATCCTTGTCCCTCTTCTTTGCAATTTGTTCATCGGAACGTCGTCTCTTTGGTCTTGTTTCGGCCATAATTCAAACTTCCCTCTTCATGCTTCTCTCTCCTCCACACGCTCCACACCCACTTCATGTGTACGTGCACTAACCCCCCCCCAAACCCCACCCTCAATTTTTTTCTTGTCTATGATTGGCTGGAACACTGTTTGTTGTGTTTCGTGGTGCGGGTGAGCCCAGTTTGTTTTTGTTGCCGTTTGTGGAGCCTGTGGTGTCTACAGAGACCGCGTTTTTTTACAGTGTGTTCAGGGGACAGGCAGCTAGCGGATAGGAGATGTTTGCTGTATGTGACAAAAAATGTTTTGGCCTAAAAAACGCGTGGCATCGCTTAGAGCACCTTTAACCACTCGCCTATGTAGTAAGGAAGTATGTGATTTCAGATGCAGCTCTACTCAAGTGCAATAGCGAGTAGCCATTGATTCTGGCCGTCTCTCAATATGCATTCTTAAGCAATCTTGCGTCCTTGTGTTCTCATCACCCAAAGTCCGGTTCCAGTACTCAAGAATGCAAGTACAGAGAATGCATGAAAATACCCGGATGTGTTCTTGATATCGAGGATGTATTAAAAATCCCAGAAGTCATCGCAGTCGGACAACGTACGGATCATGTTCTGCTCACGTGTAAATGAACACAGTACTGCCCTTCACTCTGAATCACATGGAGCATGTGTTTATTTAAATATTATCATTAGTTTTATTTTATTTTTGTGATTTTGGTTTTATTTGGATTAATCGTGCAGTCCTAGGACAACGTGACATTTTACGTTGGTGCCAGATCCACTCGTGTTGAAAAAAAACATGCAAATCTAATGATGTGCAATTATTTTCCATATCATAAGTAATTTGGTTTAATTTGGTAATTATCAACTGTCATCAGTTCTCATTAATGTAATAGCCAAGAGTCACGTTGCTTGAAATGACGGGCAGCGACAGTCTAAATGTCTTTACTTCCACTGTGGGATAAAAGTTTGCTTCAAACTGAGAGGATCCATCCATCCAGCTACACAACAAAATGCTGCCGATCTCAAAAAAATATATATTTTCAAGCTGTCATAACTTGAACATTTTGACATGAAAAATTCTTTGACATGGTTATGTCCTTAGCTTTCTGTCAATATGATTTGACGTGCAAGGACGAGAGAAAATATCACACTGACTGCCTGAGCACAAGGTTTCTGTGGACACTTTTTAAATGCATCTTGTAAATGAGGTGTTATTTCATTGTACTTTTAGGAGGATATCAGAAACATCCAAAAGAAAAAAGCATTACACTGTATTCCACATTATGCTAGCTTATCCCAATGTTTAGCATGACAAAACAGCAGACAGAAAGCCATATATATAAACAGCTGTGAGTGCATAGACAGTGAGACCATAATTGCTTGTTAAAAATATTGGTGACCTTAATCCACATGCTAATAGCATAATTAAAGTGGTGTTTCATGGACTTCGTAATCTTCTGTGACAAGGCTTAAAATTCAATTAACCCCATTTTAACACTTTTGTTTCAACTGCATTTAGAAGGCTAATTTGCTTCAGATTTAACTCCACTAAACGTAATTAAGATTTGAAAATAATTTGGTCTCAAAGTATACAATCACAGGATGGTTGTCTTAAGCGCACTGATTTGCTTTGCTTTTAATATAGAGGATGGCAAATGTATATTGTAGGATCAATTATTGGAATTAAATTCAAATTAAACCTCGTGGCCGTAATACCGTATAATGAAAATAATAATAATAAAAGTAATACTTCAATACTTCACTATAAAATATCTTTTTAAATTTACAATAAAAAAAAATCAGCTGTGGTTGGCAGAAATTCAAATAACACAAAAAAACACAGTGACAGTGTTTCAGGGATAAACATATTTTAAGTGATATGATAACAGCATCTGCTTTTTAACCTTTAAAATGTACTGATAACAAAAAAATTGAAGAAACAATTTAAATGAAATAATCTTATATGTGCTGTCACACATGGATACATTATACATTTTCTTAGATTTGACTTGCAAAAAACATTAATTTGACAGCATTTTACAGTAAAATTACATACAATATGATGTTATCCCATTTACAGTTTTTCACTGTAAATGTTAACAAATTACAATTAACTGCTGCATTTGTACTGTTGACTTTACAAACATATTTCTACAGTATACAGTCATATTAGATACCAGTAATTATTTGAGGACATACTTTCATATCTCATCTTACATCTGTCATGCGAATGCCGTATCATCTCACATTTTCTTTAGTTTTGCCAAACTGTTCTGCTGCAGGTTTAAAATGATCCCGGCTTCGCTCTTGTCTTCCTCTATTAAAGCCGCTGTGACATATTGAGCAAAGACGTTTTCCATGTTCTTGTGGAGAAGGTCGACGGGCCAGCCCAAATCTAGTCCCTTGAAAGTGAGCCAAGATTTCCATCGGTGTCATTCAAATTAGCATTGGACTTGAATGCGGTTTGTGGGCAGATCAGACAGTGTGAAGGACAGAGCCGTCTCCTGTTCACGTGCTCCACTCCCCCACTTGTCACAAGCACGAGGCGCAGGCCTTGCCGTTTCTACGCTATCAGGGAAATTAATTGTCCTCAAACCACTTTTATCACATCCTCAGGTCCGTGGCTCGATTGAATAAAGAGTTGCATTAATGCTACAGCTTGGGACTTGCTATTGACATGGCTGATCGATAATGTGGACTGCAAAAGTGAGTGTGCTACTAATCAGTATTGATAGACAAAATACAGGAGGTTCTTTTGAAGCTGTCTTGAGCAGTTCGTCTGTAGATGTGATTATATTACAGCATATTATATTACCATTACATTAAGCATCAAGTGTGACCCATAGCAGGCACAAAAAAAGTCTTTATCGTACATCAAAAGATAAACAATCAGGCATTTATGGCTCATATATGATAAATGATATTGTGTGAGAACATGGAGTTCATACTCAAGGAGGAAAAAAAACACCTTCATTTTATTCAGAACCCTGAAATTAGAAAAAATATGCAATTTGGTGCTATTTATGTGGCCAATGAGATGAAATTATGATAGCTTGTAATGTAAATCAATGAGATTTGTAACAGTATAGCTGACTAACATAAAATGCATATAAAGAACAGTTGTCACGCTATATCTCCTAATAATATGTCTTAGTAAGATGATATTTAAGTGCTTAGTTTCATGATCAAAGCTCTGCAGTTTATTTTTTAAAGCACGTGTTTAAACACGACAATATCATTGCCCGACGACAGGCCATGACATCACTGCCGGTGCGACCATGAGTATAAAAGGCTGCATGCAGTACACGTCATCCTCTTCTTTGTCTTCAGGAGCAGTTTGTTTGCAACGTGTTTTGGCGATTTTCAATGGAGTCAGACATTTCAAGAAGTGTGTACCTCCGTGTCAGAGCTATCTGACACCCAAGGACACAACTTGTGCGTTATATGCTTGAACGTGGAACACGCGTGTTCAGTCCTTGAGGGGGCTGGATGCGTGCACTACGAGAGCTTCTCGATGAAGTAGCTCCGTTCACGTTTGTCCTTTTTCTCGAAGGAAATGGGACAAGCATCTGTGTCCCACGGCTCATGGGGATCATGGGGGTCGCAGGTCGAGCTGCTTGAAGAGTTTGGAAAAGGAATGGATCTTTTTCACTTTTCAGTCGCTGATTGTATCATCCGATCCAGTAGATAGCGCTCCACTGGCTTTCAGCCAGGAAGAGCAGGATGTGACTGAGGAGGGGGTGAAGAAGCTGGTGAGCCCTCCCAGCCTACCTGTTTCACCTGCCAAGCTTTTCAACACATCCGTTGAGGCGGTGGTTAGAAAGTTAAGGGTGGCGAAGGCGCAGTAATTGATGGAAAGAGGTTTTTGCACAGACCTGCAAACCCTTTTTATTGTAAGGCACCTTTGGCAGTTCTGAGTTTTGAAATCTTGGCATGAGGACAGCTGGTTGTAGCTAGCATTTGGCTAACTCCCTTTAAACAGTAGACCTTCAGGTTCTTCTGAAGAGTGACCCTCCCCCACTGTTGAGGGTCTTTCTCCTCAAGAGCTTAGTCCGATTCCTGAGTGCAGAATAGTACACCCCTCACTCCAGAGGGTCCTTATACATAGTATCTGAAAATTTTGTAAACTTGACATTCAGTTTACTTTAGCGCAGTGGTTCTCAACGGGGGGCCAGCGGGGGGCCTCAGTGATCCTCCAGGGGGCCACGAGATCATTTAAAATGAATCGAAATATATTGATATAATTCATTCCATTTATTTGTATTACATTAAATTAAAAAATGAACAAAAAAATGAACAAAAATTTAAAACAACCTCTCTCGAATGTATTCTGTGATTGTTTCGGAGCGCCCCAAGTCGTGTGAAATACAGACTGAATGGCGGCTGAGCGGCTCAAAACACTCAACTGCTCCATGAACATGGGATACGCAAACTACATCTCTCAGTTGGATAAAGAAAAGCAGTGTTGCTAGTAAAGTGTTGCTAAGTAAAATATACTTGCTTATAAAAGCGAATATATATTATTTAATATGAAATCAGCTACATATTGTCTTGTCGTATTATTTGTCCATCGTGCTTGTATCCTAACTGTCTATAAGAACAGGCTGTATGTTTCTACCTAGAAAGCAGAACAAAAGGCAGCTCACATATTCGATAGGTCTATTTTTACCAAGGCCATGAGTGCAGCAGGCAGAGCAGGTGAGGTGAGGTGGGACGAAGTTTTTGGGGCCCATACGGGAGAGTGAAACAGCCCACGTTAATCATCCAGACAGCAGAGACATTAACTGTGCATGAAGCCGAGTCTCTGGACATCACACCAGAGAACACACTCTGCGTATAGGGGGGAGACCAGGGCAACAACTCTGGGATTCACACACTGCTGCTGTTAGACTGAGTGCTATTGTAACTTGCCGGTTCCAACTTTATTGGCCACTCGCCTTTGTGCTTTGGAGGGGGAAAAGCATTCTATAGTCATACTGTATTAAAAGTGAAAGTTACATAAAAGCCTCCTCCGCTGACATCTGAAGCTGAATGTATATAGCTAATATATGAAGACTTCAGATGCAAAAACCTCTGAGTCCATCTGAAATTTTTCTTTTACATTAGTATTTTTATCAGGCTCTTCGTTTAAGTTTAGTGAATTCACTTTAATAGCCATGAAAAAGTTATTAGTCAGTTATTGAAATGCATTATTTTTGAAAATGTCACTTATAAGAGTGAAATTAAAAACATTAAAATACTCATTTCAAGAAAAATTAGAAAGAGGTTTTTGCATCTGTCTTCATATATATATATATAGTTATGGATAGATATAGCTAGATATAGATATAGCTGGGTCAGTCTCTATTATTATTTCAAGAGTGGCTGATTCTCCATGACCTACTTGGAGAGCTGAAGGAGCCTCTGTGTGCACGGATGCATTGAGTACTGTCACTTTTTGAGGATTATACATCAACCACGCTGATGAGTGTCGGCAATAGTGTTCCACTCCCACAGTGCTCCAACATATGAAAATGACTAAATGTATTTTCTTATGTGTTAAATTAACATTACAGTTCTTTAGGACAAAACATAATTTGCATTCATGACGCATAATCAAGACCGTGAAACATTTTAAACACATCAGTGTCGGTTGCATTTCTTTGTTTTATCTCCAGCTGTATTCGTGAGGTGCTTTAACGTCGATGGCAGGTGGCTGTCAGGCTAATGTCAAGTTTATAATAAGCAAATGTTTCCTGATTGATGGCTCGCATGTCACTGCTCTGCTCTCGGTAGACACATTACAGACCTTTTACAGTGATGCCAAAAACACATTTTTTCTTGCATTCCTCAATAAAAAAAAGACAAAGAAGAAAATACTCTAACCTGCCACTTTAATAGTACGCCTGTTTAACTGCGCGGTAATGCAAATATCTAATTAGCCAATCACATGGTAGCAACTCAGTTTAAATGATTTAAGTGACTTTTAATGTGGCATGGTTGTTGTTGCAGACGCTGTTCAGAGTATTTCAGAAACTGCTCTGAAACTTGGGATTCAGTAGACCAGTAGACCTACATTCAGTTGGTAGGGTCCAGGGGCAGTTCTAGAGGCGGTTCTGGCCCCTGCTGAAATCTGATTGGCCCCTGATTGGCCCCCGTTCCTAGGGGTGGGGGGAAAATCGATTCTTAGATGCATCGCGATGCGGACGTGGACGATTCTGAATCGATTCAAAAATGTCAAATGTCAAAAATCGATTTTCTAAAAATATATATATATATATTTTTTCCTAATAACGTAATATTGACGGAAAGCAAAAGGCGGAACTCTAAAGCGGACGTGCAGTGCGCGGACAGTCTGTGGCGTGCACATAACAGAGACGCGTGATGATGGCTGAGCACCGCACCCTCTTCGTTGAAAGCTAACGTATGGAAAATTGGCAATTTCATTGTGACCTATTTAGTATTTTTTGTACGAAAGCTGCTTTCTGTATTGTTTAGTTTTAACATCAATATGCTGTAAACTGATCTGTTATACGCAGGCTACGTTATAGGCTACTGCCCTGCAATATGTGCAATGTCAGTCACAAAAAGTTACATTTTGACTGTGCTCTCTGCAGATGTTCATTCACTTTTTTTGTATAAGCTGTTTTTGATTGTGGTATACAGCAAACATTTCAAGTCATAACTCTTTATTATTTAGTTGTGAATTCATGAGAGCGGCTTTGTATGTTAGGCTACTAATTATTCAGAATATGCGTAAGTCCACAATCATTATGTTTGTATGAGAGCTGCTGGTACATAATTCTATATTTTTGAACGAAAACGGTTTGTGAATTTGCTACAGCAAAATGTTTTTTGTCTGAAGGATTATATTGCTCATTGGAAATAACAGGAGGATGTTGGTTAGAAGTCTATTATTAAATGCTAGAGATTCATTTACTACAAGTACGCTGCTAGTACAGGCACACATTTATTTTCCTGTTGGTTCTTTGCCATGTTGGGACATATGCTGGCAAATGTAACCTTGCAGTTGACTTGCCAAATCACTTCTTTTATTAATAAAATTAATATAGGAAGTATTGGAAGTAAGTTCGTTATGGGTCATCATAAATACTTTGCTTTAAAAGTACAAAGTAGTAAAAAAAAAAAAAAAACACGTAATAATCGATATCGTATCATAATCGTAATCGAATCGGATCGTGAGGTGCCTAGAGATTCCCACCCATCAATCGTCGACAAGAAGAGCAATTCCACCCCCAAACAATTAACAATAATTTACTGTTTATAAGCGACAACATGATTATGAAACTTAAAAGGTGAAATTCAGAAAGAAGTGCATTGTGTCCTTTTTGCACAGTATAAATAAATGAAAAAAAAATATTTAAGAACTTTACTGGCTCATAATTTTTTATTAGAGCGTTTGAAAAATGAATGACTTCCAAAATGTATTTGCACCGTACTGAAGTTGGCCCCTGAATGTAACATGTGGCCCCTTAATGGCCCCTGTGACAGAAAAATCCTAGAACCGCCACTGGTAGGGTCAGAATTTGGCGTATACAGCATGAAAGCATGGATCCATCCTGCCTTGAATCAATGGTTCAGGCTGCTGGTGGTGTTATGGTGTGGGGGATATTTTCTTGGCACACTTTGGGCCCTTTAGTACCAATTGAGCATCGTTTAAACGTTACAGCCTTCCTCAGTATTGTTGCTGACCATGTCCATCCCTTTATGACCGCAGTGTCCCCATCTTCTGATGGTTACTTCCAGCAGGATAATACGCCATGTAACAAAGCTCAAATCACCTCAGACTGGGTTCTTGATTATGTGAGTTCACTATACTCAAATGGCCTCCACAGTCACCAGATCTCAATCCATTAGAGCAGCTTTGGAATGTGGTGGAAAGGCAGATTAGCATGGATGTGCAGCCGACAAATCTGCAGCAACTGCGGGATGTGATCATGTCAATATATCAAATATCAAAATCTCTGAGGAATGTTTCCAACACATTGTTGAATCTATGCCATAAAGAATTAAGGCTGTTCTGAAGGCAGAATGGGGTCCAAACTGGTGAGCGTATATATGTATGTATATATATGGATATACTATATGTACATATGTACATATATATATATATATATATATATATATATATACACTTACCAGGTTGGACCCTGTCCATATATGTTCCTGCTATATGCTATTCACTTTCAAAGTGTTGCTGTCATGCGTCAAAACTATTAAGTAGTTGGATATTTTGCTAATGAAATGATTGTGCCAGAAGAATAGAGTGTGGACTTTACATCTGGTCTCTTGGTATCATCTTAGTGAGTTTTTACTCTTGGTATCATCTTAGTGAGTTTTTATGATGTTTTACACATGCGCAGTAAGATAATTTTATGTTTTCCGACAATTCAGTGAGGATGAGCAACTTTGTGAAAATGCTTGAAAATGCCAGTGTGGACAGAAAATGTTTTGAAATGATTACGCTGTTTTAAAATGTATCCAGCTTAATGTAGACATAGCCTGAAGAGCTGTGTTGGAAAGGCAAACCTAGGTTCTGTTGTAGAGATCAATGTAGTTAATTTGCTTTGATTAACAAGAAACCCAAAAGGGGTGTGTTGAGGTTTTTTTGTTAAAATGTCAATAGGACATTTAGAGCTCCATCCATTCAGCATCAATACATAAATCCCATCAATCCTTTTTGCATCTTAAGGTCTTATTTATTATCCTGCTGTTCTTTATTCTTACATGGCTGAGAATTCGAGGTATAATCTTGATGCCACATTCATCTTGTGCTTTAAATAATGGCCGTTCAGCAATCATCTTCAGTAGAGAGCCTAAATCCTGTGATAGTTTCCTCTGCTTGAGCTATGGAGAAATTCATGTGTTGAACTTTTCACACAGTAGAAAATGAATAATTCTCAGCAATACGTTCCTTCTCCGAGGCTATGAAATATTAGAATGTGGAGAGGCTTTTATGATAACAGAGCTGTCTCAGCACAGACATTACCTTTGGAAATTTTTTGGATGGATGTGTGTACATGTGTGCACATGACTAAGATTTACAAGAACAATAGCACAGAATTTGTATATGGTTGTCAAATTCTCATTTCACAGTACTTTGACATCACACAAGCTTCACCACATGACAGAATCAAAGCAGAATCAGTTCAGCTTGAAAGCCTATTTGCAAATAAAACATGAGTTATGAATACTAAACAGTTCTCATTTTTCTCAATGCTGGTGTTAGACAAGAAATAAAGTCAGTGTGGGAGAGAGCAAGAGAGCCAGACGAACATACAGTGATGAAAAAGAACAGAAATACAGGTAGTTTGCAGCTTTTATAGTTCCTAATAAGCCCCTCAAGGCGCTACAACATTACAACCTTCTCCTTTACAACCGAAGATGGGCTGAACGCAAAGGCTCCAGAGGGGATTTTAGCCACAGAATATTTCCTGTCACGTTAAGATTTGCCTGTATATTTGATGCTGAGTTGTTCTTCCTGATTCTTCTCCGTGATCATTTGCGTAATAAAAAGGGGGAACATTCCTCTCACGGAGAGAATAATATCTGACTGGCATCCTAATGAGGGACTGGAGACGTTGACAGTGTTGTCCCTGAGTGTACATCCTCTGCGCTGATGTCTAAATCACATCGTGTCAGGTGAGTGTCAGAGTTTTGTTCTTCTCATACTGGGTGACATGGGAAGGAAGGGCTCCTTGTGCATCATCCTTGGCCTAAAATCTATCATCTTAAAGAAACCCTGAAACTGATCTTTTCATGTCTTTTATTTTGTATATAGCGCGGTTTCCTGTCTAGTGTCATGTGACTCTCTCTTCCCCTCATGTGATCTGTTTCCCGCTTGTTTATGTGTCATGTTCTCATTGGTTCATTGTCTTATCATGTGTTTATGAGTTATTTTTGTTTATTGATTGTCATAGTCATGTGCTCCCCTGAATCATGTATTTAGCCCTCATGTTTAGGTTCAGGTTATTGTTATCAGCGAAGTCAAGTTCTTAGTTTTGTTTTTTGTGTAATGTAAAGCTCAAGCTTGTTGTTCAATTCGTAATAAACTGCATCTGCGTCCTTTCCACCATTGTCTTTGTCTTCTTCCATGTAATATATAGCATTACATATAAAAGACTAAATTGAAACTTGAACATAAACAGAATTTAAAACAGACGTGACAGTCATTGATGATCATGATATGGTCAATGTAGTTTATACCTTCATTTATAAACCTCTACTCTTTAGCACAGTGGTAACCACAAAAATGTCAACATAGCAGAAGCTCATTTAAATGTCAAACAAAACAGCATTAAAGGGAAACTCCACCTCTGGAAAGATGAATGTGTATTTAAATTGGGTCATTTATGTAGTAGAAATGTGAAATTATTTTTGAATTTGGAGCTTTCTAGACTGAGAAAAGCCAGAAAATGTATTTTTGGTTCATGTGGATGAAAGACAACAACTCCCAGAATGCACTTGCTTCGCTGCTCTGCTAGGCCACTCCCAAGCCACGCCTACCTGTTAGAGAGCAGTTGTATACAACAAAGCTAAGCTAGTACTAACGTTAGTCTCCGTGAGTCTGCCCGGGTTTTTGAGATCGTACAAAATGTCCGGGATTCGGCATTTGCGTTCTACAGTCGCGCACAGGACGAGACTAGGGCCGCGGGAGAACGAGGCGAGGCCGGTGGCGTAATTACTGATGACCGACACCTGTGAGACGCATTGGTCTTGTATCTCTCACGGAGGAGCAGGTATTTTCTTAGCAAGGGTAAAACGCACATCAACCGATCACGCCACCGGCCTCACGTCGTTCTCCCGCGGCCCTAGCTTCGTCCTGCTGGCCACAGTAAACGTGATGAATGGCGACTGTAGAACGCAAAATCCGGTGGCGTGATTACTGATGAGCGCCTGTGAAATGCTCCGGTCTCGTGGGCTATCTCTCAAGGAGGAGCGGGTATTTTCTTAGCAAGGGTAAAACGCACATCAACCGATCACTTGTTTAACGTTTATGTAAACACTACATTCAAATTCACCAATCGGAATGAATTCAGTTAGATTGAAACAAAAGGTGTGCATGTAAACAATGAATGGTGAAATCAAACACACTGGCACTGATCTGTGATAGGTCTGTTAGCGCATTAGGTCCAACCCCCTATGGGGGGGTTGAAAGGGTGGGAACTAGTGCTTGAAGTCTTAACCCTCCTATTACCTTTGGGGTCAATTTGACCCCATTCGGTGTTTAACGTCTCTAAATACATACTTTAAAACAATTTTTTTGCTTCATATTTAAAGACTTTTCCTAATTTAATGGGGACAACTGGATAAACATAAAATTAACATGATGATAGGTTTTCAATGTTCTGTACGTACTTTTGTAGCATCGGTGTTCTTTGGGGTCAATTTGACCCCAGGCTCATTTTGCTGTATAAAACATATAAGAAATATATATTTTTTTGTTGTTCACACATTGGTGATTAGGCACAAATCCCACATTTATTTTGGATGATATTGAGGTCATTATAAGTTGAGATTTTATGATCTTCAAAAACCTTCCCTCTGCTTTAGGGCCCTAACCTGACATTACCGTATAGGCCTACTTGAAGTATTGTGAGAACCACTGATTGTTCGCATGATATTGTGGAGGGGGGAATCATAATTCTCACAAGAAATTAGATATTTCCAGTGCCAATTATATATTTCCAGGGAAGAGAAAACATAATTCTTGCAAGAACTTTGATATTTTGTGCCATGGGGGAGGGGAAAACATAATATAGCGGAGGAGCAAATGTATGAATGCTTCCACAGAAGCCTTATAAACTATTTCTCTTTGTGCTTTGTGAGCTCTCTCTTTATGCTATTTCTCAATTGAAAATGACCTCTTAGCAAAGTTTTTTGGGGGTTCTATATGGACCTGTTCGCCAGCAAGACACCAGTCGACCTGCCCGAAATGCAGGACAACGCCATACCAGCCATCCCGTCAGTGTTGACCAGTGAGGTCAGGCATGCAATCCAGAACATCCAGAAAGACCGGGTGCCAGGGCTGGACGGAATCGAGGAAGATGGCCAAGACAGTGCTGTTGTACAAGAAGGGTGACCGCGAACAGCTGAGCAATTATTGGCCAATCAATACTTTCCATTTGAATGACAGGGTACAGCGGTGGCCAAATTTCAGTTGTTATGATGTTGATTCACATTTTTCTAGATTATTGTGCAGAGTGATCAGAGGCATTTTACATAATTTCAAAAAACTTTATCACAAAACCCCAAATTTCACTGTTTATGTCCATGGCACCAAATTACCAGCTAACATCATTTTACTAATCATATCATCAGCACATGACCGCTATAAAAGAAAGGAAGAAGTGCTTCCATCATTATGTTCTTCTGTTAGCATTGGTTTCCTCCAAAGAAAGATGGAGGATCATCTTTGCATCAAAATGGCCTCACATGTAAGGAAATAGCTGCAAAGAATTTTGCACCTGAAAGAACCATTTACCAGATCATCAAGAGCTTCAAGAATAGAGGTTCGGCTGCAGTGAAGAAGGCTTTAGGATGTCCCAGAGTGTCCAGCAAGTACCAAGAACTTCTCCTCCTGAGAAATCAGCTTGGGAATCATGTCACCACCAGTGCAGAACTGCTCAATATTGGCAGCAAGTGGGTGTGAGAGCATCTGTACACACAGCGAGGCCAAGACTTTTGGACAACGACCTGGTGTCAAGAAGGGCAGCAAAGAAGACACTTCTCTCCAATAAAAACATCAAAGATTGGCTGAAATTCTGCAGGAAGTACAAGAATTGGACAGCAGAAGACTGGTGCAAAGTTAATGTATCTGATTAGAACATCTGGAAAATCGATTGTCCAGAGAAGAAAAGGTGAACGCTACCATGAGTCCTGTGTCGTGCGAACAGTGAGGCATCCTGAGACTATCAATGGGAGTGTCATATTGACCCCAAACCTATCCTTGATAAAATATATTGTATTATATAATAAATAAAAAGCTATTAAAACACCAAATATATATCATTTTTTAATTTTAGATCAATCAGTGACATTTTATAGTGATTTGCTAATTTGTCCATAGCCGTGCAGTAGGTATTCTGGATGTATAAGTGGTGGGGGTGGGGGTGGGGGATTGGTGGTGTTTTATTTAAAGGGCTATTTAAGTAGTCAACAAAGAAACATAAAGTACCTGACTTCAAACTTTGGGGAAAAAATCTAATTGTGGGGGTTTAAATAGCTGGGGTCAAATTGACCCCAGTGGGTAAAAGATGTTGGTAGATTTGAGGGTAACAGGAGGGTTAACAGAAATCCCCCCCTCTTACACTTCCTCCTACAATGACGCAAAATGACGATTTTTGCGTCATTGTAGGAGGAAGTGTAAAGAGGTAAATACCAACGCATTCTCATCCTTGGGCGTCATATACTGACGCTTTTGACATTTCGTCTACATCGAACGCACATGGCAACCTTTAACGTCAATATGAGACGCACAGAGCTTTGTTCGGTTATGGGTAGGTTTAGGTCTGGTGTAGGGTTAGGGTTAGAACGCTAGGAGGCGTCTTCTGGCCCATATCTATCTGCGTCTCATATTGACGCTAAAGGGTGCCATGTGCGTTCGATGTAGACGAAATGTCAAAAGCGTCAATATATGATGCCCTAGGATGAGAACGGGCTGTAAATACAGATTTCTCTCGTCTCAGGGGAAAATGAGAAAATGTTGCACGACCATTCAATAGTATGACTGGGTTTCTAACATTGCAAAGCTTAATGCAAATGGGTGGAGTGTTCCTTTAAACACTTTACTAAAAACACATAAAATAACACCTAATTTCAACATTTATCCTCCTTATCCATTCCTATACAAAGCATGCTGGGAGCTAAAAATTCACTCCCCAATTTTGAAAGTTATCATGACAATTTCATTAAGTTACTACAACTTTTTTTTTTTTTTTTGGGTGAAATATTCAACATTATATCAACAGAACTTGTCGGAATTATGTTTGCATCTTAAAACGTTTAATTAATGAATTCAAATTTTTAACTTGCAATCATGCGTTTGTGTAAGTTGTGGTACTACATCCCCTGAATGTCTTTTTACAGTGCATCAATTTCTACAAGGCATTTTGGGTCAGAAAGGTTTTAGACTGTTTGGAGACCACAATGAACTTCGTTGGATGAGGTTGCAAACTTTCACCGTGGTTTTGTAGTGGCAATATTTGTACAAATGAAGAGTTTCAACCTCTCTGCAAATACACTTTTTGTCTTACCTGACAGTAAACTTTGATGCGGCCCCTTCCCAAACCACCGGCGCATTACTGTGACCCAAAGCGGTCTTTTGGTCCAGGTGAACCCCAGTGAACTCACAGTGCCTTAACTTTCTATTTGTGCTTCTACTCACAGTGTGCGGTGTCAAGGGTTCAGCTAAATGCATGTTGGAGAGAGCTAGGCCATGTTTCTGAACATATCCAGTCAAGTGTAACCATTGATTTGATGCTCATTGTTGTGGCTGGAAGCTGCCCTTTAAGCTGATAAGAGGCATGTTGTTTGATGGTGTGGGAGGAAGTGGCTTCCATACTCTGTTATTCACAGCTGCTTTCTTCCAAAGAGGATGAGTGAGTTTTTGGGTACTTTCATTAATCCAAGCTAATCCCAATTTCTCGATGTGATTTCATTGATCTTCCTAAATATGAACATGTGCAGTGATTTATTTATGAACCCAAACAAAATAAATCATAACTAATATACAGTAGCCTACTACAAAAGCCCAATTCTACATGTTGAGCAGTTCATATTTTTGGGTGCTTTTTGGGTTGATTTTTAATCAAACATTATTATTATTTTTATTTATTTTTTATTATTAGTTATTTATTAACAAGTTTTCAAGTTTAATGAACTTTTGAAACTTATGACATTTTATTGTTTTCCCTTGTCCTAAACAGAGACTTTTAATATTAAACTATGAAAATCAATCCTAAAAAAAAAAAAAAAAAAAAACATTATACAATGATAATCTAAAGAATAGCGAAATAAACTTGATTTGTTATTTTTTCAAAAAGTAGGACTGTCCCACATGTGTGGTGCTGTTCACCACAGCAACTGATTTTGCCACTTATAAATATATAATAAAGCAAAGTATATAATAAATAATACTTGGTTACCAAGGATACAGAATTATCAGTGAAAAGCAAGAGGTATGGGAAATGATAATGAGAAATCAATAAGTATGCCAATTTGTGTCATTTCCGGTCAAGGTGTAATTTTGTCAAATTATGTAAATCATGCAAAAAGTATGAAAAAATGTTTAATTTTTTGTTTATAATCATGCAGTTCTACTAAATTAGACATAACAAGACAAAGGAGTTAGCCATTTTATACTAAAAAAAAAAATATTAAAATGTAATTTCCACCACAGAATGCTACTAAACACAATACATGTGGTTAATACATGAGATGTGGTTAAAATAGCACATTAATTTCAGAGAGAGAGAGAAAAATCATTGGATAATTTATAGGAAATTAAATTAATAAAATTAAATAAACTAGTGAGATTTTATTTTGAGACTTTATTTCCACAAAGTGCCCATAGGTATAGAGACACCCTTTTCCCAATTATATAATTTTATATAATTCTTGGCGCATTTCATGACAGACTCTTGCATAAATCTTGTGCAAATATAATGTTTGAAAACTCCAATAAGATTCTCTGTTAAATCTCTGCTCCATGTCTGAGTGTTCAAAAACTCATTAAATTATTCTGAAGAAATGCCTCACCTCACCTGTGCAGTTTTAGTGGAATTATTTTCAGTTTTATGTGGCAAATAAGAGGTCATCCATGTATGAAGAGAGGATTTGCTTTTGATTAAAGGCTTATCATCTTGACTATCTCTAATAATGTAGCACACGTTGTTCTTCAACGTTGTTCTGCCATCATATCCATCCAACATTAACAAATACAAAAAAAAAAAAAAAAATTTTAGCATATCTCTTGCTGACAGCATTAATATGTGTTCAGGTGCAAACCAACAAAACAACATTATCAGCAGTATGAGCATCAGTGATTTTAGGAGAGATTGCAATACACACACAGCACTCTAATTTCAATGGGTTGTGTTCAGTATTTGCCATGCAGTCATGTTGAATTAGAGAAATGTATCTATTTTAACGCATCTTAATGCAGTTTTTTTTTTTAAGTTGTCGTGTGTTTAGTCTTTATAAAAAACATTCTTACATTTCTAAATTATCAAATAGTCCTAAAAATAATACTTTCAGTCAAAGAAATTGTTAGAATAATCTAGTTAGAAGTGCAATATGGCTAGCAAACAGTCACCATGAAACAAAAATTGACAGCTCTGATTATTTTTTATTGAATATTGCCATATTTATAAAAAAAATAATTTATCGCGCATGTTTTTTTTGTTTTTTTTCGTGAACAATGTGCTCTTGTAGTCTTTAATCAAAGTAACTTCCCCTCCCGCTTGCAGCGACATCTCTTCTTTTCTCTAATGACTCGTTTACTGGAGCGAGGGCGGGATCAACCTGTCACTCATATGAGATCCACCAATAGCAAACCACAACCATCCAATCAATTCCCTATGGACAAAATCAAGTCCCTAAATTTTTTCCCGTATAAGAAGCCATTTAACTCAGATATACATCACAATAGGTAAGAAAAGACTATCGCAAGTTCCGTTTCATGCCGATTTTAATATGTTGTATTACAAAATACTTTAAAAAGGAGGATTTTTCAAGTGTTCCATGAAAGCTTCAGGATTATATGTTTCTCTTGGACGTGTTCAAACACAGATTCACAAACAAACACATACGTGCACAGAAACACACACACATGTTGCCTGTACACACCTGCCTGTACACACACACACACACACACACACATAGTGTTTACATGTTTTATGGGGACTTTCCAATAGACATAATAATTTCTA
Organism: Scardinius erythrophthalmus; assembly: GCF_964197995.2. NCBI lineage: Eukaryota > Metazoa > Chordata > Actinopteri > Cypriniformes > Leuciscidae > Scardinius > Scardinius erythrophthalmus. Next base: position 9,744,512 of record NC_138222.1, on the reverse strand, counting down.
TACTGTACAGACTGTAATTATCTTCAAATTGTCCCCATAATGGAGGGTTTACCAGGACACACACACACACACACACACACACACACACACACACACACACACACACACACACACACGCTTCTGTTTTAGAGCTTCCTGGAATGCACATGACCATAAAATCAATGGGTCTAAAAATATTTAGACCTTCTGGATCAATGAGAAAGATCATTCTCATGCCTTTGTGCATCGTGTATAAAAAAAATAGCCTTTTGATTTTACTGAGTATGGAAACTTTTTCAGCCCTGTGTTGATGCGTAGGGGATGTTGTGCCCTTACACACTCTGCTGTGATGTAGCCTTTCATAACAGCTAAGTATAGACACAAAGAGGTTTGTAGAGAACAAAGTCTTACGGAGCTTTGAGAACATACATGATGCAGTAAAAGCAAATTTACAAGCACATTAGGTCAAATGTTCTTGTTTTGGAGACATTTAGTGCATGCTTTTTTTCATTTAGCAGAGTGAAGGTGAAACTTCTCGTTTTCTGTTCGATACATGCCTACATTGTGACTAGTCGTAATTATTTAGATTAGTGCTGCTGACATGTATGACGATAAAATGTCTTTGAAAGCCCTTTTAATTTTCAACCAACAAACAGCAGTTAACTGTACCTTTGAGATTTTGTCTGTCATTGGATCCATATATTAATTCTGCAGTGTATCAAACAAAAACACAGCTTGCAGAGTAGTTTGTCATGATTCAACCTGAAATCGATGAGTGTCCACCATTCCAAATATGAGCTGTTTGTGTTGTGGTCTCTGAAATCTTAAATTCAGTGAGTTTTACAGTGGTCACAGTTGAGCCACTTGAAGTTTTGACCTCTCCTCACCTCTGTCGGCTGTCCATTACTGCTTAACACAGCAATTCGGCATCAAAGGCCACATATCTGGGAAGGGGGATTGGAAACATGGAGGTAATGTGTTTGGGATTAGCAGACCCAGAGTTTACAGTTATGGTACTGAGAGCCAAGATGTATTATAGACCTGTGCTGTGGATGTTTGCACCTATTGAAAGGAATACTCTTGTGAAAAAAAAAAGAGTGCTTAATTGCATTAAATGTGCACTTGTAGTGTGCAAGATGATATAATATTAATGGAATAAAAGGCAGTACAGTTAAGTGTACAGGTGCTTAAAGAGAGTACTCTGTCATGACGATATTTCTTAACACACTTAAGTACACTTTTAAAAAGTGCTCTTTGTAATATTGTCAATATTACAATATTACAAAAGACTTACTTGAAATGTTTTAATAATCTTTTGTCAAGCTTTAAAGAAGTACATTTATTTTGATGTGTTTACTAAACTATATTATATATATTAACATATACACTGCACATGAACAATTAAATAACATATATTTTTAAATATATAACGTATATTTTAGTTTACCATAGGTAAAGTATGGTACCAAGGTTACAGTATGGTACACTGTAAAAAAATTACTGTAAAATTTACAGCAACTTACTGGCAACTTTGGTTGCCAGTAAGACTGTAAAATTTACAAGAGTCCTGTAAATCATTAACTACAATTGTACTGTAAAATTTACAGTAACTAGGCTGTAAAATTTACAAGAGTCCGGTAAATCATTAACTACAATTTTACTGTTAAAATTAAAAGACTTACTTGAAATGTTTTAATAATCTTTTGTCAAGCTTTAAAGAAGTACATTTATTTTGATGTGTTTACTAAACTATATTATATATATTAACATATACACTACACATGAACAATTAAATAACATATATTTTTAAATATATAACGTATATTTTAGTTTACCATAAATGCTTGTACACTTTAGCCATGTTTCAAAGACAACAGAAGTAACTATAAAATGTAGATGTACTTAATTCCAACATTAATGGGTAAACAAACCTCAGCTAATTGCATTTAATATAAATTTAAGCAATAATACATTTTCATTTAACTGCAAATACGTAATATGCAATTGTCTGAAAACATTACATTCAGTTCGGATTGGGGGGAACACTTACATTGTTTTCATGATTTACATTTTTTTTTTTTTTAAGGAGAATCTAATAGAATATGATAATTTCAAATAATCCAATTCATAATTAATATGGTGAAAGGGGAATACTAATAAAAAAAGGTTCATGCTGCTCTTTTCCATACATCAGCATTTCATAAAGTGCAGCTTTTACAAAAATGTATTTTTTTGCTTTACACATGAATGAAAGTCAGACAGGTTTGTAACGGCATGAGGGCGAGTAAGTGATGCCAAAACATTTATTTTTAGGTGACCTAGCCCTTTCACACTCAAACTCACTGCTTGTAAAGACTTCTGGTGTCAGCAATAGATTCAGTGAGATAACACAGATAACCCAACAGCCGAGAGAGATAAGCAGTGAAGGAACAGACAGGAATGAGCAGCAGCAAATGAAAAAAGAAAGGGAGAAAGAAAATAGAGAGAAACAGACAGAGGGCAACAGGAGGCCTTGGCCTCCGCTGATCCTCCTCAAATGATAAACAGACAATTAACTGGTCAATTCTACCCGTGTGTGTGTGTGCGGCATGGACCAATGAGCCATACGCCCTGCCTGAGGACGGTCGTTCCCATCACACACACACACACACTCGGCCATACGCCCTCAGGGGCCCATTCCATAGTCAACGCGCGACTGCTTCTTGGCACCCTCCATTATTTAGAAGCCCCTCAAACGAGGCAGCTCATTGGCAGTCCACTTACATGAAAAGGTGAGGAGCCACACTAGACCTGCTTGACTCCCCTTTGGACAAACGTGTGTGTCTGTGTGTGGGTGGAGTGGAGGCTTGAACGCTTAAATAGATTGTTTGGTGCCCCTCCAATGGCTATCCTCGGTTGGGTTCAAGAGCATTGAGCGTCCTTTGATGACCTGTATACTGTATAGGTAAACGCAATCAACAATGCTAAACTACAAGGACATGCTGAGGGTAAAGACAGAAAATACCTTGAAAGGTTACAGTATGGTAGGCTACTATGTAAACACAGTTTGATATTAAAACACTCGACTCCTGAAGACTAAAATTTCATCTTTTAACTTTAGGCTACTATTTATTTTTGTTCCGACTTTTTACTTTTACTCCTTACATTTTTAACATGAATATCGGTACTTTCTACTCCTTACATTTTACAAAATTGGCTCGTTACTTTAGATTCAAATAATTTCAGTGGAGTTACCGTTATTATTTTTCGCGTCATCAACCTTTGATTGTCAGGCGATCTGCCCAATCATAATCCGCCATCCGCCATTTTGTCCGACAAAGCAGTCAGGAGAGTTAGATTTAATATTGGGGGATTTCAATTTGAAAAACGAAGTGTAACGACGTCTTTCCGCAGTTAAAACAACAATCCTTCTTATGTTCATTCATGTTTATTTGATGCTATAAATGAACTAGAAGGAAGAGATGATCGGTTCACGAGGAGCTTTAACTGATCGATCTGTCAGCCACATTAAAGAGACACAAAACGGTATTTATTGTTTAAATTTCTTTTAAAAATGACTAAATTTGAAAGGTGAGACTTTGTTTCATATAAAAAATAACCTGGTCTGTCCTGTCTGTCAGTGTGTTCTCAGTGTCCTCTCTGCTCCACGATGTATTTGTGAGAACATGGTGTGAGAACGGCGTCTTTGTCGGACATAGCAACGGTAACTAAAGGGGGCGGGTCTTTGCGAACGATCAATTGGATGGGAATATACTGACGCATCACTACAAGACGACTCGACAGATTCGGCGGCATTCATTCGAGGCAAATCATTACATACATGTAGATTCCTTTAAATGTTAAGGGAAAGATTAAAAAAGAGAAACTGGATCTGTGAATTCTCACATAATCACAACTGAATTCATATCTTGCTACTCAGGCAGAATCTTATTAACCTAGAGTCCCAGTCTGTAACAATAATCATATAGGCCTAGGCTATGTGATGTTTTAGGCCTATTGGCAGACATCCATTTAAAATGTAGGCAATGGAATAAAAAAACCCTTTTTTCCAAATCCACTTAAGTTTCTCAGCTTGCACTCTAGTAACATTTGTGTGGTCCAGGTAGCTTTGCATACAAAATGGTTGTCATTCGCAAGGCTACTTTTACTTTTAAACTTTAAGTAAATTTCCAAGCCTGTACTTTGTTACTTTTACTTGAGTTAAGAAGTTAAATCAGTACTTCTACTTTTACCAGAGTATTTTTTAACACAAGTATCTGTACTTCTACTTGAGTACAGGAAGTGAGTACTTTTGCCATCTCTGCATCAAAGTAAGTGTACTTCTTTAAAGGATGACAAATATTGTTAAAACATATTGATTTAAAATATTATTTAAAGTGTTTTTTTTATTAAACTTCAATTTTTCAAAGTGAACTTTAAAACAAAGTGTATTAAAACAGTCATGAAAGTAGTCTTTTTTTTAAGAACACTTAGTAGTATTTCTGTAATATTATATTATCTGCAAGTACAGTTTTTGAATATACATATATTTTTAATATAAACTGATTTTTTTTATAATGTTCTTTGAGGTCCACTTATAATGTTGTCAAGATTTTTATTTATTAATTTAGAAGTATTATGCTATTTTTAGGCTAGTTTTAGACCTCTCTTTGAAACACTCTGTTTTGATAGGTGTGCCACATTCAAGACTTGGAAGTAAATGCCCATTGCTATGTGTCACGGGGCAGGTTGTATAAACATACACGAAGATGAAGATGAAGGCAATAAGGTGATATTTAATAAATCCAATGGGTATTCCAAATGAACAGAGCTACAGAGCTCCACCTCTGTCTGTCGTCTTCCTGGTTCCACCCGGCATCTACATCAAGCAGGGGCGTAGTTTGCGATGGGATGGGCGGAGGTAACTCCCCCAATAACCACAACAAGCAAGTACAACCCCCAATATTTATACTATAGTTAATGGAAACACAGAATCAGGCTATTAATTATATACATTGGGTGTTCTGAGCTTTTGTAAGAACTACGGTCCCGTACGAACTGGACGGACCAACTGCGCAATATGACTGAAGCCCAATTTATTTAATTGTGTATGAGTGCCGCGCACGAATCACCGAACCTTTACTATTTCATAAGGCCAAGTAAAATTTAGAAGGAGCTTTAAAGTCCGGACCTTCTTGAGTTATTGACTAAACAATTGGTTTTCCCTATGTGTAAAATGTGTTCTGTTAATAATGACAAATAGGAAAACCTGGCTTTCAGATATTCCAAGGATGACAGGAAATTAACATTTTCAGCATATGGACATTTTTAGTAAAGTTCTTTTATTAAAATTCAGTTAAACTGCTAAGGTTTTAGGTGTATGCACCCCAACCCCCCTCATCCCATCATCTCCTCCCTGGCTCCTGGGTTGTCCCGTCTGCAGGCTCTATGCAATGTTTAGCTGGAGGGTAAAATGGTGAAAAACATGAAGGAGCTGGGTCTTGTTGATAAGTTTTGCACAGCCACTCATTTTCCAAAGAAAATGTTAAAATCTTGTTCACATATCTGAACATACACTTTACTTGACCTCCAATATTTATTTGATTTAAAGGTGTCGTTGTAAATCGGAAATTTTTCGGAAATCACATCTAAAATAATTGTGTTTGACAAAGAGAAAAGTCACTAAAAGCCAATTGGAAACGTTTTTTCAGAGCTATCTTCACTATCAGTAAGACAATGTTCATTTATCATCCAATTATTCAAGACATACAGGCAAACATATTCTTCTCTTCAAGATGAAAAGCAACTTGGTTGTGGTTTGTTTTTCATCAAATCTGACTAAATCCATTGTGTATATAAGATAATTCAGAAGTGAAAACGTGTGTACAAAAGATAGAAAGAGACACTGAGAAAAGAGTATTTCTAAAATAGTCTTTTCTTGCTGAAAAAAAAAACATCCTAAAGGCTAACTAAACAGTGTGCTGGGTGGGTACACTCAATTGCTTCCTCCACTCTTCCCCATCAAAATCACTCAGATTCGCTCATGTAAAACATGATTTCTAATTGCTATATTTAATATGTTAATGATTTAATTATTCTTTTAATTAATTTGTTACGACTAAATGACTGACTTAATTCAAGGGCTCTCAGCTTATCTGGGAGAGATGAACGAGTGAGTGGCAGTTGTTTGCTGATGAGTTACGCACAACACGGGGTTTAGAAAGACAAACTAGAGTTGTATTTAGAAAGACAAACTTGTGCATGGGAAGACTGTCTACAGAAGAGCTAGTGGAGCATGTAAAATACCATTTAGTAAATCATTTAGAGCCTACCAGCCCATTGTTAATAGTTCATCCTTATTCCGGCTTGTAGATGAATTCTCACCTTTCTTAATATCCATAGATACACAGCCAGCGCAATTCACTTTTCTGCTGAAGATTAAGAGGTCATTATGAAAAATATCATGCATTTAAATGCATTTACAAGGCAATTTTGTCTCTAAAATTATTTTACTGAAAACTGCTTTAATTTGGAGTGAGAGATAAAGGGGGAGTGGCTTTATTGCACCAGATGTCCCTACTCACAGCTGATTGGTCCAGTTTTTGGTTTGTGATTTGTAATCCACAATAAAAACCAATCCACCTTGAAAAAACGGAGTTTGCTATCACTAATCTCAAACTTCCCTAGGTAACAACTGAAACCAGCTTCATGCAACAGGCCTCTGATCTCACTCCTTTATGTTTGTGCACAAAAAGACTTTAGTAAATTTCTACATAATACCCTACAACAGATACAGCTCCAATACGGAGTCACGGCTGAAGTGCAACATGGCACGAGCTTGACTCTCTACAGGCATATCCTTCCAATAAAAATCTCAAAGAGCCTGCAGCGTCTCATGTAGCCGATCGACAACGGGAGCACGTTTTGTCTTTAATTGCTACTGCTGTAATGTATTATGCAGATCATTTATTCAATTTGGAGTCAGTAGCCAGTGAAAAACACAATATTTGGACTTGAAAGGTCAAGCATTAGTATTCCAAAGTGTGTCTGTGCTGTTTATTCTTTAGCAATTACCTCACCAACTAAAAATTCAAAGCACACGTGTAGAGTTTTAAAAGGACAGAAAAAATAAAACTGTCCCTGATTGAAAGCACCGGTTTATTTTCAAAATAAGAATATAATCTAATGATTAATAAACTTTGAATGCCTCCAGATACCATTTGGTATCTCGGAAAAGCCATGAATGTGCTCTTTACAGGACATCCAGAAAACTGTGACATGTATGTTGTCTTGGGAATTGTTATGGATTAAACTATGTATCAGCCCTCATTTTCCAAAGAATACACACAACATCCATAATCACACCTGCAAAAAAAAAAAAAAAAAAATTCTGAACAGTATGTTCACTTACAGTAATGTAATCCCTCTCAAATGAGGCTTCTTCCTTCACATTAATGTAAAGATTAATGTGTAATATATCTAAAAAAAAAAAACTAGATATTTGCATTTACACTCTTGTAGGGCAGAGTTGGTGTATTGCAGCTTGTGTAAATACCAGCACAAAGATGGTGTTTTAGCATGATTACCTGTGTGATAGAGAGCCGAGGACAGTAATAGGAGATTAATTATGGGACTTCAGCACGGCTGGTTCAGCGAGCGTGCCGTAGCATCTGTTGCTGAGAAGAGCTAATCTAGAATGAGTGTGGATTTGGTAGAGATGTTTGCTCTCATATATGTCACTTTTCCAAGAGCTCGAGTAAGTGCAGAAACCGTGGTGCTTTATTGACAGTTCCTGGAATTAGACACAGCAGGTCACGATTTGCCTAATGCTCCAAAACAGGAGTTGGGAAAAGCCAGATCTATAAACCTAAAACCAAAACCAATATGGCCCAAAGCTGCTTAGGTTTCGTCAAAGTGAGATTTAGCTGGAACTGTCTCCATCTGAGCTTTCAAAGAACTCAATCACACGGAATAACAGAGACAGAACAAACTGCTATTTCCGTTTACCATGAACATATTTGCCATTTCTCCAGATCTGATGCCTGAGGGATTGTGGTAAGCCAACATCATTGCAGCTTTCTTTAACCTATGAGCTCATGCAATCACTGATAAGACCACAAAAACCTCTATTTTGATTCTCTGTTGTGCTAATTTATATAATTACAAAAGACACATGTAGATGTATTTTATGTGCATTTAAACATCAAAAATAAAACTTTCTCACTCAAATGGGATTCCACTTAACTTCAGCATACTTTTATAGACAGTACTCAATATGGAAAAAATATATACTTCAAAATAATACACTTAAGTGCAGACTGAATGCAGTGTTTTAGGACACTTAATTGCATGTCATTTACAATGAAATTAGCTGAACTTTAGAATGCTTTTCAACTCACCTAAGTAGGACTTACATCTTTATATGCAATTTCATAATTACTTCTGTTGTATTTGAAATATGGTTAAAGTGTACTGCTGAATGTACTGACAAACATTAACACATCAAAATAAGTCTATTTCTTTAAAGCAAAACAAAAGATTATTAAAACATGTTGACTTAAAATGTACTTTAAAGTAAAACTTTGACATTATTACAAAGTGCACTTTTTAAAAGTGTACTTAAGTGTGTTGAGAAAGTCATGAAAGTGGAAAGCACTTAAAGGGATAGTTAACTCAAAAAATTTAATTCTGTCATCATTTACTCACCCTCATGTTGCTCGAAACCAGTATGAATTTCTTTATTCTGCTAAACACAAAAGAAGATATTTTGAAGAATGTCGGTAACTAAACAGCTGATGGGCCCCATTGACTTCCATAGTATTTATTTCCATACTATGGAAGTCAGTGAGGTCTATAAAATGTTTGGTTACCCATATCCTCTAAATTATCTTATTGTGTATTATTTTGTGAGGGAACGCAAACATTTTGCAAGTGAACGCAAAGTTTCTCGGGAACGCAAAAGCATTGCCAAATAATTTCCTCCCCCATCTCATACTTTTTTTCTTTGCCATGCATGCTCCATAAAAATGCTGCCGCTGGCTGCCAAGAAAAAGAAAAAGAAGCTTGCGGGGAAAGTGTTAAGCAACTGAATTCAATCTCAATTGCTTACAATTTTTTGGTTTAACCCTCACATAACGGTATTGCATACCTGTGCAGTGTTGCATGTGGATAAGATTTTTGTGTAAACTGTTCCTTTAATAAACTGATTATTTATAACACACACATCACACAGTGTTAGCCACATGACATGACCCCATCCAATCAAACATCCCACAGAGCATGTAAATAATATGTCACTGTCATACTGTCATCCAATCAATGTTACAATGCCACTGTTCCACATCACTTGATTGCCCATATAGCTAATGGATTAGACTACACATTATATATATATAACCTCCTGGCACTTCTACTTAGATTTTATCAGGCGGACGACTCCTGTGTTCCCATGGCAATGGCTCACGGTGTTGCTGGGGGAGGGGCAGTGCCTCTCTGGAAGTGCTAGTCTCAGCCAATGAGCCCCTCCTGGGCCCAGCGATGAGCTAAATTATTTTTAATGGATCTTCATAAAACCATCTGTAACAGCACACCTGCACACTGGAAGGGCTATCGACAGAGTGATTAGGACCACAGGACCAGCAGATTGCTCTGAAATGTGTAATCATTTTGTTGTATGCCACATAGGAAGGCATTCATTTTCTCTATAGTGTATGTTTTTCGCAGAGTGCGAGCGGAAAAACATACATTTTACTGGGATCGTCAGAAGCTATAAGACCGTAAGGTGATGGAACTGCCTTTCCATTGTAGAAAATATTGCAGTCAGATCAAACTGAAATTATGAATCTGATCTTTTTTGATTGTATGATTATATTTCAACTTTCAACGGTATACTTGTCTTGCAGATATTAATTAAAATAAAATTTCAATGACATAAAAGGCCAAGGAAGTGCACTTAAAGACAGCACACTTTCATGACTGTTTCTTAACACACTTGAGTACACTTTCAGAAAGTGCACTTTGTAATAATGTCAATAAAGTTTTACTTTAAAGTACATTTTAAATCATTGTATTAGTAATATTTGTTCATGCTTTAAAGAAGTAGACTTATTTTGATGTGTTGACTAAAGCACATGTAAAGTAATTCATTATCTTTTAAACTGTAGTTATTTGATATTAAAATTCAAGTTAATATATTTTAAATGTTTACTAAATTGCAGTACATTAACAATTAAGCTACACATATATTTAAATACATGACATACAAGTTTCAATGAAAATGAGATTACATAAGTTTTAGTGTACCATACAGGCTTGTCAGTACATTCAGCAGTACACTTTAACCATTAAAGGGTCTTAAGTGAACTTACCTAAGCGGGTCAAAAAACACACTAAAGTTCCGCTAATAGCATGTAATATAAATTTAAACTATAAAACATTTTCATTTCAATTAAGTGTCTGAAAACGTTACATTCAGTTTGCTGTTAAGTATATATATATATTTTTAAATATTTACTCTTTTTAAAAGTATGCTAATGTGAACTTTTTCATAAGGGGAAATGGGGTGATACAGGCATATTAATTAGAAAATAGTAATTTTAAATGAATGTCATGTACATAATTTAAACTGATATCCATGTGTTACAATCCACTCTACTTTGTTACAGCTCACCAGGTATTAGGGTAGTTTGTAACACCAGGCTGTAACTCTTTGCGTTTGACATTAATTCACACACTCTATGGATGCGTTGCAGACTACGAAACAACTAATTGTAAGTTTGAGATAAATAGTGAAATAGGTCTTTTAAAGCAAAAACTTACAACCAATCCTAGTCTGCCCTTTAGTAGGTGAGTGATTCTTCGTCCAGATGGCTCGCACTAAAATGTGCTCTGTTATACTGCTTTTAGATGGACCATTTGACCTGGCTGTGGGTGTGTGTCTGTGATAAATAAAGGTTAATTGTAAAAGTTAGTCTTTGCGGCTTTCCAAAGTAATGGTGTTTAGGGGCGATCCAAGCTTTATAATGACCAACCACCTCACACGGATCCATAGCCTGCAGTCAGTACTCAAGCACTAGTAATCTCCATTTAAAATTCTGTTCACATGATATGTCATCTTATTAGTATAAGGTGGATTATCACAGTGGAGAGCAGTGCATAAGACAGGAGTGAGTCTGTGGAGAATATTGAGTGAAGTGGGATTGATTAACCTGCAATGCTAACCATCAAAACAACATAACGCACGACAGGCGGAGACATATGTCAGTCAATAAAAGTCAAATCACACAGGTGTACAGTATCAATCAGGTGCATCATAAATATTCTGATCATCTCGAAGCATCTCTTGAATACTGAGTGCGGTGTTTAGACCTCATCAAGTCATCATAACCCAGCACAACCTCTCCTCATTGGCTATTCTAAGGCCGTGTAGGTTTTGTTGTTATTCGCCTGGCCTCATTTATATATTTATTTATTTTTACCCCAGGGACAACCCCCAAGTGCCCTTTAAGGCTATGATTTATACAAGACAGACATTGTCCTTGCAAGGCTGGCAGATAGTTTAACAAAATTGAATGAGATCAAATTTAACGCAACCTCCATTGGGGTTGGCCACATTATTTTGAAGTGCTCATTACAATGGAAGAGAAGGCTGGGTATCTTCATTTGGGACACTGGAGACCTCAATTCATCACATTCAATAAAGAACTGGAGCAGTGCCACAACGCGAGGAGCAACTGTAACAAGTGCAAACAGAAGCACTTACTTGCGTATAGATTGCTTTTACTTAAGAAACAAAGAAACAAAGCAGACGGCTAAACCACAGATGTAAGGAACCGTCTCATTTAAATATGCCTGAGACGGAATTAAAAAAAATGTCTTGAGGCTTTTAGTTAAATTATTTCAAGTAAAGAATTCAAATCCATTCCACAAGCAATTCTCTGATCATCTGTGCACACAAAACTAGCAGGGGCAGGCTGCATTCATCAGTCTCCAACATGAGAATGTTTCTTGAATGCATTGGTAGCCAACTATGGTTGCAAGTTCTGTCTTTACCAACATAAGCTGCTTTTCCACCATCAGGCCTGAGTTATATTTCCACTTGACCTTTGTTTTGGCACGGCACAATTACAAACCGCTCTTGGTGGAATGCCTGTAGTGATGTTGCCGTTCAGGATTGGTCACTTCTTGTCTGTTGCCTTACTGCCAGTTTCTCTGTAGCTGGCCAAGCGCGCTATTTTAGTGAAGTTAACGCAAGTCAATAATCAATTAAAAGAAATGTCATAATGCAGTTGCTATATCTCATATCGTCTGCAAACTCTTGCATTACAGAGGCGACAACTGACACATCTTTATTACATAATAAAGAGCTCCACAGTGGATAATGAAACCACACCAGCTGAGCCGGATCGGCACGGAATGGAACGGTTAAGCAATAAAAACAGTTTGGCCCGAAACCATAGTTGCAACAAACATTAAAGGTCCCGTATTATGCCCCTTTTCACAAGATGTAAAATAAGTCTCTGATGTCCCCAGAGTGTGTATGTGAAGTTTCAGCTCAAAATACCCAACAGATCATTTTTTACAGCATGTTTAAAATTTTCATTTTTTGGTGCTCAGAAAAACGTGCTGTTTTAGTGTGTGTCTTTTAAATGCAAATGAGCTGCTGCTGGACGACCCAGGGGGCGGAGCTTCATGAGCTCACGCTCAGTCTCTCAGGACAATTTCATCTCACGGAATGATGATAATATCAGAAACTCTCAGTAACGGTGTTCATTTCGAGTCGGACAATAATGCCTACAGAGTCAGAGTGCTGTATAGAGATGGAACAGGTATAGTTTAGTAGTTTAATTACGGTTATTATAACGTATTTGTCATCTGCTTGTATGTATCCATTATTTATTAATAGCCTACAAGTCTGCTGTCTGAATGATGATCAAACATATACTGATGAGTTTAATAAAGTTTATTGTACATCACACAAAAGATGAAGCGTCAGTTTTACTTCAGAAAATCACTGTAAGAGCTGAGTAAACACAGTAAGTTATAAGAAGTGCGCAAGTACATAAACGAATTTCGGTAGAGTTGAGGGAGCATTCCTGTGGGCGGAGGTTAGTCAAAAAATTGTTCTAGTGACGTCATTAAAGAAGGAAGTAGAGGGATGTAGTCCAAACGGACCGTTCGATGTAGTCAACTTCTGTTAAATAAAATATCTCGCCTGGCATTGAACTTTGAGCTTTATAATTTTACAGATATTATTTATATTCTAACAACAGCATTACACACTACCTAAAGTTTGAAACATGGGATCACGAAGAACGGGACCTTTAACAAACGCTGTGGCTAGAAGCATAGTTTCTATTTAGTATGACGTAGAGACCATGCTCTCTCTCACACACACACACACACACACACACACACATACATATATATATGGATATGTGTGTATATGTGTATGCGGTGGGTTTGCAGTGTGTTTGGTGTATGGGTGACGTCACGGAAAAATGCGTCCCACGTAACTTCTGCTCAAAGGATGCATGGCACGGTGCTGTGTGAGATGCGCACATGGTTGTTTGGTGTGGTATTTAGGTGAGCGTGGAGAGCTGCTGCACACGGAGTACACCTCTCGTATCGTTTGCTTCTTCCCTGTTCATGTTGTTGATGATGCCAGGGTAGGTCGTTTGATTTATTATGTGCAGAGATTTGTTTGTTCTTGAGCGTGTATGTTTTGTTTGTTTTGTTGCAGCAACAAACTTGGCATCTCGTATTGCCTAGTACTAGTGCTCCTATTGGGTAGAGATGGGCTTGTGTGTGCCCGGTGACACACATGACACATATATATATAAATAAATATATATATATATATATATATATATATATATATATATATATATATATATATACTGTAGATCTTATATTGACAATGCAAAAGTCAAGCACTCTGTAAAGTCTACTCCAGCACATCCCAAAGACTTTCATACACGAAACACATGCCGGATTGGCTCACTGTGATGCAATCTCAAGGAGTCAGGCTCCAATATCGGTTCAGCAGGAAGCAAAATGTGGATGATATAATGAACACAAAATGCTGGACAAAATAGACGCTGGATTTGCCAAAGTTTGCAAGGTTCATGCAATAAAATGTTTTTTTTTTTTTTTTTTTTTTTTTTTGAGCTTTGTTTGAAATGCTTTGTGTTCATCCCCATCTATCAATTTCATGCTTCTATTTGACGTGCTATTTATTTATATATTTTTTCATGCATATTATAAAAATAAAATGCACGTGTTTACTTTTATTGATTAAAAATGTGTTAATGCAGAGCCAATAGCTTCAAAACAGTACAAATTGGCAATTCCTTTTTTAAAGTTCATTTTAAACCTCTAAAATGTACGGAGGGAGTCCCTAAAGGGACGTGGTGGTGGAAAAAATTTGGGATGGGAGAAACAAATGTTTTTCACAACTTTTGCGTTCCCCCGCAAAGATATTTGCCCTCGCAAAACATTTGCGTTCCCTCGCAAAGATATTTTTGTTCCCACGCAAATATATTTGCGTTCCCACGCAAAAACTGTTGTGAGCTCGGACAGACACTTCCTGTTTAATGTCCCGCTGGCAGTGTTTCAGATCTCCGTATGGAGTGTTTTATAGTGTTTGAACTTGGACTCAAATATAAAGAAATGCATCAGTGCTTAACACAAGGAGTTCAGTGAAGTTGGCAATATATTCACAGATTTGAACTTCCCTGATCAATATTTGTGAGATAAACGTTGTTAAAACACAAATGACACCTATTTACAATCACAGTAACGTGGACAACGAGCTGCAACCCAATTCTCCTCAAAACGAGCTTTATAATATAAATGTGTCTTTAAGCATGCAGGCGGTTGAAAGACAAGTCTGTGTAAGTAAGTGACCATCTGCAAAGTGCAAAACCCAAAACCCTTTTAGACATTTTATACTATGAAAAAATATTCAATAACTTCACTGTGACACACTGTATCACCAAATTCAGTTCACACACCACTGCTCTCCTGCTGGTTTTACTACAACACTTAGTTGTATTAAAAATGCATCATTTTTATGATTTATTATGAAACAAAATCAATAACTTCACCGTTATTAGAAAAAATATTCAATAACGTCACACTGTTATACAGCGTAATGCCATCAAATTCAGTAAGCAATTATCATGCAAAAGCTATGGTTGTACAGATGGTACTCAACCAGAATAATACTTTTACCGCCGCCGTTCCCGCGGCGGTAAAATTGCGGGTGTGTATTTGCTGCCTTTGATCGCTAAGAGGCGCTACAATCGCAGACTTTGAAAAGTGTCAGTTTATTCTCTCTATTGCGTAATCTGCCGCCGCGCCGCGGCTCATTGAGAGTGATTGAAATGTGATACTAGCAGATCAATTCAAGTGAAACATGTAGTTAAACGAATTCATATTATCACAAGACTGAAATTAAATGTAATACATTTAATAAATAATTAAAACATTTCTACACAAAACATTGCAATAGAAAAATATTAGGATACATCAATGAGGCATAAGATGTAATGTTAGCAGCGGTCCGATGATAGCTCTGTGAACAACGCAACAGCACGAGCTTCACGGAGCTTCAAGCGATGCGAGATCGAATCTCACTAGCCTTGGCTGACAGCGTTAAATGTTTTACTTGATGCTTAGATAGGTAACTGTTTATTGAAGTCAAGCGTTTTGTTTAATTATCAATGACACATTACAACATAAATTTGCTACATTCCAGTGGCGGTGCTGCCGAGACGAGAAAACTGATGAAGGAAGATTATCAGCCGATCGCGTCAGAAAATGAAAATGATGAAGCTATCTTTAATCTGCTAAATTATTGTTTTGTGAATCATTCACGAAATTGAGATGACTGACATTGATACCCGCCATAGCAAAGGAACATTTTTTTAAAAACAGATCCTGGACATTTCAAGGTTTAAATAAAGTGTCGGGGGCAGTTTATTTATTTAAAACAGGGTTGCATCGAGTTAGAGTTTATTTTCTAAACAGAATCTTATTCTTGCGACATTTTAAATTTGTATTGCCAAAGAAATTGCAGCTAAATAAACAATTAAAACAGTAGGCTAGCTAGTCTACAAAACGAAAATAGTTCAAAGCAACATAAATTAAGATCATGCGTTTTTCTTTGCTTTTCTCTCGCGCTGGATCTCTTTTATTTTAGTTTATTTAGTCTCCCTGCACTGCGCGCGCCGGGTCTCTCTCGAAATTAAACATTTCAGGGTAAAAACCCATCATACAGCTGATAATACTGTAGTATGTCGCTGTGTGTCATCCATACAAATCACGAAAAAAAAACTGTAACAAATTATTGAGCCTTGCTTCAAAGAAACAGAATGCCTGGTTGAATTCACCATACAATAAAACGAAGTGGATCGCGAATAAAAGAGCTCTCTGCTGCTCACTTGCATTCGTTTAGTTGGCAAGAACGCGTTTCCTCAATACTTCATGTTTAGATAATGCCAGATTGTTGACAAACACACTGCTCAAACATGTTAAAATTCTACAAAACCAGTTGAAACAAATGGATTGAACACTTCAACTGAAAGTGTGTGTGAAACCCCTTTAAATACAATACATAAAACTACAATATTTATAATTTAAGGGCCTACATTTGGACACATCGAGAGATTTATCTTTAAAAGTATTTCGCCTTTGCCTGGTCATCAGGCTCACTCTCCATATGAAAGACAGAACATTTAACACCTCCTGAACCCCCCAACCCCCCACAGGCTATCTGAGTTTGAGACCGACTTAAAACAAAGAGAAGTCGCAATTCACACTTAATTCTAGACATTAGCATTAGGCTAGTAAAGTGTTGATAATGAAATAATTTAATTATTTAGGCTACATGTAGGCTAGTAGGCTAATATTTCTGTCATAAAAGTTTATTACTAAACATTTAATTATTTCAATAATTGAAGAAATAAAACGCTACCTCGGTTTGGGCCAGCTTTTTCCAAGCAAACCTAAATATAAACGCATGTTCATTTGTTTAAACGCATGCTCATTTGTTGTCATGAATACAATGTTCAACTCAATGTTAAATTCCACGGGGATCTTTGGATCCTTACAACCAGGGTGCATGCGATTTGTGAATTATTATTATTTTTTCCGAACCACAGTGCTTCGTGCTGCTGCTAAACTAAATAACATTTATAGAATAATTATGAACTTGAATGAAACAATATCGCAACATTTCGACAAATAAATTATCTGATCTGTTTTTAAAATTTAATTTAGGGCGATTTAGCCTAGACTACATTTAATTATAGCGAGATTTTCACCCTTGTCCGTTCATCATTGGGAAGCGCTCACATAGCTAGTTTGAGTAGATCCTATGCACCTCTCGGTTTCATACGGATTACCTAATCAGATAACATTTATTAAATATTTAGACATTTAAAGGCTTTAGACATAGCCGATTTCTTATCGTGACTGAGCTGAGGAAAGTGTCTTTCGGTTCATTTTTGTGACGCGCAGTTCCCGGAGACAGAGACGACAGATACACTTTTGTCGTTAGCCTAATATGAATAAAGTTTACAGTTATGAACGATGTAGGCTACTCTACTCTGATCTGTAGGCTATGACTAAAAAACTGCGGAGTAGCCTATTAGGGCCTAAGTTATTTTAGCTGTCTGTTATGAGAAAAATAAATTCAAATGAACACGCCGCCGCGTCTGTCGAACACTAATTAAACATGCCAGAATAAAACCCGACTTTAGAACAATGGATAGCGCCACTCAGCGTGGTGTGCCAAAACACTTAATTATAAACTTCAATATTTCATTCAAAATAATCTCAAAACGCTTTGTGACATTTTGAAAGCAGTGCATGCATTAAGGCCACTGGAACCGTGAACGTAGGGTAGACTGGGTACAGTTGAGACACTTTTTGCGTTTTGATTTTATCACACAAAAATAGATACTGAAAAGAAGTGAATTTCCACATGACATGCCACATGACATTTCATTAGCTTATCGACTAAGATATTATCAATCAATAATACCCAGAAGTAGTTTATATTTTCCACAATTAGCTCATGAAAATAAGGTGCTTTTTGTCTCAACCTTGTCTCAACTGTACCCATATGTGGTACAGTTGAGACAGTGCATGGTACAGTTGAGACACCCATTTCTAATGATGTAAAGGTAACTAACCATTCATTATAAATATGAAAAATAAAGACAAATAAAGAAAATAACAATTGGGCAACATTTACGTTTATTCAACCATTTATATTCATTCATTTTATTTAAATTAGCACTGGTTAAAATTGATAAAGCAGGAACAAGATATGAAACAATATTTATTAATAATACACAGTTTAAATATCACAAATATCAAATTTTATTTTCGTTTGCGTCCTATGTTGGCTAATTACGGCGTTTAGCCTGTTATCATAACACTGCACAACTAAACAGTGTGTTTCCTAATAGAACTGTATCGGGGGTACAGTTGATACACGTGTGTCTCAACTATCCCCCGCTGGCCACCTCGCATATTTCTCTAGATTTTGCAATTACCTTGCATGACACAATACCATGAAATATGCCAGTTTTTAGGGCACAGAATAACGTTTGTGGTGATACCAGTTACGTTTAACAGTCATATAGGGATAGTAAGCTATTCATTGTGGAGAGTGCATGGTGAAGTGAACGTCCTACTTTAGAAAAAAAACTTTTCCCGATATCTTCGGATCGGAGATGCGTCCATTGTTCAAATTTCCCACGATCAAAGAGGACACTAATACGCATGTGCACAGCAAAAATCACAACTTGTGCTTGCTGCGAACACAAGCTATTTAAGGTGTCTCAACTGTACCTATGTCTCAACTGTACCCAGTCTACTGTAACTCAAACTGGTTCTGATTTTATTGTTTGTCGTTTAAACGTGCTATTGCATATCTTTATTTTATATATTTTATATGGTCTATTGGTGAAGTAATTTATAGCATTGATTACTGTGGAGGGAGGGGGGATTAAAATAATTAATCAGAAGCAGGGATGTTTAGACCAGAAGGAAATCCCCGTCCCCCTTGACAAATCGCACCTTGCTTAAAACCATGTTTTTACAAACTCTTTATAGGCTAGAAACCAAAAAAAAAAAAAAAGGCTATCCTGTATAAAAAAATGTTTTGTTTGTTTGATTGTCTGCATTAATAATAGGCTATGACATGCATTAATAGGCTAATATAAAATGTACAATAGTCTATGTTCGGGATTTGAACCGGTGTCATCCAAATGATCGATACGTAAGTTCTACCACTCGGCCATGAATTTACTCACTGAGAAATGCCCGGTTTCTCCAGTCTTCTCCAGAGAAGCGCTCATCATTCGTCTCATTCCTCAATAGAATAGTAAACAAATAATCAGCTTCATTGCACCTAATTTATTTTTGTTTGTTATTTTTGTTATTATTATTTATTTATTTTTTATCACGCTGCTCCCAACGGGCAATAGGCTTATGTCGCCCACTGATGTCTATGCGTAGGCTACAATATGAAATAAAGGCTAACGTTATATTGTTCTCGTCTCTATTTTTAAATTATGATTCTATTTTTCTGTCCTAAACAATGTTCTATAGTAGCCTATTTCATCTGTTAATTGACATTAACCCCGCTTACATTTCAAAATACGGCAATAGCTGCTGTTTTGCACAATGTCCCTCTGCGCCACCTGGCGGTCATTTCGCGAATGACTTTGAAATGCGACTGGATTATTTTTACCGCGGTAGTTTTGCCGCGGTGGCTGGCGCGGCGGTAATAGGCATTCTGGTTGAGTACCATCTGTAACTAGCATGTTAGCTGTGTGCCAATATCATTTGTGTAAAGAATAGGCCTACTTATATTTTATGTGCTATTACTTGCATTTTTTTAATCAAACTAAGTATTGTAGTATGACCAGTGGAAGACCATTGATGTGTAAACTGAATTTGGTAACACTACGGTGTGTAACAGGGGTTAGGTTAGTTGCATGTAATTATACAAAATTTATAGTAATTACTATAGTAACTACATGTTATGTGTACCAATGACATTGTTTAATAAAGTGTTACTGTTTATTTTTAATTAAACAGTTTATTGAACCTTTAGGCACCAACAAATTTGATATGTTTATTTTTTTGGGTATCATATTTGATACATCAGACTTTCATGTCTCATATTGTATGATATCTGCATAAAATATGATAGTTTTATAGGGTTAACTGCATTTGTTAAAGGGGTCATATAATGTCATTTTTGTACAAGCTAATATGATTCTTTAGGGTCTAAATTAAAAGTTTGTAATATACTTTAATTAAAAATTCTCATTAGTATTGTAAGAAAACACTAATTTTACCTGGTCAAAAACAGCTCTGTTTTCAGCACGCCGTTTGAGTGCATGTGTCTTTAAATGATAATGAGCTTTGCTCACCCCGCCCCTCTGTTCTGTGCGTACACCGTTTGTAACACAATTTAACACAATAACCATAATGCGTTGTTCATTATAAACATGGGATTATGAATTATATTGATAATGTCGTACATAGAAAACATGCCGTAATGTACCCTGAGTGTAAAAATAGCCGCATTCATCGTGAAGCATGCAAGCGATTTGCAAAGATTAATATAAAGATTAATATAAAGGTTAATAAAACGTTACACTCACTCACTTCTTCTGGAGGTGCAGCAGAAACACGAATAGTTGGTACCGATCCTTTTTTCAGGAGCAGCTTCTTAGCAAAAACAGCTTTATACTGACCCTCGTTTGTAAAGCAGTCTGGTGAAATGATTCGCGCAAACATGAAAGCATTGAGGTTAATCGCGGGGAATTGCCTTCGAAAACAAACTCAGCCACTGCGTCTTCAGCTGTACGGATTTAGGAACATCAAAATGACTGCTGTGTTCCTTATTACACCCAAGAACAGAACACCACAATCGAGACGCCATTCTACTCAGTGCTCCAGCTATCAGCAATGAACGCGCCGGTCGGCGTGTGCTATGATTGACAGCTCGCTCATGAGGGTGCGAGGGCGGGTCTGTGTTGAAACGCTGCTGTCAATCAACCATTGTGGGAGGGGCGTCGATTTTGTGACGTCACAATATCGAACAGCTTGATTCAGGAGAGGGGGAAACATATAAGAAGATTTAAAAAAAAAAACACTGGATGGATTTTTAGCATTTTATGATGGTTGTGTACAGGCACTGCCAACACACATTTCAGTACAATCAACTTGTAAAAGTGCATGTACCATTATATGACCCCTTTAACATGAACTATTAAACAATACTACAGCATTTATTAATCTTAGTTAATGCTTATCTCAACACTAACTAATACATTTTTAAGATTGTTGTCTTAAAAGTTGTATCTGTTAACATTAGTTAAGGCACGGTGAAATAACATGAACACTGAACATGATCATGAACATTAATAAAGGTTAATAAATGCAGCAAAAATATATCATTGTTAGTTCATGTTAATTAATGCATTAACTAATGTTAAAGCTGCCGTCGGCAAAATTTTTTTGATCAAATTCAGTGAAATCGACACTATAATCCGACAGAACTACATAAATAAGGTGTTTTAGAAAAAAAAACGAGCTTCTAACTCCACCTGGAGCGTGTTATTTGTTTTGCAAAAATCCACCGCTCCCGTCTCATCGGGTCCAATCAGCGCAGGGGGGTGTGAGATCTGACTGTCAATCACAGTTCGTGCACACGCCACAGATCCCCTCTCCCTCCCGCAGACGCGCACGTTACAATATCACATGCACACGACACGCCTGAAGTTCGCCTGAAGATTGTACGAAGCATGATGGCAGAGAGAAAATCTACTAACAAGCTTCCAATTCCTCGGTTATTGCTATCTATGGATAGATTAGCCAGGGCAGCCTACCTCCGAGTCCATGGTGTTGATCGATGCTGAAGAGACGGACGCGTTCACAGAAAATCAGGTACACACGCACTGACGATGGGCGGGTGCTCGTTGGTAGTGGGGGAGGGGCATGGGAGTTGTAAACATTCAAAATTTTGGCTAAGTCGACCCAATCTGCCAGACTTGCCGACTGCAGCTTTAACAAATGGGACCTTACTTTTTTTTCTTTTTTAGTATGCTTGGTTCCTGGGAACTAATTGAGGTTAAAACTGTAGGTTAGCTTTAAACGTTTTTCATGAAACATTTAAATGTTCACTGCTAAACTAACCTTAGTTTATGTGCTGAGGCAGTCTAGGTTGAAAACCCAGAGGAACTTGATGAAGCAACTGGTCTGACCGCATGTGTCCCTCAAAGCGAAGCCATCTTGTTCCTGAGCCAGATGTGACTGATGTGGAGTCTGGGACACTGTTTCTTTGTAAAACCTTTCTTGTTCTTCTTTAAAAAGGCTGTTTTTTTGTTGCCTGACCTCTTCATAACCTCACTTTTCTTTTTTTGTTGGTATTTTTCAAAGTAAAGCTCTCTCTTTGTTTTCTCTCTTTTATCATGTCCTATTAGCTATCTCTCTAACTTGCGCTCCCCTCAATCTAATATCGCAGGCAGATGCTTGGGAGCCCCGAGAGATTTTCTGTGAAATAAAAGCCTTAATTATTCGTGCCGACTGCTTTTGTAATCTCTCTCTCTCAGTGACTCTCGTTTCTAACAGGTAACACTTATTATCCACAGGACAAACTATTTCATGACACTATGTTTATGAGAGCAATTATATTATCAGGCAAAGCAACAACCATTCCACCTGCACATGCCTCCTCCAAAAGTATGCTAGATGAAAAAAAGTAAAAAGATGTTTGTCACTGAAAATTCTAGTCACGTCTAAATGTTATCAGTTCAATTGTTTTACAAATTCCGCAGATCATTTGCTTTAAATGTAAAACCCACAATCTTGTTGCTTCATTGAATAGCCAATGAGCTCGCTGCTTAATCTACAAATACTTGGTCAAAAATTTCTGTGAATTAATTTATTTAAGTTGAAATTGGGCAGTGGATTTCTAGTTCCTAGCATGCTTTGCATATGATTGGATAAGAATAATAGATGTTGAAATTAGTATTTTTATTTTGTGTGTGTGTATAGGGAAAGACATGTTAGTGTTTATTGCTGTTATGTTTGACATTTAAAAGAGTTTCTGTTATGTTGAAGGCTTTGTAGTTACCTCTATGTTGAAGAGTAGAGCTCATGTTTAGATTGTCTTTGGCTACTTGAAGGTATAAACTACATTGACCATATGAACAATGACTGCGCTGATGTAACAATGTATGCAGGGAGGCTAAAGACAGAAGACTCGGGTTCTCACAAAACACTAATAGGTTTAATTCTAACTCAAAACACATCTCAACATAACAGAGACTGGACAAGGGTGACGAGTGAAGGCAAGGGTGAGGCTTAAATGACAAACTGAAACGAGATAATAAATGACACACAGCTGAAACCAATGAACTAATGATGACAGTAACCATGGAAACTGAACAAAGGAACATGTGAAACTCAGGCTGCATTAACACTGCAAGTCTTAATGTACAGATCCGATCTTTTGACCAGATCCGATTTTTTGGCCCGACTGTTTACACTCACTTTAGACAGGACTTGTTTTAGATATCTGTGTTTACATGAATTCCCATCATCATTTTACTATCCACATGGTAGACCTTGGTTTTGAATGGTGTGATACTACAATTATTTACATAATTCATGTTGGTGGTCATGATTATTTGCCAGCATGGGCAAGATAACAGCTGTCATGACTCATGAATGTTTTGCTGTGCAAAATCTAACAGAACAGATTCTTTTTCATTTATCTACAGCTCAGATCTAGAATTCCGAAGTGAAATAAAGTAGCCCAATATTTATATTTTTAATGAATTCGAATGAATTAACCAGAGAGAGAAGCGAGCGAGCGAGAGAAAGAGAGAGAGAGACCTCACGTACGCGAATGAGTAGCCTAGTGAAACGTGTTAATTACAGCAAAGTTATCAGAAATTTATGTTAATGATTATTATCTTAAGTTATGAGAAATATAATGTAGCTTTCAGTAGTGAAGCTGTTTTGTTTATAAAAGGCCACGGGCAGAGGTTGAAAACCAGCTGTTGAATGTTTTGGTGTTCGTGTTTTTTCTTTTATTTACAAAGATAAATATAAAGTTCCCACCTCAATAAAAAGCTGTGAGCGAGCGCACACAGGGACGTCTGCCTCATAATACAACATTACAAAGCTATCTTTGTGAATAAACATGTCGTCCTCGCCTTGTAGTGGCTTGGAATTCGAAGGGGAATCGGATATGCGTGTTTTTGGATGTCCAGATATCAGACATGTATCTGATTTAAAGGGGTGATGAACTGAGAAATACAATTTTCCTTGAGCTTTTGACATATAAGAGGTCATCATACTATAAGAATATCCAGAACTGAAAACATCCTTGTTAGTCTACTAAAAGCTTTTATTGACACCAGGCACAGCGAACGACAGGTTTTTCAAAGTGGGGATCTATGACGTCAAAGGGTATCAAACACCGCCTCCGCAGAAGAAGATCAACGCCTACTTCAACACTGCCTGTTTAGCCCCGCCCACCGATTCACGCATGAAACTCATTCAAATATTCAAAACTGTTATCCAATCATATCAGTGGGCGTTTACTTCCAAGTCTTTAAAATGCGGCACGCCCATAAAAACCGAGCGTTTCAGAAGATAGGCTCAAAACCAGGGTAGAAAATAGCCTATTACTTATTCATTTTGATGTTTTTGAATGTAAAAACCAAGCGAACGTTATAAGTTGACCTCAGTAAATCGTAATTCGCATGTGCATGATGTTCATCGTTCATTGTTTTCTAAATTAGCTACTGTACACTCTCAGAAAAAAAAAAGGTACAAAAGCTGTCACTGGGACAGTACCCTTCAAAAGGGTTCTACTATGTACCATTTAGGTACTAATATGTACATGTTTGGTACCAATATGTACCTTTGAGGGACTTAAATGCACTCTTTAGGTACAAAGGTGTACCCTTTGAAAAGGTACCGCCACAGTGACAGCTTTTGTACCTTTTTTTCTGAGAGTGATGGTGGCCCCTCAAATAAAAAATAAAATAAATCAATGCATATCACCCCCGATCAGAGGAATTATTTTGTTTTGTTTTGATTAATTTGCTGTGTATTTTTGATTGACAGTGGATAGACTTTAGATTTATTTCTGAAAAAGAAATGCAATTATCTGATTATTTAGTTATGTAGTAAATAAGTCAAAGAACCTATGATATAAGCATTGTTATTTAACAGCTAATTACTTAGATGCTGAGTTGGTAATTCTGCAAGTGTCATATAGCTCTGAGTCGAGCGTTTTGCTCTTTGCCCCTTGTGAGGAAGCAATCACAAACTAATTAGCAATTAATGTGTATCCTTACCGTCCTCTAGCCCAATGAGGGGTGGCTTTCACCAGAGAAGACAACTACATTCCCTATTATAAATTACCATCATGTTGATTGATGTGTTCTTCGAAGTTTTGTCATTGATGGTTGTTTTTCTGTTCTTTTTTCTTTTTGTTTATTTCATTATGCACAGTTATGGGTTTAATGGAAGTTTGGAGGAACAGGTGATGGGGCTAATTAGTCATTAGTAAAGAGTCTCAGGTCCCAAATGACAAGTGCATGCTTTACAAGGTCATAATTTGATTAAAGTGCCTGCGAGTGATAGGAGAGACAACCGCAGCATGATTAACTTGTCTCTGGGTGCCGTGTGGACCAAGTGCAGGGTAACTTTATCATGCGTGTTGATACACATGTGCCTGTCTGCATATACTGTAGCACTTTAGAGGTGACTGAATTACTTCACCACAAACTACAGGTAAATTCATCAGATAAGTGTAATTTCTCCCAAAATGAAAACTCTGTCATCGTTTATTATGACCGCCGCTAGCGTAGCTAGCGAAAGCGGTCATATAGGGATTGTCAAAGTTTTTTTTTTTTTTTTTTTCGTCACCTTACTGAATTTTTCGTCAACGATACCAGGGACACCGAAGCACCGGGGAACATGAAATTTGGTGGGCATGTAGCCCCACTAGACTTCTAAGGAAAAATTTCGTTTGGTCCCCGGGGGCCACTCCCCCCCCCCCCCCGCGCTGGGCCCCCCCAAACCCAAAAAAATGCAGTTTTTCCTAAATAACTACCTGAACCGTGGCACCGAGGATGAAGAAATTTTTATGGTATGTTGGTCTACTAGACTTTTACGGAAAAATTTCGTTTGGTCCCCGGGGGCCACTCCCCCCCCCGCGCTGGGGTCCCCGTAAATTTTTCGTCAACGATACCAGGGACACCGAAACACCGGGGAACATGAAATTTGGTGGGCATGAAGCCCCACTAGACTTCTACGGAAAAATTTCATTTGGTCCCCGGGGGCCGCCACCCCCCCCCCCCCCCCCCCGCGCGCTGGGCCCCCCCCCCAAACCCAAAAAAATGCAGTTTTTCCTAAGTAACTACCTGAACCGTGGCACCGAGGATGAAGAAGTGTTTATGGTATGTTGCTCTTAAGGGCCCACATCAACCTAGCCCATAATCACTCATTTGTGATTTGCGCCCCTCCCATAAAAAATTAAAATGCAATATTATTCTGCTGTAATCGCCCCTATCTTCAGTGGAGATGTTCAGAACTGCACCATATTTCATGTGTATGATTAACTTGACATCCTCTGGGGGTATCCTCTGCTAAGTTTTGTAGAATTTCATCCATGGGGGGGTATAAAATAAATTCATTTATGTGCACATTTAGTGACTGTACACTCATCGGCCTGTAGATGGTGCTGTTGAGCGAAGGGTCGCTGGTTTAGGATGATACTGTCACACACACACATTGAGGAATACAAACAAACGCAAGCATGCACACACACTGACATCCACACGCACAGACACACACCCATACACACACATACAAATCCACATGCACAGACACACACACACAAACACACACGCGCACACATGTACGCACACATACATACACGCACAGACACACACACACAGACACACACATACACAAACACACACACATACACACACACACACACACACACACACACACACACACACACACACACAGACAGACATGCACATACTATTACTTTTTTTAGGTATATACATAAACACGCAATACAGCCAAATTACTCCACGTCATTTATTTTTGTGGAAAGCCAGTGCAGGCCTGAGCGGCGGTCATATTTTGTACTGCGATGCGGTACATCTAGTTCAGTCTAATGTCATTCCAAACCCATATTTTTTCCCTTCCACGGAACACAGAAGACATTTCCCTTGCGAAAAAGTACACTTTAGCTTACTTTTAGACTATTATGGAAAAAGCTGAATGTTTGAAGTGCAAACTGAGTGTAATGTTTTCAGGAACGTAACTGCATGTTAAAGGGGTGGTATAATGCCTTTTTCACAAGATGTAAAATAAGTCTTTGATGTCCCCAGAGTGTGTATGTGAAGTTTTAGCTCAAAATACCCTACAGATATTTTTATATAGCATGTTAAAAGTGTCGATTTTTGAGGGTGAGCAAAAACACACCATTTTGTGTCTGTTCCTTTAAATGCAAATGAGCTGCTGCTCCCAGCACATAGGGCGGAGCTTCAACAGCTTGCACTCACACAGACACACACTGAAAACTCGAGAAGAAGTGACAACATGTAATGCAACAGGACGTTTCTGAATGGTTAGTTGATGAATTTATGTAGCTTATGTGTATCTTCTAGTCATTGATTAGCATATTCTGTCTTGATAATCTATAAATCGTGTTCCCGGGATGGGGTTTATGTAAATTTTAGGGTTAGTGATGTCACTAACCCTGGAGGAATGTTGTGTAGTCCCTACCAGTCGTTAGTTTTAGTCCGTAAAAAACGATTTCTTTAAAAGCAAATATCTCCCTTTGCTTTGAACTTTGAGCATTAACTTTGCAGATGTTGTTTATGCTCAAACAGCAACATTACACACTAACTAAAGTTAGAAAAGTGAAATCATAATCAACCACCCCTATAATGCAATTAAATGAAAAGCTATATTGAATGCAATTAGCTAAACTTTTTTGACCAAGAACTAAAGACTTAAGCACATGTTTAAATGTAATTTCATAATTAATTCTATTGTCTTTGAAATATGGTAAATGTGTATTTCCAATTTTACTGACAAGCACTGTGATTAATTAATGGTCATTTCTATTAAAACTTGTATTTCATGCATTTAAATATATCTGTAATTACACATTTGTAATGATGAAGTTGCAATGTATTACATTTAAAATATATTCAATTTAAATAATATTGAATACACTACAGTTAAAATTATAATCAAGTACTTTATATGAATAAAGTTCAGAATGATAGTCAACACATCAAAATAAGTGTACTTTATTTTATAGTACAACAGAGTGTTGAGAAACATATTCATGAAATATTCTTTGAGTGCACTTAAGTGGACTTTTATTTCATTAAGATTAGAATCTGCAAGTAGGCCTATCAAAGTACACTTCAAGTGCATATTCAATAGGCTACAATAAAGCACACTTCTTTTTCACAAGGTCATGTTTTCAATGGCACTAGATGAACTTATTTCATTTAACCTTATGTCATTTTAGAGATGCATGCTTAGCTTCACAAGGAATACTATACATTTTTCTTTGGTGTCAGGTGAAGTAGCCTTGAGGCCACAACACTAATCTGTCAACGTCTTCCCTTCATCTGCTGAAGTGCAGCGGCTCTGTTATATGCAGGTTGCCAAAACACTGAAGAAAGTTTCTCTCACTGAGGGACTGGGAGTGAATGCTGGCAGACTGGTGACTATGAGAAGGCCCTGATGTATGACTCCCTTCTGATCGATAAACAGTTGAAACCTGCCTTCTCTCTCCTGACCTCCCTTGTTCCTCTCCCTCAACCATCCCTTTCATGCCAAACTTTTCGACTTAAACTGTCAAAGCACTTGGATGAAATTTACTCGCCGGCTTTTGGACAGAAACGAATGCTAAAAAGATACTACTGAAGCCATTTCTGCACTTTGAGAAGCATCTCTATGGCTGAAGCCGAAATCCATTCGTAGTATTGTATTCAAACGGTTGATGAAGTGCATTCTGTGGGGATGCTGGTACAATATATCACTTACACTTTAAAACACAAATTCAGAATCAGTAATCTGTATCATGAATGCTGCAGTATTTACACATGCTCCTGTGAGACTGACTGAGTGTTTTTTTTTTTTTTTTTGCATTCTGTTTTGGAAGTGCATTCAGAGGACACTGATTTGATGATTACATGCATTGTGTATGAGTGTATACAGTGTCAAAATGATTCTTTGAAGTGATAAATAAAGGTAAATTTTACAAGAAAACTTTTCAAAAAAGTCACGTTAATACAATGTGTTATTTGCTGTTTCTTTAAAATTATTTGTGCAATTTAATAGTGAGTGAAAATTATTTACACCAATTTATTTGTCAATTTATTTACACCTACACCAATTTTTTTCAGTATATGTTGTTTGTGTACTGTAAAAATAAATATATTTCTGTGGAAATATATTTTCAAAGGAAAAAGAATGTAAAAATGCGACAGAAACCTTACTGTGCCATTGTGTTTTTTACAAACAGAAACGTAATTGTGCTAATTGTGAATTTAACCCTATAATTTGTCCTTGTGTTCTGTTCTATATTCTTTACTGTAGTTATTTTATTGCATTTTTTATTGCATTTTTGTTGTTAGTCCATTTTAGAGTAAATACAGCCTCACTTGATTGCTAGATTAACATTATATATAGTTTATATGTCTTTAAACAATATGTATATTAACATTATATGAACTTTAATATAGTTGTAACTTACTGTCACCAACAATCGTCTCCATATTTTTTCAATAAAGACAAAAAAAGAGTGCAGTATGTACACTAAACAATTTTATCAGAAATTACTAGCAAATTTCACAAAGAATTACAAAGAATCAGCAAGTAACACTGAATTAAACATGAAATTTTGAAGTACGAAAAGGTAAATAGTATTTTCTTGAATGTACTGAAATAATCTTTATTTTATTTACAACTTTGAAAAATATGTATTTAACTGGTGTAGTTTTGCATAGTTAGCCATGCAAAAAGCATTACACCCTCAAGATCAGTAGCTAAAATCATATAAAGACAATAAATTGTTGGTAATATTGAGGTAGAAAGTCTGAAATACTATTTTCATGTTAAACATATAAAATAATCTTAAAAAAATGGAAAAATCCTTTTTGTGTAGTGTAGTGTAGTGTAGTATAGCCAATGTTTTGCTAATTGTAAATTGTTCGCAAAGTGCTCAACTTTCAGAGTTTTATTGGTTTCAGCATCATAAAACATGAGACGACCCTAAAACCAAAGTGGTGAACTCTGGCGACAGGTGAAAGAAAATGTCTCATATGTAGGCTATATGCGGAGAGACACGGCCTCTGTGCAGAACTCACTTTACGCTGGGTGAGTGATGAGCCATACAGAGACGTCCTCATGCATTTTTAATCTATTCAGTGTGGTCAGTCACATCTGAGACGTGAGGTCAGGTAAGACAGGTCACGGCGCTTTCACACACGCATACGCACTAGTTTTTGTGCTCAAACATCCGGATACCACAGGAAACCTGCATTTAGTTAGCTCTCTCTCTCTCTCTCTCTCAAAAAAAAAAAAGAAATCTTCCCCTTGTGCGGCATGTAAATTTAGGATCCTCAAATTTGCAAATCACCTCTCTCCAAGTGATTGTGGGTAATTTAAGGAAATGTGCCAATCGATCTAAGAGGAGGTATTTTTAGGTGGCAGTCCCACTGAAGAACAGGGGGTCTCTCTCTCTTTTTGTCTCTCTTCTCTGACAGCTTCTCATTTATATTCACGCTTCTCTGTAGGATGCAATGGCTCCTTGTGGATGTCACTCGGTGCCACTTTAACAGATGAATATATCCGGAATGAGCTATGGTGCTAAAGCACTCAAACAGATGTAGAGCCGGCATTTTAATTTCCTCACACACATGTACAGAGGTGCACACATACATCACACGAGGACGCTGAGACAGAAATACGTGCCGTACACATAAGAGATATGGACATAAACAGACTTATTGCTGTAAGGAATAAATCTGATGCTCGTCATACATGGACAAGCCAGTTTTGCTCTTATTTTATGAACGCCACTAAATATATTTCCAGCTTTTCAAGATTTGATTTTTATGTGGAAATGTGTCATGTTTGTGACCGTCTTTTCGTAATGGCTGTGCTTTTGGTTTAAATAGAGCAGGGCCTCCATGTCATATTCTCAGATTTCTGGGTTTGTAAATGTCTGTTGTAGGGGAGACAAAATAAACTAACTCTCAGAAATTTGAACTGGAGTCAATCTATGCAAATTTAAAAGTATTGGCATTAAATAAATAAGTATTAAATAATAAATAAATAAATAAATACAATTTCATTGTTATTGTCCTGTAAAAATAAAAACACAATATGTGTGTTATTTAGTTCATTAATGTCTGAATTTACGTCAGTGTGGTTGTATTGTGTTTATTTATTACCCAACAGCGTTAACAAAATGTGATGATATTGGAATTTAGTTTGAAAGCTCAGACAAAATACCCAAAACTTATTTTGATGTTCACCTTAATGCATAATGCATTTAATATGTTTTAATATGTTGCCGGTAACAGTAATCGTAACGGTTATAATACACTATGCATCTATTTGTGGTTACAACTTTGAGTATGACCGCTGACTTGATATTAATCAAAATATGACGTGCTCAAAAAGGTGTCAGTTTAGTGTCTTGGTGCAAAAAAAGAAGGAAAAAATAAATAAATATCTAGGGAAGACCGGGGTTAGTTGTCACACTTTGTTATTCAATACAAATTTCTCAGGGTGAAATTTCTCAGGGTATTTTGAAGTCTACCAAAAAAATTCAACCAAAAATGAAAATTCTATCATCATTTACTTACCCTCATGTCGTTCCAAGCCCCTAAGACTTTCATTAACCTTCAGAACACAAATTAATTTATTTTTAATGAAATCTGAGAGATATCTGTCCCCATTGACAGTCCACGCAACTACCACTTGGAGGCTTCAAAAAGTTAATAAAGAGACTGTCAAATGTATCCTGAAGAGACACGGTCGCTTTACAGATTTACAGATTTAATTTAGGCTTTTATTCTCATATAAACATTCTTCAACTCACACATCAAATATGGTAAACTAAAGCTCAAGCAGACTAGCTTGAGGTGCAAGAACCAATGAGGTTCATTCTCGCTGTCAGGGATCAGCCAGGCTCCTCCATCACACAATCACAGAGATCGCTTCACCTGAGTACTAATCACCCACACCTGCATGTCATCCGATCATCAGCACAGTCAGTATAAAAGCACTCACCTTACACAGTCACTTTGTCTGGTCTCGTTTGAGTAAGGACTTGCTTCCCTGTCTCTCTTACCATTCAACATTTGATGTTTAAGTGTGATCATCTACTGTCCTGTTTATCCAAAGTCTCCCTCGTCTTCCTGGTTCCTGTCTTCATCCACCTACTTACCTCTCTCCATTCCTTTGTGTGTACTCCAGCGATGTGTCTCACCACAGCATCCATGACCTGCTTCATCATCTGTAAAAAAACCATAAACTGTCGGTATATCTCATCCTCATTATTCAAAGACACCTACTGGTACTCACCACTGCTTATTTCAATAAACCTGTTTCTTACTCATTTCCTTTTGTCTTGAGTCTCTGTTCCATAACAGAAGACCAGACCAACACAGCATGAGAATGAGTACCCCAGATCCTGTCCAGGAGGTTGTGGATGCCCTCAAGCGTGCTCTTTCCTATACCACTTCTGCATCACCCGTCACCACTTCTCCACCGCCAGTGGCCCCCAGTCCCTTGGCCAATCCAGCGCCCTACTCTGGCTTGGCGGAGGATTGCAACAGATTTCTGCTACAGTGTTCGCTGGCCCTGGATATGCAGTCGCCTTGTTTCCCCACCGAACGAGTGAAGGTAGCCTTCATGATTTACCTGCTGACAGGGGTGAGAGCTCCACTGGGTCCAAACCATCTGGAATCAGAATACTACTGTTACGCATTCACTGAACAACTTCATCGCTCACTTCCATGAAGTCTTCGGGATTCCTGATGGTGATTCCTCTGTGGGTGAGTAGTTATCTTCTCAATCAAGACAAAGATTCCGTATCTGATTATACCCTCAAGTTCCTGACCCTTGTGGCGGCCAGTGGGTGGAACGAGCGCTCGCTCCTCACCACCTATCGGCAGGGATTAAACCCTCGACTGCATCTCGCTGCATTCAACGATGCCATGGGTCTTGAACTCGCCATCCGAACTGATCGTCGTATGCAGCCTTGCTTGGAAGACCTACAGGACCAGCCTTCACCTTCTCTGCCTCGCCAGCCAGAGTTTACCAGCTCTGTGCTGTGGCGATGGTGGACACATCATTTCTGCCTGTTCCATCCGTCCACCACAACCAAAGGTGAGTGTCATCCATTTCTCATCAGTAAATATGAAGCTGCTTACTAAAGTCATCCTTACTGCCTCACATGTCTCTATTTCAGTACACGCCCTCCTCGATTCTGGGTCAGCCGGGAACTTCATCTCCGATTCCCTCTGCTGTCAGCTCAACCTCCAGAAGAGTTCCAACAAGATCCATTATCAAGTCCACTCGATAATCAGTAAACCTGTCAACAAGAACAATGTGCGTTTCACCGTGTGAACTATCCAGTTGGATAGTTGGGGGACAGTTACACACCGAATCCATCTCCTTCCTGGTTCTGGAGAATTCACCACTGGTATAATCCTAGGGCGCCCATGGCTAGTGCAACATGAATCGATACTCTCCTGGACCACCGGAGAAGTCCTGAAGTGGGGCGATAGCTGTTTTCCACATCTGCCTCAACCTGTGATTCCTCTACCAGCCCATTCAACCTACATCGAGAGCCCTTTGGAACAACAATCCATCGAAATTCCAGCCTGCTATGCACCCTTCAGTGACGTTTTCTGTGACGTTTTGGGACTGCGCCATCGATCTCCTTCCGGGTGAGCCAGTGCCCCATGGTAAGATCTATCCCTTATCACCCCCAGAACAGAAGGCCATGGAGGAGTATGTTGAAGAGGCTCTCCAACAGGGTTACAACAGGCAGCCCTGGAACAACTTCGTGGAGCAACCGTGTTCACTAAGTTTGACCTCCGCAGCATGTATAACCTCGTATATAATACACTTGTGTGTTACGGAGCATGTTTGAGCTTCTGCAAGAACCAATGAGATTTGTTCTTGCGCATTAAGCAAGTATGGTTGAGCTTCTGTTTATGTTTGCTGATTAATGCTTATCTGTGAAAAAAAAAAAAGCCTAAATTAAATCTGTTCATCATATAAAGCGACCATGTATCTTCAGAACATTTGGACTAAACTGTCAAAGTGGTAGTTGCCTTAAATGACAATGGAAGGACAAGAAAGCTCTCAGATTTCATTAAAAAATATCTTCATATGTTGAATGAAAGTCTTACGGGTATGGAATGACATGAGGGTGAGTAAAGGGTGACAGAATTTAAATTTTAGGGTGAACAATTTGTTACTGTCCTGTAAAAAAAACTTTATTTAAAGAACAACTGACTTGGTTTATGAGCTTGAAATGAGCTTGAGTGTAACAGATATACACCCTTAATATTGAGGCCAATATCTTGATTCAGCACTCTGGACCATGTATTCTATGAAACATCTTTATGGCCAGGGTCACTCATGAGAGACGACTGGAGAGCTTAACTTAATCCTGGAAATGCAATTAATATTCAACATACCTGTGTAATTATCAGAGCACTAAAATGCAAATATATAACAGACAGGCAAACCACACTCCTCCAATACAACCCAATTCCAAAAAAAAATAATAATAATAATCCAGGGAGCTTGCAAAAGACTTGCTTGGAGTTCAAGAAAAAGCATGGAAATAGACAAGCACAAGTCGTTTTCTCACAGAACGCTCTCAATGGGGTTGTAAAAAAATATGGAGCACAAAGAAAAAAAGAATAAGAAAAAAGAAGCACTCAACAACCTCTCTCTGTCCATTGACCAGCCAAAGGCACACAACTATTTTTCCCTCTCCCTGAACGCAATCATTTCAGAATTGATTTTCATGGCTGAGGGAGAAATAATGGGAATTCTTCTAATGTAGAAAATGTATGTGTTCCTTTTGGTTAACCAGTGCAAACCATATTTCAGTCTTGTCAGAGAGGCTAGAGAAGAAATCTCTCATCCCAAGCCAGGCTTTTTCCCCTTCGGTATGAGACAACTCATCATTTTCTCAAATCAATCATATCAACTCTTCGAGGAGGAAAATGGCCAGAGCTTTTACAGGTGCTCCACCTTTATAGGTCATCATATTACCGCAACGGTATCAGATGATAATGCCACGGTATTCTGATTCATAACATGGAACGGGTGCAGTACTTTAACCCTGTAAAGCTTGACATATGAAGAGAAAAATAAATAAATAGAAATTCAGAAGAAACTGTAGATAAAGAATTTTAAAAATATCTGAAACAAAGTATCTGATTGCATGTCTTTTTGTTGAGTATCATATTTAATATATCAGGCTTTTATGGCTTTTAAAATACCTAAATTTTATTCAGAGGCTGAGCAAAAAATTGGTTCTGTTCAATTGCTGATATTTATGTGGCCAAAAGAAAATTTCAATTATGATGGCCTGTATGTAAATCAATGAGATCTTCATAACAGTATAGCAGACTACTTACCATACATAAAATGTATATAAATATCATTTGTTACCCCATATCTTCAAATAATATTAGTAAGATGATATTTAAATGCTTAGTTTTATGATCAAAGCTTGGCGTTTTTACAATTCTAATAAAAGGCCTTTAATTTGCTACAAAATAATAAACTATCTATCAGACGATAAAGGCACGTAGATTGTGTACAACAAATTTTGACGATGTTGATAATATATATGTCTTATAAATTTGTATATAAAATACAGCATTCAGTAGGTTTATAGGGTTAAAGAATACTATGGTACTGCTATAGTGCATATCCAAATAAACATTGTCTATTACTTTCTGGTACCTTTTGTTAGTGCAGTGGATGTACAGGATGCTCTAAACACCCTCATGTGTTATGCCAAAACATACCTCATCGGTGTTGCAAAGATGGCATTGCATCTCTGAAATACATTTTTATTTGAGTAAATTTGCTTCATATAGATGTGTTGCAGAAGTGTTTTAGTCTGTTTAGCTGAGCTTATTGATCAAATGGTGTCTACTGTGAGCACAGTCTAGGTTTCATTATTGAACTATCCATTCACTGGTCTATTATCAATGGATAGGTGTCATAGGTTATTAATGATCAATCTTTTGAGTGAATGAGACTATTGATTGGTGTTCGAAACTGGTACTTTTGGATTGTCCTGGTTCCTGTATTACTTTGCTTCAGCCTAAATCAGAAAAGAGTCCCAACTTTTATTCATTTTCACAGAGACAGTAATATATCTTTTGTTCTTTCTTCTTTTCTATGGAACAGAAAAGAAGAATTTTTTGAAGAATATTT
Organism: Scardinius erythrophthalmus; assembly: GCF_964197995.2. NCBI lineage: Eukaryota > Metazoa > Chordata > Actinopteri > Cypriniformes > Leuciscidae > Scardinius > Scardinius erythrophthalmus. The sequence goes on along the minus strand of NC_138222.1, from coordinate 9,707,969 downwards.
TTGTCCACACATTGAATATCAGTGGGATCCAAACCTACATTGGACCCCATTGATTCTCACTGTATACTATGGACAAACTGAGTCGTTTATTCAAATAATCTTATTTTGTGTTCCACAGAAGATAGTCATATGACATGAGGGTGAGTAAATTAATTTTTTTCATTTTTGATGAACAATCCCTAGGGGTAAGATACATGGGCTTGACTGCTAACCTGTATAATTAAAAATGACATTAAGTTGCTCTTTACATGTACTCAGCATACACTGCCATTGCCGCAGGCTGTTTGTCAAAGAAAATCTAGGCCCAGAAGCAGCATGCCTCAGTTTCGACTTAAAAAAAGATCTCAAAACGATATCATCCCTGAGGCACTATAGGATGACATAAAAGTATGCTATAATTTGCACATGATTAACTATTAGAATGCAAAGTTTTAATCAGTAGAACGTTTTACTGTGTTTACTGATTCAAGGGACTTTAGCATTCCTTTGGCATCCAATTAGCATTGTTTGTTTTTCTAGGCACAAGTACACACTAGCCCTTTTTCATTTGCTGGACTTTTCATGGAGCAATAGGAAACTCCAACTCAGGGTCATTGGAAAAACATGCCTACAACATTTCTGTTAAAGTGCCCCTATTATGGATTTTTGAAAATGACCTTTTATGTAGTGTGTAACATAGCTCTAAGTGAATGAAAACTTCCTGCAAAGTTTTAAATCTGAAAGTGCACCGTATATAAAGTTATTGTTTTTCAAAAGTAAGAGTCGACTCAGAGTCAATGAAATGAATCGTTTTTCAAACGAGTCATAACCCGTTTCGTTGTGATGTCAAGACGAAACATTAGCATATTAGCCGTCCACTTATTGTGCGCGCAGACACCACAGAAAACTTGAACCTCAAACCGGCAGCTGATTCCTGTGGATACTGGATAGCTTCATACTGAGAAGACACTGTGCTCTACAATGTGACGGTAAAGCCAGTTTTTTTTTTTCACTGCCCAAGGACAAGCATGTGAACAATCAGTGGTCAAAATTAATCTTTACCATGATACGACAGCAGTATAATCCTAAACTTTTGCTGTGTTCCCTTTATTTTACTTACGACTGCTTCTCAAATCTCGGAGTTCAGTGTAGGATTCGCAAACCGCTTGCTCTTGAAAGATGGTGTTCAAAATACTTAGTTTTGAGTTTTATATTGTGCTGGTCTCCTGCTAACTGGTTACTCACATTTTTACTGTCTTACTGAAATACTTCTGCTAATCAGTTGTGGGCCATGCACAATTACCTAAAACTGTATCTATTAATGCAGATTGTCTGTTGCGCTTACTACTTTGAGTAAAGATTAAGCATGAAGCAAGATTTGTTTTACCAACGTTGTTACATCAGTCATTCAAGCTAGACCTCGGCTAATGTATACACTCTTATTGATATAGTTTCCACATGTTCACCGCAATAAATTAGAAAACTACTCAGTAAATAAATAAGTACAAGTAAAATAATCGGTTTGTTGATGGACATGCACTTGTTAATGCTGATGGTGAGGATTACAGTTGCAACATCTCATAATGTACCTCAAACTTAGTAGTGTATCACTGAGAAACGTCCTGCTCGAGTCGTTGCGATTGAGATTTGGGTTGAATGACTAGTTCTTCCAGTGTTTCATCATTGGACTCGCGCTCGGATAGATATGAGCTGTCTGGCCAATCAGAGCAGAGTAGCTCGTGGAAAGGAGGGATTTAGAGAGACTGATTCATCTGATGAGTCGTTTGAGAATCATTGGAAATCTGGTGATGTTAGAATGTCTATTATGAGAAAATGAAACAGTTTTTTGATCTTTGATGCATGTAAACCTGTTGTAGGAGACTCCAAAACAACATTAGGAAACTTTAAAATAGCATAATGGGGCACTTTAAAAGTTGCTTCTTGCAAGTTTCGTGACACTTTCAAAAATGAACAAAGCGCATTAAGTTTTATCCGAAACAGAATCTGGTGACGTTTTATTATGTTAATTGTTGCACATATCATGGCAGTTCCGAAATGTCCAGTGCCACTAAGAGGTTAATAACATATTATCGCCTACATGAAATCTTACTTTAACCTAATAGTGTTAACAAAAGCAAACATGAGATGGAAGTGCATTGTGTTGAAGCAACCATACCATTTGAGCTTGCTTCTACAAGTCTACTAGAAAGGTGTGTTTATGGAGTTTTGCAAAAATGTAGGTAGAGGCATGTTTTTGCTAATGAGCCTGGGTTGGAAAACTGTTTAGGCCACATAAATGGTTAAAACAAAAAGGTACAGCAGAGAAAATGCTAAAGAGCCCTTTCCAGCAGCCCAATGACAGATTGAGGGAAGCAGTGACTGAATCTGAGAGGGAGGGGAAATGAGACATTGTTGGCAAGAGGGCGCCAAGTTGGATGACAACTGCGCCCTTTATCTGACAAGCGCCCCAAAAATCCCTTTTGGAATCAAAATGGGAGCCGTTATCAAATTGTGAAAAGCTGTAGTCTGGAAATATATCATATACAAGCAGCAAGCTGCTAAAAGGACACAGATGCTAGGCCCTGTCTGCTTCTTTCTCTATCCACTTATTTTTACTTCATCTTGAGTGTTGGAAAAAAATCACAACAGTTCACAAGTACAACCCCGAAAGGTTACTGCCACAGTTATTCTTTCTTAAAGTATTCTGCAAAACTTCTGAAATGAATGTGCTCAGCTGCCGAGCTTCGCAGCCAATACTGACAAGTGACAGCTGCCATAATTGTTCAGCTCCTCTGAGATAGTTCTGTAAGCTAGCATATTTGGGTAACAGTCTTATCTTCACCATGTCTTGAAGTCTAATAGCCTCTTGCATTTGCTTTTCCTTATTGAGAGGCTGAAAGCTTACCGCCTTTGAGCTGTCAGAGTTGTCCTCCTTTCAGAAGTTCAAAAGTTCAGTGAGTTGTTGGAGATCAATACAGTGCACCAAGCGCTCTCTTAGTTAGTAAATAAACGCAGACCACGGTTATTATCACCGTCAGATGAAATTCAAAAGAGCAAAGTCATTCGGATGCCCCAAATACTGTAGATATACTTGTTGTTGGGTAAAAAAAAAAAAAAGAAATTGCTACACAAAGGCCAAATTTTGCTTAACACAATGGCAGGCGGCATTTGCAGCCTGTGCTAAAACATTTATTTTCTTGCGACAGGCTTTTGTTGTTCAGTGGCTCATGAGGCACAGTGTGAAAACTGAATGCTGCCTCATCTAAATTTCAAATTGAGATCAATTATTCATTTATGACTAATGCTGACTAATTATAGCCTCTTTTCTTGCTAAGGTTTGAAAATAAGGAATGTGAAAATATTGCTGTTGACTATAATATGTACATGTATGCATACTATATTAAACAGTTCTTTCTGGTTCTTGAATCTGATTGGCTGAGAGCCTTTTTCGACTGTGCGATATTCCTCCAGTATCAGCACTGGAACCGTTCCACCGTTTTGTATCACTCTGCCTGCAGCAACTGTCATGGCAGTTGAGCAGATCCACCATATTTTTTACAAATACTACAGTTGTTATACTTTTAAGAGTTTTTTAGGCGAGAATGTAGTTATTTAGACCTCAAATATGTGACATTTATATAAACATAGCGCCCGTTTTACAATTTGTTTGGAAGCTTTCGCAGATGCGAGCTCCAGGCCATCAGCGGCTGTTCATCGCTCATGTACCCACAGAGAACAGCTTCATCTCGGTCAGTTCCTCTGGAATTTGCCACTGGCTCTTACTCTTATATTTAGTCTAAATTTAACTTAACTTGACTTTAGAGCGCTGCTTTTGTACGTTTGTACAATTATTATTAATTTAAATATTGTTATTCAATAAATATTATTTTATATAAACAATATGCCGTATTTGGTCAGAGAAAGGGTCCGTTAAGAGATCGTGGTTTCGACTTCAGTGACAGTTACATTATTACACCATTTTTATGACAGTTTTTATGAGTGACTGGTTGTAAATAAGGAAGGGTTTTTAAAGACACTCCATTGTTGTTTTTTATTTATTTACTCACTTGTACTGTGGAGCTGATGTATAAACGCAATATCACACCGATAGCCAGGCAATATCACAATATAGCCATATATATGGCTGTATATCAGCATATGCACCCTGAATCTAATCGACTGGTAATCGTATTGTGGCATGTTTTGTGGGATTGGAAAATGTCGTATTGCTGGCTAAAGAGAATGTATGTCGGATCATATAATGAAAAAAATTCAGATTTACGCCCCTACTATCTTGCATACATAATGGATTACATTCTTTAAAAAGTTATTTTGTGATCTATATATGGACTTTCAGCAAGACACAATATGATAATGTAGGCAGATGGTAGAAGTTATCTGGAATGACGTAGGCCTACTGCTGTCAAATGGGCAAGGCCCTGGAGTCCAACTCCATCTGTAAGAGAAAAAAGAACAAAAAAATGAACTATGTACAACAGGAGCTTGAAAAACGAGTCGTCTGGACAACTTGCTCCCCTGCCCGCTCACTTAATTGCTCTGTTCTCTCTCTGGACTGAAATTCATCCTCCCATTCCTCTGCTGGAGGAAGTTTAGCAGTGAGTGCCCCGAAGGCCCTTTCTCTTGTCCTCTTTACGTCACAGAACCTTCAAAGAGAAAGAAAGTGAGTTTCCTGATGAAAGACAAAATGTGGCCCTGTGCCCATTTCACTAAATGCCAACTTCTACAAACTGCCTGATGATAGAAGGTCTATGGATATGCCTGCAGCAACCTTCCAGACATGCTGTTACTGACTAAAAACTAGGATTGTCCAATCAACATGTTCATTTTAGTGTTATTAATTACAAAAATATAATTATAGCTTGTAATGCAAAATGTGATTTTATAACAGTATAGCAGACTACTTATATAAAATGCATATACATACCAGTTGTCACAAAACATATAATGCAATGCAATGCAACGATGAGTTGCTTCAGTCCAGAACTAACAATATGAAAGTAATTCTTATGTTAATACAAAAATTGTATTCAGTAATAATTTCATAGCAAAAAGACGTGTATCCGACAGTATAGGCTGTAGGTTGAAACAATTGACTTTTAATGACACATTTTGTCTATTATTTAATGTTACATATTTGAATTATCTCTATTTGGGGGCTTTATTAACCCACTCTCAGCTTCGGTTGAGGTAAACCAACGCTATTTCACGACCAATCCGTATGTATTTTATGAGGTGGCTAATTCGTATGAATTCGTACAAGCTCACTCGTGCATTCGTACGATTTGTCTAAACCCCAATGACGGGTATGGTTTAGGGGCGGCGTAAGGGGTAGGTCACTTGTATAAATTCATACAAATTGGGCAACTCGTAAAATATGTACGATTTAGCAAAATTCATACGAGTGAGGTCATACGAATTCATATGAATTAGCCAACTCGTAAAATGCGTACGAATTGCTTTGAGATTAGTGTTCATCAACGATCCATTCATTGCGTTTGTTACGTGACAAATGAACGAAAGACTCGGAAGGTAAAGTAATTATTTATGTTCCCTGTAAATTATTTTTGACTGTATTATAATGATTTCTTAATTCAGAATATGATCAAGATTGCGTAGGTGGATGTGTTCGGGGAATTTGCCTGTTAAAAGTATAACATTTAAAGCCCCTTAAATGAACAAAATGACTCAAAAAAAGATTTGTTAATTTTGATGAACGAGATCGAACAAGAAAGTCAGTAAAATGATCAGAACTTCCCATCACTATTTGAGATCGGGTTGGTTAAACACAAGAAATAGCACGATCTAATCCCAGCAATTATGATTTTATTAAAGATAAACTCAAAACAAAATACTCAGGATACTTGGACAACTGGAACAGAACAACCGGTAAATAAGATGAGAACAGACAATGAACTGAAAGAAACACAGAGCTTAAATACCCAAACAAACCAATCAACGGAATACACAACAGGTGCGACTGATAATCAAAGCAATGAAAAGCCAACAAACTGAAAACTATAGGAAACGGAACTGGGCTGTTTACAAGACACCGTTTTCAACTAAAAACGTAAAACGTCACGCACATGCGTATTACGTGTTCAGAATAGTGTTTCATCATCATCTAATGGTCTGGCAGCAGAATACAGCGTTTTTTAAGTTTTTAAGTTTTAAGCATATCGTTGTTGTGTAAACGTATAAAACCCACCCGAAACAGACAAAACACACAATCACCTATTGGACCTATATAATGTGTCATTACTTCAGTTTTAATCAATTTGACAGCCTTTCAAACAGCCAGTTTTAGCTTAAAACATGTTCCTTACAGACCTCTAAGTCAGCCTAAAAAAACTGACCAAAATCTAACTGGATCATGGACGCAGTTTGTGTGTGTGTGCATTGAGGTGGCAGGCACAGGTGTATGTGCTATGTGAGGTGCTCCAGCAGGTTACGGGCAGACAGATGGTGCAGGTGGTGGAGAGCAGTTGTATGTGTACAGTATGTGCCAGCCGTGGCCACTCTGTCCCTGGGAGCTGCTTTAGCGAATCTACTGCTCCACAGCTCAGTGTGCTTTAGCTCCTGGCGTGCTGAATGCAAGAAGAGATTGCCAATTCAAGCAATTCTAGAATCAACAATGTATCAAGACCAAGTAACTGAAAGCACAGCAGAGAAATTACAGATCAGCGTAAAGCTGGGGTTGGATGGCACCTATGGGCACTGGGTAATCACTGGCACATGAACGAGAGAAAGAGAGGTGTATTCCCTTGTGGAAAAGAAGTGCAATTAATTGTTTTAAATGTGCACTTGTAATGTACTTCAAATCTTAAAAGTATAAAAAAAAAAAAAAATAAAATAACTTGCAAATATTGTAATATTTTAATAAAAGATCAAGTGTACTTAAAGAGAATATACTTCCATGACAGTGTTTCCGATCATACTTAAGTGACTTAAGTGGCACATTTTGATGGTCAAATTATAGGTTTTACTCATTGTAAATCATTGTTTTAATGTTTTCTGAATTCATTAATAAAATACAGCTGCATAATATTATTGAGTTAATAAAAATACAGCTGTTCATTGTTTTTTCATGTTACTTCAAAGTCCATTATCTAATGTTCACAAATGCAACTTTTGATTTTAATAATGTATTAGTAAATGTTGAAATTAACATTAACTGAGAATAATAGATGCTGCAAAAGTGCAGTTTATTATTAGTTCATGTTAATTAATTTTAGTTAACTAATGTTAACTAATGCAACCTTATTGTAAAGTGTTACCAAAGTAATTATAAAATTACATATTAAGATGTCCTTAAAGGCAGGGTACGTAGGATTTTTCTACAAAAAAAAAAAAACATTCCAATTTTGTTTAAACTGTCTTTATATACCAATACATAATTAAAATGTAATTACTCTGAAAAAGAGAGTATAAAAATCGAGTGTCTGTAGACCTCTCACGACTGTTGTAAACACAGCTCATTATTTCTGGGCCCCTTCCAAAGCCACGCCCCCAAAACACATGAACGCACGATGGCAAATGCTAGAAGACGCATTTATTTACCTGAGACGAGTGGAGAGGAAGGAGCGCAGTGCATGCAGTGACATCATGTCAGAATCACATGTAATAAAATACCTAACTTTATCACTATGAATAGAAACAAATAAGATTTATTTTAGTACTCACTATCAAGCTAGCATATCGATACTGGTAAAGTTTAAAATATATTTAGTTTGATTCGGTAACGAGCTATATTTAGGCTATAGGTAACGAGCTATATTTATAAGGCAAAGCTAAAAACAGGTTGCATTGATACACGTTTTTCCATTACCATCAGTTAAACTGTGATGAAGGTGAATTTCGTGTAAGATTCATAACATATACAGTGTTTTGCATGTAAGAGTTTCCATGATGAAAACATTGTTGACTCTGATGAGGACTAACGTTACACTCCGGAGACAAGTACCGCATCGTCGGTTCGAGGACAGGTCCGGGGTCGAGGGCGAAGCAGAGGAGGTCGTTCAAGAGTGCGGGCAACCAGGGTCCGAGGAAGTAGTTTTTGCCTTGTTTGCCTTCGCTGACTGCATATGCAGGTGCTTTGAATTTTGAATGCTCTTTCTCTGCCATAATTTTACTCTTTGTAGGTTCCGCGCCTCTCTTCCCCTCCTCAAATCAAACGGGTACGCGCGCATATGGGCAGATCTAGCAACAGGGGTGGTAGCCATGGTTGCGAGAGTGAGTGACAGTCGCCCAAACCAATCAATTGTTTCGTCCTGAATGGAAATAATGAGCTGTGTTTATTGCAGATTAAAAGGTCTACAGTCACTCGATTTGTATACTCTCTTTTTCAGAGCACTTACATTTTAATTATGTATTGGTATATAAAGACAGTTTAAACAAATTTAAAAAAAAGGTTTTTACAAAAATCCTACCTACCCTACCTTCAAGTCATACTTAAGTGGTTCAAAAAGCACTCAAATTTAAACAATAATACAATAACAATAATAAAACAATTAGCCTATACTGTGATTTATATTTATATACTTTACTAGGAAAATGAATAATGGAGGTTCATGACAAAAAGGTGAACCAGAAGCTGAGGCGTAAACAAAGTCAGGCATGTTTTAGCACATTACTTTAACCACAATAGTTATGTTAAAGAGCTTTTTGACAGTTGTTTTTATAAACAGTCCAGGGCCCATTAATATTAATTGCAGACCAGGACAGAGAAGTGGAGATACTTAAGGCAGGAAATTTCAGCACTCATTGAGTTTAATCTATCTGTTTTCTATTAATTCCCGCCACATGAATACTAATCGCTCAGTGGGCTTAATGGCCTCCAAAATCACATATTAGATTTCCACTTTCCAAAGTGACCTTTTCCATTCTGATAGCATCACCTGTGCTACATCACAAGGTAACAGTTTATCTTAATAGGATAGGATTTGTGCAGGATGGCATCCCCTTTCACAAACTGCTCACATTTACATTTTGACACGCAATGAATTGTTACCCAGGGGAGCTGTTTTCAATCTTGGTTAGCAAACAGAGTCGGCATCCAAATAAATGCCAACATGGCACTCTACTTAGATCTATGAATGGGGAGGTTCAATTGGCTCTTCATCAGCAAGGTTACATACATTTTTTATATATATATATATATATATATATATATATTTTTTTTATATATAAATGCAAAATGCAATTAATGTAGACAATAGCCCCTTTCACACAGCTATCCTGGTAAATTACAGGTAAATTGCCAGAACGACTTTACCGGTAAATGAAAAAATGTGCTGTTCACATATGCAACAGCGTTCTGGCTTTTTACCGGTAACGTTAACAGACCATTCACACATCAGTTCCAAAATACCGGTAAACTCTGTGATGATGTCATTAACCGAAAGTGACCTCTAGTCTAAACGTCTGCGCACAGTGCTTAAAATCTCTTCATCTGCCCAGACAAGGAGAAGCGATTTAGTTTCGGTATCACTCCAGTTTGAAGACATTTGTAAACAGTGCTGAGTAATAATTTTATGAATGTCATCTGAGTCATAACTGCGCCGTTGCTCTTTCAACTGCTACTGATTGGCCAAAATGACTTCTTACGTCAGCGCGTTCTGACCTCGTACGTGCAAAATAACGGTTATCTTCATTCCGCTTTCACACAGCGCATATACCGCTAATTTAATATTACAACTTCCCTTACTGATAAATTGCCAGAACCAATTTACCGGTATATTTGAAAAGTTCCCTTTCACACATGATCTGTTACCGGTAATTTGCCTGGTAATTTACCAGTAAAGACTGTATGTGTGAAAGGGGCTAATGACTTCATTGCAAAGTTGAATTAGTTACACATTTCTGAATTAAAATTGTGATATTTTTGTGGTGCAGAAACTTAAAAATGAATGTGATCTCACTTTCTTGAGATTATAATGAATAACAAAAAGTCTTAGCCGAAGTTGGTTGAAAATGCTGGGGTAGATTAGCAACTTTTTCATATTATTTTAATATTAAAATATTATAGCATGATCATAAAGGGGAAATCCTTGTTATTAGTGACACCAGTGGTCATTAAGTGAACTGCCAGCAACTTATTGCTCATGTCCGTACTCCTGTACATAATGTACAAGATACTGAACGTGATTCAATGCCTTGATATACTCATGGTGAAGTTATTTTTTGTTCTTTGCTTAGAAGTAAAAAGAAGTTGGAAATACCTTTGCAGTGACATACAGTGAACGAACATCCAGACGCCTTCCACGCTGCTGAGAACAACATTTAGATGAATATGTAAATATTAATTTACTTTATTCTCTATAACAAAATAAACACACAACAAAAATAACGTTTATACAAAAATAATGTATGTTTGCCCCAGCTCTGCAATTCACCGGCATCATGTCGACAGATGTCTTCTTTATTAACATTTTACTGTTATGATACAGTAGTTTGATTATAAAGTATATTTGAGACTATAGACTATACAGTACTGGCTATGTGAGACTATGGATTGAATTAATCCCTTTTCTTCGCATGACACATTGACATTACAGTAGGCAGAATGGCTCAATCAGCATGACCCTGAACATTGTATAAGCATCATGTGTCAATGAACTGAGGAGAGGCTCACGCGAACGCATAAACATCATATCATTTTGATTTTCCTGGCAAAACTGTCCAAAGTATTTCACACAAATATCAGTCTACAGGCTTTCATAGACAACCTACGATGTCAGGGAAGGTCTCTTTTTTTAAGTTTCATAACAAGCTGTTCACACATTTTCAATTGAAAAGTGATTAATACATGAAGATTCGTACATATAGCCCCTTTAAAATAATAATTAAAATAATCAAAAGCACCACATATCAGAAATGATATAGAGAAGACCCCTGTAGACCCTCATGGCTGTCTTTCAGGGTCAGTAATTGTCATAAAAAACTATTTTTTCAAAGATTTTTAAAGAAATAGATGAGAGGATTTCATTGAATCAAATTCATATTGATAAAAAATCTTTAAAATAAGTTTGACAACTTTTTGTCACAACAGTGCTTAAGATATGTACAAGTATTCAAGTTAAGCCATTCCTTTTTACTTCATGGTTGTACTGCTTCACATTTTTCATGTGTTTTGATTTGTTATTTATTATTTGTATATTATTAGCTTTTGTTAAAAATAGCATTTTCAGAATGTTTTGACACCAACATGAATAAAAATATAGCCACTTGTTTTAAACTAGATGATTATTCATCTTCATCATCTTAGACATGATAGATTTGTCATAGACATATTAAATATTAGACATTTTCATTTGCATGGGGGGGACAGAACCAAATGTTTTTCTCCTTTTACACCATGATTGCCAGACATCCAGTCAAGTCGAATGTCTGTCGTCAAGAGCTATCTCTTGCTATTGTCAGGACTGTGTCACACAGACCCAGAACTCATGCTGTGTTGACTGGCTCATCTCTTAAATGACAGATTTGGTTTCTCATTCTTAGATCTGTGACTTACCTGTTTATGCTGCCATGATTTGCCGTTGTTGTTGTTGTTTTGAATATTCAACAAGGCAGTTTATTTATTTGTGTAACATGTAAATAACCATTAAATGTGGAGGAGCACGCTGAGCAATCAGACTCAAAGTCTTTTTGCCAATACTAATCAACTCCCATTGCTTTCGCCAGACGTTATTCTCCACAGCAATGAATTCTAACCTGTAAACTCAACAGATAGCTTTGTACAAATATCTCAGATTTAATATAGTCATAATTAATTAGTCCTCTCTATGATAGTTGTCTTATATTTGTAGTCATATGTTGTTCATAAACGAGTTGGCTCCGATGGATTTTTTTCTTTATTGATTGATTGGTTTGTACATGAGTATAAGACAGAATAATAGTACTAAGTGAGGAGTCGTTGGGAGCCGAAAGAGTCGGTTCTTATTGCTGAACTTAAAATCAGAATTCCCATCACTACCTATTTGGTTCTGTTTACATCATCCTCTCATTTTTGTCATTTGTGATGGTATAAATGAGACATTATCAGTAAATAATGCATACAATTTTTCTAATTGTTCCGGATAAGAGGTTAAAAGCATATTCTGACAAGACTCAGAATGTCAGACAGAGAAAAAGCAAGAAGACAGATATGTGCCAGCAAGAAAAATGGCAAGTCAATCCTCTAAAGAAGAGCTCAGTCGGAGATGTAGACAAAAGGGAAGTGACTGTGAGTCTGTGCTCACGGAAAGGCAAAAACCATTTGAAGATGATGCTTTTGATTGATGTGAGAAGATGAGATCTTAAGTCGGGACTGTGGGATGGCAGGAACGAGTCTTGCTTTGGCCAGACAGCAGGCTGAGATGAAGGACACCAGTAAGATAGGATGATAAGACGGCCAGGTCACCCCTCACCCCTCTGAGGTGAAGCCCTAGCACAAATGGCTGTCTCTGCTGATGGATGTTTGTCAAGGGGGCCTGTCCGAGAAGAGTGTATGGAGTTTGGCAATCAGTTAACTCTGTTTTCCTCCACTGTCTTCACTTGCTGAGACCAGAAGCAACTGTCTCACTAGTATAGTGAGGATGGCAGGCCATATGAGAAGCAGCTGCACACTTTACAGAAGTTCTTTATCTTAGAATAAGAAATGTGCAAATTGACTTTCCTTCTGAACCGACACCAAGTGGCATCTACATTTCAGGTTTGACAGTACAGTTCTGTACCGCTGATTTTACCCTGTGCAGATAATTCAGTGAGATTCGACTGTGTTGCCGCCATGTCCTGAAATCGCATATGAATAAAGCTGAAATACAGTGCATTCCTTTCCTTTGTGTCAACAGGTCAACTTCTGAACTGGAGTCATCTCACAATCACGTAATGTATGCAAGCAAGCGCTTCTGTTTTCTCACCAGTGAATGACACATGATCTAATCCAATAACGTTGTCTCTGGTCGTCTCCCTTCAGGTCTGTGCGCGTTCATGTGTTTTGGAGGACGCGTGGCTTTGGACGGCGATTTACAGGGAGGGTGGGATTGTGTGCTTTCAATGCTAGCAAAGTAGGCCTATATGATTTCAATAATAATTTTCTAAATAAGTATTCTAAAGTATACTTCTTTCTGTCTTTCTTCTACATGTTTGATTGAATTGAATATAATTTGGTTTGTTATCTTTTTTATTTATTTTTTTTATTATAATAGCATTATAACTAAGTGAAGCTTTATTTTGGGACAATGTTAAGGCAGTAGTTAGAGACTTAGAGACTTAGAGGAACAGGCCAGGCGAATAAATCTTGGGGAATAAATCAGCTATTCTCTTTCCTGGCCTTATTTGGGAAATTTCTACAAAAAGTTTTAGTAGCTACGGATCCAATATTAAAATAGTCTTGGCATTGAAGGCACTATAGGAACTGCCTTTTTTCCAGAAATCAGTGACTAATTTACGTTATTTTGATCCTTTACACCAGTCGGGGGGATTTGGCTAGACTCTCTTAGCAGACTAATGTAGACTGTGTCATCTGTGAATTACATCATGCTTATTCTCGCACTATGTACATATAAATAAAGATGAGCAAATGCTCACTCTAATATGATCATATTTATAATATTATAATATTTGTCCTCGGAAGATCTCTTTAAAGGAACAGTGAGGAGAAACGTTGAGAAAAACATTTTGAACGAGTGTCAAGAATATTTTAAATGGAACAAAACAAAACAAGAAACCCTATTAATATGCTCCTTTGTGGTAGCCGTAATAACACTCATAGATAAACCAAGATTGTATATACATAAATAAACAGGACATTTCAAAGTAAAAACAAACTCATTAAAAATTAGCCATTGCAATGCATGCTGGGAAAGATTGGAACTGATAGTAGGAGTGGAATGAATCTCTCCAACCATTCATTAAGTTAAATAGGATAACTAAAGGGCAAGACTGAACTGTAGTTATGACCACTCTTTGTTTTGTACCTGCATGATTTAAGCCCTTATGCTGCCTAAAATGCGTAAACTGCCCAGCAACAATGAAACCCAAAACCCAAGCCAATGTATTCAATTAAAAGCAGCTTCAGTCTAGGTAACTGCTGACATCATTGAGTGCATAACTCATGCTCTCTCTCCGTTCTCACTCTTTATCAGGCAAACATAATTAATGGAAGTGAAGCAGAGAAACATGCTGCAGCTTTATAGATTTTTGATGGTAATCAGTCGGATTAATTATGTGATATATGTCCCTTGTTAAGTTAATCGCACCCGGGTAAATACGATGCATGAACTTTGATAACAAACTGGCAGTCAGGCCCCCAGACTCCAAAATCAATTTGCCAAGTTCCACAAATCACTTAGTGCAGCTGCATGTGTACAATGTGACGTAAATACAAATATCTGAGTTACATGTTTGCTGAAAACAAAGTAGGGATTATAATTTCGTGAGTGATGATGATTTTTAAAGATTTAGTACATTTTGAGTTCATTGCCAATTCAACTCTTTTATTATTGCTAAAGTTGAGGTCTGATTTAAAGTATATACAACTTACATTTATATCATAATTTTCAATGTTGAATATCTAGGAAAATGCATTAAAAAAAATAAATAGCTAAAAATAGAAAATCTAACAAAAATTTAAAAATGACATTGCACTCTAAGGATCATAATAAATTTAATTTAAATTGGTGTTTGACTTTTTTTTTTTTCACATCCCTGTCAATAACACTCAAACACCCCTTCATTGGTGTCATGTTGTTTTGGGTTTTGTTTCATGTTTATATTTTCATGTCTTTTAGTTTGTAATTTTGCCTTAAGTCATGCTCCTATTTGTTTTGTGCTTTTATTGCCCTCATGTGATCATGTCTTGTGATGTGTGTGTGTGTGTGTGTGTGTGTGTGTGTGTGTGTGTGTGTGTGTGTGTGTGTGTGTGTGTGTGTGTGTGTGTGTGTGTGTGTGTGTGTGTGTGTGTGTGTGTGTGTGTGTGTGTGTGTGTGTGTGTGTGTGTGTGTGTGTGTGTGTGTGTGTGTGTTTATGTATGTATGTAACCAGGGGAAGAAAAAGATCTTACATGTAAATGTGTAATTGAGACCAGTGTCAAATAGTACTAGTGATGCATAAATGACATAAAGATACTGTACCTGTTCAGTTCTGTTCAATTATGATGCTGGCCCCTTAAAATTTCGGTGGGTGAAATCTCGTCTGGGAGTTAGTCTCGTGAGAGTTAGTGTTGAAGCAGCACGGTTAGCAGAGTGTGTATTCCATTACTTGTGCATTGGAAACATATAAGTGATAACTGGATACAATTTTCATTTGTATTAGCCCAATATTGAATTGGTGATAAGTATATTGAGGCGATTATGTTGTGATATGTTGATTGATGACAATTTATCGTGATCCATGTGAAGTGTTTCTCCTTGTGTCAAAAACACAGTTAATTGACCAATCATAGAGCGTAAGTTTTTATTTATTTATTTTTTTTTTTACTTACCTGTTCGGCAATGAGTAATATTATGTGTATAACTGTTTATTGTGTAAGTAACAGTTAAGTCAGAAGTACTCAACAGGCGGCCTGTGGGCCACATCTGTCCCATCGACATTCATTTTATGGCCCGCGTCATACAAAAGATGAATGCACTTTTTTTTTATAATTTGAGCTCAAAAGTTGTGCGAATATTGTGATATGTAGCCTATGTATACTGCGGACGCTTTGGATAATCCGTGGGATAATCCTACTTGATATCTCCGAAATGTACCATTAACTTGCTAAGCGCAACAAATAGCGAAACAAGCGGTAAAGCTGTCAGGCAACTTTTGTGTGAACGCTACGCAGAGCTTGTGCATTCAGAGCTGTGCACTTTCACTTGCGTAATTTAAATATCACACTTTAATTATTTAAAGCTCATAACTTAATAAAACAAGCTGTGTTACTATATGACGAATGATTACCTTAAATGTTGATGTATGATGTGCAATGTACTTTAGGCTATCTGAATTAAATACATAGCCTACACATCTCTCACTTTTGCTCACTTGCCAGCAATTAGGCTACTCCTCCGTGTGCCATAGGTTGCCGACCCCTGGCATAGGCTATTAAAGAAATGTAATTTTGCCAAAGATGCAGCCTACTCCACTGTAATAGTTACGATATCATCATGCTTAACACTGAGAATTTTAATTGTAATGAATGATCGGGTGCGGATATCTAAATTGGAGAAAATCATTGGTGAGGGTCCGTTTGTTTTCAACAGCTGATTCGGGTGACGTTAGAGCTGATCCGCGCATTTGACCGATGGTCTCCTTAACAGCATGAAAAACAAAACTTGTATTCAAATTGCCAATGGGTTATCAACAGAAAGTAAGCAAAAAGCAATCCCATTACAATGACGAGCTGTCATTACGTCAATGAGTTCAGGGCACTCTTGCAAACCTCCCGTTATAACTGGCAGTTTAGTTCGGAACGGGGCACGGCTCGCATGAATCATGTGAAAGCTGCTATTGAGCGAATTCTGACTAACTCAAAAGTTAGATGTACTGGGCTAATAGTGGGCCTACTATTAGTAGTAGGCTAATAATAATAACTTTGTAAAGCGACCATGAGTATAAAAACGTGTCATATAAAGAAAATATATATAACAAATAATTGAACATTTGATGTAGGCTAATATATGTATTATAGGCCTAATCAATAATTGTTAAATATTAAAAAATAAAGATAATATATATATATTTAATGGCCCTCAACATCTGCTCATGAAGGCTATAGCAAAAGTCGTATGAAAACTGGGTAGTGTACCTTTAAGGTTGTGGTGCTAACGGAAACCGCGAAAATTGAGAGAGCCTATTCGTCGGCGATGAATCATTGCAAAACCCCATCTGTCATCTAAACCTTGTGACAATACTGTATGTTGTGTGTACATACTGTCCATTAAATAATGATGGCTTCAAAGAAAAGGAAGGTTGACGATGAAAACAGAGTTTTCAACCCTGCGTGGCAAATGGAATTCGCCTTTGCGGACATAGGTGGCAAACCAATGTGTCTCATTTGTCAAAAAACAATTGCTGTATTAAAGCGAGCTAATCTGCAACGCCACCATGAGCAACTTCATTCCCATTTCAGCGTTGCATATACACATAGCAGCTCAGTCAGGAGTAGCTGGTTTTTATGCCCAGAGATTCATGTTCCATTGCTAAAAGCGCTGACAATATTACCGAGGCCTCATTCAGAATCGCTTGGAATATTGCAAAAGAGGCCTCCTACAGAGGGAGAATTTTAATACATTTATGGACTGTGCAGAATCACTGTTTTTGGATTTTAAGAACAATGAAGACATTGTCAGGCAAATCTCAAAGCTGCAGTTGTCTGATTCAACAGTGACCAGACGAGTAGAATTAATTTCAGACGATCTCTTTTCACAGTTGCTAAAAGACATTGAAAGTTCAGAGTACTTCAGTTTAGCACTGGATGAATCTACTGCACAGATGTCGCACAGCTAGCAGTGTGGGTGCGTTTTCTTAAAGGGGAGAAATTTGTCGAGGCAATGTTGACCTTGCTCCCATTGAAAGGCCAAACCTGTGGAGAGGATCAATCTGCACTGATGATTTTTTTTTTCATGGACCAGGCAAAAACACAAATTTGAAAAAGCTTGTTTCTGTGACTACTGATGGTGCCCCATCAATGGTTGGAAAGGAAAAGGGATTAATCGCTTTACTTAGAAAAGATCCTGAAATATCAGCCTTCTTCTCATACCACTGCATTCTGCATCAGGAGCAACTGTGCAGCAAGCTTAAATGTGGAGAGCTCAAAATGACAATGGACACAGTGACACGAACAGTCCATTTTATTCTTGCACATGCTCTGAAACACAGACAGTTCCGTTCCTTGGTCGAAGAAATTGAAAGCGCATACCCTGACTTGGCAATGTACGCAGAGGTCAGATGGCTTAGTCGTGGAAATGTCCTTGATCGCTTCATGGAATTACTTCCAGTTGTGTGCATATTTTTGAAAGAGAAGGGCCGACGTGATTTACTGGCAGCCCTCGAAGACGACACATTCATGCACAATGCAGCTTTTCTGACTGATGTTACGCGACATTTAAAGGGATACTTCACCTCTGGAAAGATGAATGTGTATTTAAAATAGGTCATTTATGTGGAAGAAATGTGAAGAAATTTTTGAATTTGGAGCTTTCTAGACTGAGAAAAGCCAGAAAATGTATTTTTGGTTTATGTGGATGAAAGACAACAACTCCCAGAATGCACTTGCTTCGCTGCCCTAGGAGGCCACTCCCAAGCCACACCTACCGGTTAGAGAGCGCAGTTGAAAACAACTAGGTTAGGCTACTAGTGAGTCTCCGTGACGAGTTTGCCCGGGATTTCGAGATCGCCCAGGGTGTCCGGGATTCGGCTTTTGCGTTCTGCGGTCGCCATTCATCACGTTTACTGTGGCGAGCAGGACGAGGCTGACGGCCGCGGGAGAACGGCGCGAGGCCGGTGGCGTCATTACTGAGACGCGCCGATCTCGCATCTCTCACGGAGGAGCGGGAATTTTCTTAGCAATGTTAAAACGCACATCAACCGATCACTTGTTTAGCGTTCATGTAAACACTACATTCAGATTCACCAATCGGAACAAATTCAGCTAGATTGAAACAAAAGGTGTGCATGTGAACAATGAATGGCGACTGCAGAAAGCAAAAGCTGAATCCCCGACATTTTGAACGATCTCGCCCGCCGGACAAGTCCGGGAAAAGGAGGATGGTAACCCTTACTACTCAGCTTTCTCCTACTACTCAGCTTCCTCCTACTACTCAGCTTTCTCCACAGAACAAGAGCCTGCTAGCTTAGCTTCCAAAGAAAGACCGCTGACACTGTGTACATTCTGTGAGTGAGATCCCACCTCCTATGGGCGGGTTGAAAACATGCGGGACAGCTCCTCCTACTGGCTGCATGTAGTCTTTAGCCTCTGGCCAGAAAATCCTCCGATGACGCAAAATGATGATTTTTGCGTCATCGGAGGATTTTTTCCAGACAAAAAATACATAAATCTCTCCTCTTATGGGGATATGAGGGTGGAAAGCACGGTAATTCGAAAATTCTACAGGTTTTCTACTAATACAAAGCTTAATGCTAAATTCTGAAGTATCCCTTTAAATGCACTCAATCGTAAGCTTCAAGTTTTCAAGCTTCAAAATTTCCCTGTTCGCGCAGCAACTTCAGGAAGGAAATTTCACTCACTTTTCTGTTCTTCAGTCACAAGTGACAGAACCAGGCTCATTTTCACCCAGCGCTTACCGTTCATATATCTCAGGGAGCTAAAAGACGAGTTTTCCTCCCGATTTGCGGACGTTAAATCCCCTAACACCTGTACTGGCATTCACAGAGAATCCATCATTTGCTTGTGACATACAGGCGACGTCTGTCGCAGTCATGTCAGAACCCTTCAGCGTGGAAAGGGCGGCGTTTGAGGAGCAACTCATAGAGATGCAGCACAACAACATCCTTAAAGAGAGACATAAAAAAGAGCATTGACACATTCTGGACCAAGTGTGTTCTGAAAGACACATGCCCTGCATTAATCCAGTGGGCTTTAAAAATCTTGACCTGCTTTGGATCTACGTATGTGTGAAAGTGCTTTCTCTGCAATGGGAACAATAAAGTCAAAGCAACATTCAGTCTAACTGACAGACATTTGACAGACTGTCGAGCCCGATCTCACGGGAAAACGTACAAATTCTGCGAGGTGGCTTATTCGTACGAATTCATACGACCTGACTCGTACGAATTAGTACGTTTTTTGCAAAATCGTACATATTTTACAAATTGGCCAATTCGTATGAATTCATACGAATGACCTACCCCTGACCCCGCCCCTAAACCTACCCATCACGTGGGTTTAGACAAATCGTACAAATTCGTACGAGTGAGGTCGTACGAATTAGTACGAGTTAGCCAACTTTTTATCATTCGTACAAATTCGTACGAATTGGTCGTGAGATAGCGTTGGACTGTCTTAGTGCAACTACCAGTGAGCAACAGCCAGACCTGAAATCACTGGTAAAAAGAATACAAACTCAGATTTCCCACTAGGAATAAGGACTACTTTTCATCAGGGCTTGAGAAGTAGCCTGTATTTGCTCAATTATTTTCTCCATACATTTTGAGGATTTTAATACTCTGAGTATTAACACATTTTTTTATGTTATGTTAATCCACTTTTCTGTTCCAGATTTTTTATTTTCACGTTCAGTATTAGCCTACTTTAAATAGGACAAAGACTAGCAAGACTTACCTAGCAAGATAGGTAATAAACTGCATTTCTGAATAAGTAAAAACTGTAAATATTGTCATAAAGTCTTGCAATGCAAGTTGTAATTTGTGACCCTTCACATTATGTGGTTTAAATGTGGCCCCCTTGGCATCTGAACTTGAGTACCCCTGAGTTAAGTGATACATTTCTTGTTAAATACAGAGGGGAGAAATAGTGCTGAATAGGCCCTCTGTGAGATCCAGATTGTGTTTGTCATAGTGAGTTGATTATATCTTTGATATGGAAGTTTTTTATACATTTTATGCAAGTATTGTGAAACTCATTATTTTGTGTTGTAAATCAAGTATAATCCGAATAATGAATCTGTTCTTAACTGTATAACTGTGTTACTGTATAATTAAGAGTTTTAGACAGTTTGAATGATAAATGTGGCCTTATAAATACAATTGTGTATTGTTTGTATTTTCAGAGGTGTAAAGGCCACTACCGTTGTCTTTTGTTATCCTTAAAGAAAAGCCACATTTATGGGTTTGTATTGTTTTACTTGTAAATTCCTAGATTTAAGAATGGAATCTAATTCCAGGTTGTTGTTGTTTTTTTCAGTCTTTAGCATTTTTTTTTTTTTTTTTTGTACTGCTCTGTTTACTAAAACAGTTTCAACCCCAAAAAGCCAAAGCTATTTTTAATGCGGTGTCCCTACGGTCACAGTTGGACATTAAAGACCCTAAATATAAGTTTGCCTGTGTTTTGGACCTATTATTCCTCTGACAGCAAGCTGTTAGCCTGACAACATTATTTATATATACACTCACCTAAAGGATTATTAGGAACACCATACTAATACTGTGTTTGACCCCCTTTCGCCTTCAGAACTGCCTTAATTCTACGTGGCATTGATTCAACAAGGTGCTGAAAGCATTCTTTAGAAATGTTGGCCCATATTGATAGGATAGCATCTTGCAGTTGATGGAGATTTGTGGGATGCACATCCAGGGCAACGAAGCTCCCGTTCCACCACATCCCAAAGATGCTCTATTGGGTTGAGATCTGGTGACTGTGGGGGCCATTTTAGTACAGTGAACTCATTGTCATGTTCAAGAAACCAATTTGAAATGATTCAAGCTTTGTGACATGGTGCATTATCCTGCTGGAAGTAGCCATCAGAGGATGGGTACATGGTGGTCATAAAGGGATGGACATGGTCAGAAACAATGCTCAGGTAGGCCATGGCATTTAAACGATGCCCAATTGGCACTAAGGGGCCTAAAGTGTGCCAAGAAAACATCCCCCACACTATTACACCACCACCAGCAGCCTGCACAGTGGTACCAAGGCATGATGGATCCATGTTCTCATTCTGTTTACGCCAAATTCTGACTCTACCATCTGAATGTCTCAACAGAAATCGAGACTCATCAGACCAGGCAACATTTTTCCAGTCTTCAACTGTCCGATTTTGGTGAGCTTGTGCAAATTGTAGCCTCTTTTTCCTATTTGTAGTGGAGATGAGTGGTACCCGGTGGGGTCTTCTGCTGTTGTAGCCCATCCGCCTCAAGGTTGTGCATGTTGTGGCTTCACAAATGCTTTGCTGCATACCTCGGTGGTAACGATTGGTTATTTCAGTCAAAGTTGCTCTTCTATCAGCTTAAATCAGTCGGCCCATTCTCTTCTGACCTCTAGCATCAACAAGGCATTTTCGCCCACAGGACTGCCGCATACTGGATGTTTTTCCCTTTTCACACCATTCTTTGTAAACCCTAGAAATGGTTGTGCGTGAAAATCCCAGTAACTGAGCAGATTGTGAAATACTCAGACCGGCCCGTCTGGCACCAACAACCATGCCACGCTCAAAATTGCTTAAATCACCTTTCTTTCCCATTCTGATATTCAGTTTGGAGTTCAGGAGATTGTCTTGACCAGGACCACACCCCTAAATGCATTGAAGCAACTGCCATGTGATTGGTTGATTAGATAATTGCATTAATGAGAAATTGAACAGGTGTTCCTAATAATCCTTTAGGTGAGTGTATATATATATGATACAATTTATTTAATACAAGTATTTTGATGTACATTTTGTACACAAAAAAAACATACTATTGCAGTAGATCTACTTAAAAAATTGTTTTCTTTGTCAATCATTGTGAAATGGGTAACACTTTAGAATACTGTTCCTTCATTAATGAATAACTACACAGGAACAAATGAGTAATGCATTAGTAACACTCTAGTAACTACTTTTAACTAACAAGAAACTCTGATTAACGAATTACTAAGTAATAGCGCTCAGTCGGATGTGGTAGTTCACTATTAGCTAATCAATAACTACTATTTTTCATACCTCACTGAAGACTATAAGAACTACTATATACAGGTTAATAAATATTTATAATGCACAATGTTTAATATAAGGTAATAATAGCCCATTAGTAATGAATCAAGTGTTACTACATCATTCTAAAGGAACTACTAATAATTTGGATCAGTATTCTAAAGTGAAAAACATGATAACAACCTAATATTGACCGAAGTCATTGTAAGCTTTTAAGGCTTTTGTAAGGTTTTGGATAGTAATGAATCAAGTGTTACTACATCTTTCTAAAGGAACTACTAATTATTTGGATCAGTATTCTAAAGTGAAGATCATGGGAACGCACTAGTAATGACTAAAGTGTTACCAAATCCATTGGAAGGAATTGCTATTCAAAATCTTACAAAAATCTCAAAAGCTTACAATGACTTCAGTCAATATTAGGTAGTTATCATGTTTTTCACTTTAGAATACTGATCCAAATAATTAGTAGTTCCTTTAGAATGATGTAGTAATACTTGAGTCATTACTAGCGGGCTCTTATTATAAATTATGCATCATTCATGTTAATTGTGAACTTGTAGATAGTAGTTCTCAGGGAGGTATGAAAAAGTAGTTTTTGATTAGCTAATAATGAACTACTACATTCATCTGAGCGCTATTATTTACTAATTTGTTAATCAGAGTTTCTTGTTAGTTACTAGAATGTTAATAATTCGTTACTCGTTTGTTCCTGTGTAATTATTCATTAATGAAGGAACAGTATTCTAAAGTGTTACCGTGAAATGTACTACCAAAATATTGTTTTTATTCCATTTTTAGGTGTAACAAAGCAAAATCAAACCCTTTCAAGTACCCCTAACTGTGAATCACTTATCTAAACCACACAAATGACACAGATACAATTCACTGACCCTAATGAAAGTGATATTCACAGATTAAAAAAAGTATGGATTTAGATGTTTACGCAACCTGATCTAAAAAGGGAGCTACACGGTCAACATCATAATGTATCTGAAATTAAACAAGCTACTTGACATCAGACCATTTCCCTCTTATCTAATAAGTGGATTGGCTCACAATGAAGAAAGTTCCCTTCTACTATTCAACCTTATAAGACCCTGTACCAAAAGAGGAGCACAGGGTAATTGATTCACAGAGTAGAGCTTAGCATGTATGAGGGCATTTGTGAACATGGGATGTAAACCTCCATTAAAGTTGAATGTTTAAAGTTTTAAACCGGATCCCTGCAGGGCAATGGAATGGTAAACAACATATTTACACTGCAGCACAAATGCACTCTTGAATCTGTATGCATGACTATATACTGTATGTATGTTTGTGTGCATGCACTCGACAAGACCATGAGTGATGTCCTGCTTTCTGTAATGCATACTTACAGACAATATGTCCAATACAAGCCGGTCTGGGGGATGGAGAATTGATTTATTTCTCACCTTTTAACAAAATGAACACGCACGCCACTGACATGCAATCACACCTTGAAATAGTGGCCGTATGGCAGAGTACGTGTAAAATAATAGCCATGACAATTTGACAACACCTATTCTGAAGTGCCTACTATCTGAATTAGTATTTATATTTAATCTCTTGCTAATATGCTGCAAGAAAAGACAAGAAGAATACTGTGGAAAGTAGGTGGGACATTTAGTAATTTGACAGGTTTTCATTTTAGATTTCTGATATCTCAAATCCTTTGTTGGGTTAAATAATCACGAGTACTCTTCTGATGAAATAAATCAGTTTACATATCAAATAAACCACATATATCTTGAGAAACGTTGATGATGGTAAATGTAGAAATTTGACTGGTTTTTCTTTCTCAAATTCTTTGTTGGGTTAAAAAGTCACAAGTACTCTACTGATAACATAAATCACAGTTTAAATATCTAATATATATCATCTACCAGTCTGCTGAGAAAAAAGGTCATTTAGGGGCTGTTTACACGACACCGTTTTCAACTAAAAACGTAAAACTTTTTATGCGTTTTGGCCTTTCATTTACACGACAACAGCGTTTTGGGTGGGTGAAAACACAAGCTTTTGAAAACAGGTCTCTGTGTAAACAACAAAAATGTGAATCTCTGAAAACAATGACATCATGCACATGCGTATTACATGTTCAGTTTATAGTGTTTCATCGCCATCTGACAACCTGGCAGCAGAATACAGCATTTTTAATCGTTGCGTTTATCCGTTTGAATGGGGATCGTTTTGACAATGGTGTCGTCTGTATGCGGGAAAAACTCTAAGGAAAAACTTCTCAGTTATAAGCATAACGTTGTCGTGTAAACGTACCCTTAATTGCTGTCTTTTCAGCATCTCCCACCATGAGTGCCAAGTTTTAAAGATGGCGTGTCAATTTAAAAACATTGAAAAACACATCTGAAGACCCCAGTGTTTTGTACCTGGCTGTTGTCAAAGCTGTTTTTGGACACATTAACACATCCTGTAGTGGCAGTGGGCTGACAAGAAATGTGAGACCATGATGGTTCTACTCCAAGCAAAATTTAATTTACATAATTAATTGTGCTAAATTATTGGGTAAAATGAACATACCTACTAATAACAAACATATACAAACCCGAATGCATGCATACGGTCCTAGTTGCATTGTAACCTGAGAACAAACAACCTTATTGTGCTTGACTTTAATTTAGTGCTTTACCTCAGTGACCATTCACCCTTGAGATCAGCAGCCTCAGCCGCCAAAATCAGCCACCCCAGGCTGTTCCACCCTTCCACAGGGGCACCTGCCCCATCTGTGAAGGGTCCCGGCAGTGCTGTGCACCATTGTCCAGTATTAATAAGCTATTGATCCGTGGAGACATACTTTTTCAGCATCTGGGTCTGCCAGTCGCTCTCTCTTTGCCTGTCTGTATCGATGTGCGAGCTGCAAAAAGCGCCAGTAATGGATACACGGAGGCAGCTGAAGCCCATGGGCATTGAAGGGACGGGGTATTTTTGTGTTTTGCTTCTCGTAAGCCTCTGTTTCGACAACCACAGGACCCCTGGGAGAAGAGGAAGTGCCGGCTGACATCAGAGCACTGGGTCGACTTAGGAGGCCACTCCCATTTACCCTGCTGCCTGACATGATGGATTATTTTAGTTCGGCACCTTCAGCCAAGCATCTCACCCCTTCTGCAGTGGAAAGCACGCAGGTATATATTTATATTTAGCATCTGAGACAATTCCACTCCTTTTTTTTTTCTATGATGTCAGTCAGTACGTCATGAACACTAATTTAGCAAATGCCTTGATACTCCAAACTTACTGATGTGTAGTAAAACATACACTGTTAAAACAAACCAGTTAAATTTACTGAAATAGTGTTCATATACCACAATTACTAAAATCAGTTTTTTTACCTTTACAGTAATCTGATAACCACCTTTATCACAAGTATGTTTTCCACAAGTTGAGGTAAATACTAATATACACTCTGAAAAATAAAGGTTCTTATTGGCATTTATGGTTCTATGAAGAACCTTTACATGAAATCTTTCCATTAAAAAAAAAGGTTTATTTATAGTGGAAAAAGATTATTTTGATTAATAAATTATTCTTCACACTAAGAAAAAAATAGTTATTTTAAGTAATGTTCACTGAAAGGTTCCTTGGGGAACCCAAAGTCGTTCTTCTAGGTATCACTGCAAAAACTTTACACACAAAAATATAAAACACCATCATTGTAACACACAACACTAAAATAATGCAATAATCATTTATTTGAACAGGATTAGATTGTCCATAAATGATAAGAAAAAAAACTAAGAAACAGATTCATTGTTTAATTTCAAAGAAAAAAAAAACATCAAATGAGAGCTATTACACAGAGGATTTTGGGAAGGTCAATTTACATGTTCCCTTTCGAAGTGGAAGTCTACACTGCGTCATGAGTTGAAACTATGGGAATGTTCCTCGTGAGCCAGTGTCTGAAGCACGCTTGCTACAAGCCAAAATTGGCTACCATGGTCAGGTGATTGCTTGGACTGCTTCACAGTGAGGAAGCTCTTTTCCTGCCTGGCTCTTTTCAAGGGGGATGGGAACCAGGTGTCTGCGCCTCACGGATCGGTTCCTGTGACTGCCGAGGCAGGCCAGCGACTGTGATTGTGGGGATCGCAGCTGGAGTTAACAGAAGAGCTTGAGACGGGTCTAACCCTTTCTCAAGTGTCGCCTACTAGCTCTACAGCTCTCATGTTAGATCCGGAAGCCTGCTTGGTGGCTTCTTCCGATCTGACAGATAGCCTGTTATAGCCCGGTCTAGTTCTAAGGGTCTAGACGTGACAGGAGTTGAGGCAGACGTGTTGAGTGAGTATGTCTCCTGCCTCACCCCCACATATGAGGAGCTGGTTAACGTAAAGACCTGTGCCACAGCCAAATTAAAGTTAGTTTGGTCAGTGGAGAGAGAGGAGATCGCTCCAAGCAGATTGGATGAACTATTCCTCACGGGTCATAGATGTCCCGCTCCAGTGAGCTTTCCTTTTATCCCTAAACTCCATGATGAGTTTGTGAGATCATGGGATGAACCATTCTCGGCTCTTGTTCACACCTCTTTAACATGTAGATACACAAACGTAAAGGTCCACGCTGAACATGGCTATGCGAGGATGCCCCAGGTAGAAGATGTGCTTGTGAGCTATCTTATGCCTGGTGCGGTGGCGTCATGGAAGGCCCCAGCATTGCCATCAAAACTGTGTCAGATGACATCTAGGCTCGGTGCGCAAGGCGTATGCGGTGGCTGACCAGGCCAATGGAGCCCAGCACACCATGTCAGTGTTGGAGGCTTATCAAGCTGACCTCTTAGAGGATATCAATGTGGGCAAGAGAGCACCTCAGGATGAAGTCCTGGAGCTCCGCAGCGCAGCAGATCATGCCTTCTGGGCTCCATAGCTGCTTTGGTAGCCATAAAGAGGAATCTTTGGCTTAACCTCTCAGGGTTTAAGGAGAAGCAAAGAGCTTTACTTGTTGATGCCCCAGTTTCATCTTCGGGACTTTTTAGTCTCCTCCTTGAATTTCTGGACCACTGTTTTTTTCGACCACTGTCAAATTTTAAGGAGGAAAGGGAAATTTAAGGAGGCGAGAGTCAGCAGCGTTCGAACGGTACATCTACGCCACAGTCAACATCCTACATCCCCCTTTTCTGACCCTGTTGCTGGCCTCAGCTGGAGACAGAGTCAGAAGGAGAGTGTTACTGCCTGTGCTCCACCTCTGAGGAGTCAGGGCTTGAGGTGACGACCTCTCAGGAAGCCCAAAGAGGATCTAAGGGATGTCATCTTGGCCAAGAGATGTAAAAGGAAGAACTCTTAGAATCCTCTTTTTGGAGCTCATGTAGATCTCCCTGGCAGTAAAAATAAGACTGTCATAATGGAGAAATATTGATGGCTGCAATCACTCTTTTAGTCATGTCAGGATCTTGCACTATGGAGGTAATTTGGTTTTAAATAACTCCAAAAATAACACCAAATTGAATTAATTTGGTGTTTCAGGTGAGGAATTAGCCTCTTACGTGGCTGCATCCCAATAATTCCCAAAAATAAAATATCCTTGGATTTGCACAAATCACATGAATGTTCTATGTCAGGGGTTCTCAACTCTGGCCCTTGTGGTCCACTTTCCTGCAGAGTTTAGCTACAACCTTAAACCCCTGGGGTTGGCGATCACGCCGGCGTGATAGGCTCGCTTTTTTTTCTTATCAGTGCAAAAGAGACTCAAAATACTCTGTTGATTTTGATCTTACATACTGTATAAGTGTTATACATCATTCGATCCTGTTAAGTGTGTCTATTTTGTGTGTGTGTGTGTGTGTGTGTGTGTGTGTGTGTGTGTGTGTGTGTGTGTGTGTGTACTCTCAATAAAAACAATGTGTTGTGCTTTTTGCCAAATAGAGAAAAATAAACATGATGCGAGTTCTGCCTTATCTCTGTCAGTGAAGTCCATTCTGAAACGCGTCCGAAAATGAACTGTAACTCAGCGAATACTCAGTCACACAGGCATGCAGGCACACAGGCATAAAGCTTGAATTCTCTTCTTTTAAATGAAGTACTTTATATAAAAAACAAATATTCTCAGTTTATGTAATCTGTATGAAAAGAGAGAGATGTCAGTCGTTCTCATTTCAGATCATTATAGCTCATTATCTGCTAATGTGAACACGCCCACGGAGAGAAGGCACTATTTAAATGCAAATGATCTGAGGCAATACATGCAAACGTGTCAACGCCCACATCAGCTGGATAAAACGCATCAAGTTTAACCAGACTCGTGTACTTTAGGTCGTCTTGCGACGCTGTGAGGAATAATACTATCGTAATAATAATCCTGGAAAATTTACCTCAGAAGTGCTGGTTTAGTTTCGTTTCGAGGAGCAACGGATCCAGCTGAGGATTGTGAATAGTAAGTTCTTTATTCTTTAGTGCTTTGTTCTAATCGCAATATGCAATAGTGTCTGTAAACTGCAAAAAGACTGTTTAAATATGAATCGCGTGTCTGTGTGTGAATGAATGAACTGCACAGATGCACGCTGTTGTTTACTATAAAAACAGCTTGCATCTGTGCCGTTTAGCTTTTACCAAACTATATTGCTATAGGCTACTGAGATGAGTAAAAATCGACTGATATACGTTGAAATAAAATGTCTTTGTATAAGCAACGTATTAAACTGCAAATTAACATTTATATGCTAATATATCATAAAAACGATATGATACAGACGAAATATGAATGTTTAGACAAGATTTTGTTGATTAGTTTTGAATAGATTATAAAGTATTTACTGTAAAAAAAGCATTTGTTCGCCAATTTCTGCTCATATGTTAAATATATAGTCTGTGATGTTTTGTCAAAAATAAAGTAGGTATATTGAATTATCAACTAAGATGTTATTATAGTGTTTGTTCCAATATTCAAACTAATGAATCCTTAACTTTGAAATACGTATGATAAAATGTATACTTTACAAAGAATGATTACACTTGAAATATTGTTAAAATTGTAATTGTTGTTGATTTACATGTGACAACTTTTTAATAAAATAGCAAAAAATATATTTTCAAGGTAGATGTAAGCAACATCTTAATAGGTCAATATAAGTCTTCTCATTAAATTATTTATTATTGTTTTTTATTAGTGACACATTTGGGGAGAGGATATATTCCAAAACTTTCTGTAAATACAGTATTAAGATTAACTGCATAGTTACTAGAAATGTTTACCTTGGATATTATACAATTTGCATGCATACAAAATAAGTCCTCACATTCTTTACTTGTGGTACTCTCAGTGACACATCTGAATGAAAGGCTCATTATGCAGCTCATTATGCGGGTCATTGTCTTCTCAGGTGTGAATAACAGCATTATTCATGATCATTCACGCCCCCACGCATATTGCCTTTCCAAACAAAATGTGTCTTACAAAGTTTAAATCAATGTTGTTGTTTTTTTATGTTAATAATTAGGCAGGATGATTTTCATATCATTTTGAAGCAAAAACTCTAGACGACAACATCCATTAGTCAAAAGTCTTGTGGACACATATTTAGTATGTGTTTTGTTGCCTTATTTCAGAAACTTTCATTTTTATTTTTTTCAATAACCATGCGTAAACATTATTCTCTCAAAAATACAAACATGTACACACATGTTGCTCACATATTATGGTAGCCCTGCTTGTGCTGGATAGAGTGTAATGACACCTTTGCCATTGATATGTTTATAAGCAACTGAAAAAAGCACAAATGTCAGAGCATGTCAAACATCTCAAGGACCCCAAAAACACCTTAGAACCCACAGGGTTAATAAAACTCACATGCCCATAACTTTCTAGTAATCTTCAAGACCTTGATTAACTTGTTCAGTTGTTTTTGATTAAGGTTGGAACAAAACTCTGCAGAAAAGGGGACTTCAAGGGCCAGAGTTGAGAAGACCTTGTCTATTTCAATGTCAGAACGGCAAATTTTGAGACTTTTGAACAAAACAATAGTCTGTTTATCTCAGCACTTCCCGTTTTATAGAAGTTAAGTCCAGGGCTTTGCTGATTGCTTGTCCAGAGATAGTTTTACAATAATTTGTCAGTAAGCAGTACAATATAACTTAAAAATATCACATTCAGAGGGAAAAAGGTGCAATATTTGATGTGCAATATTTTTTTTTTCTATACATTTCAGGATTTTATCAGACAAAACTCAACTAAACTAAATAAATCCGTGAGCCTAAACTATCTATAGCTAGTCTGTTATCAGCACCTATCCATATAACATTATTTTGTAGAAGGGCACTTTGAATCCTCTTATGTGTTATCTGAACAGTTCTGCCTTCAGCAAATGCATGTAAATTTAATACAGTTCAATCATTTAAATGGTTTTACTTGGCAGAAGCTGTTTTACCAACAAAATATTCCATCTGTAACAAAAGATTATATGCTGAAGCAATCAATTCTTCAGTTTGCTGAAAACTCCAAAAACCCTATAGAGAGACCAGCAGCTTTTCTTAGAAAGCCAGCCAGTGAACCTTGAATGCTAACTTTGTCATCCATTAGTGGAACAAGACATCCAACATGAGACAAGCATTTGGACAGTCTGCAAACACCATGCTGCACGATGGAGCAAAACCTGACTCCTGTCCTATGCTCTAAACTCAGAAGTATTGCTTACACACATGCAGGTGGGTGTCACGCGTGACACTCGTGTGGCTGGACCCTCTGGAGAGATGCTCCAGTTGGCTGCACAGGTGCTGACTCGAGGAAGTGCATGTACAGTTGCTTCCTGCAGTCCTACCGGGAGCACTGGAGACCTGATACTGTACACTAGCCGAAAGCATTTCTGCTTATTTGTTACATAAATCATGCAATGAACATCAACAACATAGAGACTTTATGGCTATATGAAAGAGAAGCTGCCACAGATGTACAAAGGACTATGGGCCCTATTTTAACGATCTGAAATGCAAGTAACAAGCGCGAAACGCAAGTAACTTTGTGGGCGGGTCTTGGGCGCTGTTGCTATTATACCAGCGGGATAAATGACTCTTGCACCCAACGCAAATCTAAAATGGGTTGGTCTGAAGTAGCTTCATTATTCATAGGTGTGGTTTGGGCGTAACATGAAATCAGAGTGTCATCTCACATTGCCTTTAAGAGCAGGCGAGCTTGTTCCATGGCGGATTGCTATTATAATGGCGGATTTGCCAGGCGCACGCCAGGAGCGGTTCATAGCCGAGGAGACCAACATTCTCGTCAGGGCCGTAAAACACAGAGAAGTGACACTGTATGGGTATGGAGAAACCCACCCAAATTAACTTCGGTTAAACAGGCGTATAATAATTTGGGTAAATGTGTAAGCTAGATTTATGCCTATTTTTTCACATCTTCATGGACAGAACAATGATTTCCCTCGTGTGTTAATATTTTTCCTTTTAATAATGTATGATTTGCAAAAATGAAAACTGCTGCTTCTGTGTAGATGAGAGAATCAAAGTGTATGCACGTTGTGCACACGCTACATTGATTATGGCCAAGCATGCACCCTTAAAATAGCATATGAATAACATGCGCAACGCGCCACTGACTTTAGACTAGGTTTTTCCTGGTCAGTGGTGGAATTGTTTTCTAAACCTGCAAAATAGCACCAGGGAACGTTTGCGCCGAAACATGCCTCCTCTTTGCGCTGAACCGCCCCCGGGAGCGCAAGTTCATTCCCTAGTTTACCGAAGTGCGTCTGTGGAGGGAAAAGTCAGCTATGCGTGGGTGCAAAATAGGAATGATACATGCGTCGGTGTACAAAGTCAATTGCACTGGGTGCAAGATAAGGCCCTATATCTATTTACTTGATCTTTAAATTTAATATCCTCATTTGACTCACATTTGTTAAAAGTGAGTCACTATGGTCCACTGGTCCAGGGATTTTCTAGAAGTTGGAAAATCTGAGAGAAAATTTATTTTTGCAGTGTTAGTTACCTTGCAGTATTAATACATTTTAATTTCCCTTACAAGCCCCTGCCCATCATATTTGGGAATCAAATTTAACACACACACGCGCACGCACGCACGCAAAAATAAGTTAGTTTGAATAATAAGCTGTTTTCCTCATGGGGACCAAAACAAAGTCCCCACAAGGTTAAAACGTACTGGTGTTACTATCCTTGTGGGGACATTTGGGCCCCATAACATAGGGTTTAGACATGTTGGGTTTAGACATGTTTTGTGGGGACATTACACAGACATAATGATTTTTATATTTTTATACATAATATTCAATAATATTATTGATTTGACTGCACTGACACTATTGGAAGAGTACTGAACTGAGCTGGACAACATCACTTTTTTTCTACTGAGCTACTTTATAGATTAAATGAACTAATTTAATAAGTGCACTTATTGATGATCTTTACAACTGAACTGAATCAACAGAGATCTGACTTCAGCTGAACAATGACAATATTTTCTTTTAGAGCTGCTATACCAACCCGATCTCACGACAATTCGTACGAATAATACGAGGTGGCTAATTCGTATCAATTCATACGACCTCACTCGTACGAATTTGTACGATTTTTGCTATATCTTGCATATTTTACGAGCTGCCCAATTCATATGAATTCGTACGAATGACATACCTCTGACCCTGCCCCTAAACCTAACCGTCACTGGGGTTTAGACAAATCGTACGAATTTGTACAAGTGAGGTCGAACGAATTCGTACGAATCAGTCACATTTAATCACTCGTACAAATTTGTACGAATTGGGAGTGAGATTGGCTGTATGGCCAAAATGGTCTGTATCATTGAATAATTTTCCTGTTATCACTGTAAAGCTGCTTTCAAACAATCTGTATTGTATAAAGCGCTATATAAATAAATGTGACTTGACTTGTACAATCTGGTACATTCTATCCCCTAATCCTACCCCCAAACCTACCAATCACAGAAAACTTTCTGCATTTTTACATGTTCAAAAAAACATCACTTTGTATGATTTATAAGCTGTTTTCTTAATTGGGGACCAAAAATGTCCCCACAAGGACAAGGATTTTGGAAATTGCCGTCTTTGTGGGGATATTTTGCCCCCATAACGTAGGGTTTACCAGGACCAAACACACACAGACACACACTAATTAAATTTATTATACATATTTTAGTATGTTATATTTAGTACTATTTTTATATTTTTAGTTTTCATTTTTAATTTTAGCTTAAGTTTTAGTGCTTTTATTATGTGCTTTTGTTATGTTCTATCAACTTCTAATTTCTAAGTTTTGCACATCCCTAATTTGCATGACAGATTTTTCTGCTTAAAAGTGCATTCATCTCAACTTGTTAAAATTTCTAATTAATAGAATGCCATCTTGAAGTTCTGGAGATTTGTTTCATTTATTCATGTGATAAAATAATCCAAACAACAGTCTGGCACTTATATCAGATATATGGTTTAATGGTCTGTGTATAATCGATGGAAATGTTCAAGTATGAGATTAGTGTGAAGGCATCTAGTCATACACAGATGTGGTGTGAAGAAAAGTAGACACAGTCATCCAAAACCATCAGCGTCTGTCCCCACCTGGCCCTGTGAGGATGTGACGCATGGCCAAACATGCCGCGTGCCTTCATACACTCCAAACGAATGCAATCAATTTAATGTAATAATTTCAAGCATTGGAGCATCATTACCATAAAGGCAGATTGATTCACTGGCGGTCGGGAGATGCCAACGTTGCGAGAGAATAAAGTAACGCAGACGGACAGCTCATTAATTCCCTCATGCTCTTGCGAAGGACCGGCATTTTTACACGCTGGAAATTTACAGCGCTGACAGACAAACTGGGCACACTCCTAATTTGTATCATCTCATATTTGTTTTTGTTTTGCCGTCGTCTTTATTCTTTACTGCAAATTACAGAGTGCCCTGGGTAATCTGGCAGGTCCACCGAATGTTGATGAGCCGGCTGTAGGGATTTACAGTCGAAGCAAGTGCTAGGCCGGATGTTTATGATAATTGAGCCTGTTCTTTCTGCTTGGTCAATGCTCTGTTGTTTTTTCCCCGTTTTCTATCTCTCTCAGTTCCACTGATCTCCGGTTGGTATTCATGGAGCTACAAATTTAGACTTGCCATCCCACAACCTTATAAATCTCATCGTTTGGCACAGATTCATGAGCTTAAATAGGTGATTTGTATTCTGCTTATTTAAACTTTTTATTGGCCCCCTCTTGAAATATTTTTTAATAACAGCATTTTATCACCAGCAGGAGGTTGTTGGGGACAAATTCTCATTGAGAACAAAGAAAAGGACATCCGTTCAGGCTTTGTTTAAACTGATAGAACAAACTAATGGTCAAAGAAATGTGACATAAGGTGACTCAGCAGTGCCGTCTTTCCAGAAGACATATTTCAGAAGTGATACAATCCCATTAAAACCATTGAGCAGGTTTAAAGGTAGACTAATCAAATGATTCAAAACTTTAGTCAAGGTTATATGGCGATGTAAATTGAATTCGATACTGTGCCCGCGTCATGGTCATTTGGAAGCCACTGAGTGTAAAGTTCACCTCTCCTGAAAGACACTGTTGGCTCAATCACAACGGGTAAAAACACTAGTTAGTTTGTCTTCTCGTGGCATTCTGCAGACCCAGCATAGGTCAGTATACAGGTTCTGTTTGAAGATAAAGCCTACATTTTGACAACCACTTAGCCTCTCTGATCAACATGCTTCATCAACCATGCTGATGACAGCACAAAAAAAGTCCCAAACCCTTCACAAGTGAGAAGTGTACTTAATTTTATTGAATGTGCACTTGTAGTGTACTTCAAATCTTAAAGGGATACTCCACCGTTTTTTCATATTAAACTATTTTATTCCCTTAACTAAGACGAGTTGATACATACCTCTCTCATCTCAGTGCGTGCACTTAATCGCTCTAGCGCGCGACACTTTGAAAGCACTTAGCTTACCCCAGTATATTCAATGGTATCTAACAGCAATGAATTTAGAAGTGACCAAACACATCAACGTTTTCCCTATTTAAAAACAGTTACACGAGTAGTTATACGACCAAGTATGGTGACACAAAATAAAATGTGACGCTTTTCTAAGCGGGTTAAAAAGGATAACTATAATGTATGGCGTAATAGCACTTTTGGAAGTACTTCGACTCGGCGCAGTAAAAAGTCACGCCTGATCCTCTTTCCACCATTGACAGAAGTGAGAGGAAGAGGATCAGGCGTGACTTTTTACTGCGCCGAGTCGAATAATTGAATCATTCATTCATTCAATTCATTTCAAACAGCTGATTCATTCAGAAATTAAAGGTCCCGTATTATGCCCCTTTTCACAAGATGTAAAATAAGTCTCTGATGTCCCCAGAGTGTGTATGTGAAGTTTCAGCTCAAAATACCCAACAGATCATTTTTTACAGCATGTTTAAATTGTCATTTTTTGGGGCTCAGAAAAACGTGCTGTTTTAGTGTGTGCCCTTTAAATGCAAATAAGCTGCTGCTGGACGACCCAGGGGGCGGAGCTTCATGAGCTCGCGCTCAGTCTCTCAGGACAATTTCATCTCACGGAATGATGATAATTTCAGAAACTCTCAGTAACGGTGTTCATTTCGATAATAATGCCTACAGAGTCAGAGTGCTGTATAGAGATGGAACAGGTATAGTTTAGTTTAATTATGCACTGTAAAAAAATTTAAGCCAGTACAACAAAAAAAATCTTAGTACTAATTTCCTTCAGCTTTTTTTTGTTTACTCAACTTTTGTAAATAACAGTTAGACTGACTGAAATTAAGTTGTAAGTCTTACAATTTTTTTTTTATTGGGTTAACTTAAGATTGTTAGTTTTCTGGAGAGGTGCAACTATTTTTTAACAAACCTTTTTAAGTTGAGCCAATTCAAAAAGATTTGTCTCAATGTCTGAAGTTGAGTGAACAAAAAAATCCTAAAGGAAATTGGTACTAAGTAATAATATGTTAAAGACTGGAAACTACAATAACTTTGCCCAAGTCAAAAACTGAAAACAGTGAGTCAATGTTAACACAAAACATTTATTCAGAAGCATGTTGAAGGCAAATAAAAATGTCATTTCAATTAGGCCCTAGCTGTCATCATGACAAGAATTTTTTTTTTTATTCAAAGGAATATATTACCCCAAAATCATAATTATTTACTTTTTTCTGTCTCAAACTCATAGGACTTATTTTCTTCTGTGCAAGACACAAAGACATGCAGCTGTAATTTGTATTTTCTGAAGTAATACAGTTTTGGGAGAAACAATAAACTAACAATTCTTTTTAAATCTTGATATCCGATTGTATTCAGAAGACATGGATTAAATCATATGTGTTACATTTATATAAAACATGGTTTACATTTATATCTTTATGTTCTAGAGAAGAAATGAAGCCATAAAAAGACTATGCACTAAATAAGAGTACAAACTGGGACAAATAAATGCTCAATCTTACAATTATCCATATGGATTGCAGCTACTTGAACAAATTGTTTTTGAAGGACCGGACTCTTGCTGAGCACTTTAAGTCAAGACCAATAAACAATTTTTAATTTAGTCAAAAGTGTATTTTATGTATTTTAATTGTTTAGGACAGTTCACATTGAGGGCATAAATCAAGCCAAAGATGAGAGTAACAGCTGTGGCAAAGTTCTTGCACATTATCTAGCCCAATCTGCTCTTATAGTACTACAGAGAGGCACCTTATAATTGGGTTGGAGTGGAACAGTTGCAACATCATCTTCAATGATAGTTAAGATCCTCATCTTCTCCCCTTGTGAATGTCTTCTGGCTCTGTGTCCTGCAGTAGAAAATAAATTGACATAACTTTTTTTATTTTGAATTACGTTACACCACAGATTGACCCTAAACATGTGCTCATGTACCTTCACTTGAAAAGTAAAGGTGGTCATGTTTTTAAGCTTGTTCAAATTCAGCCATAGAACTAAACCTGATAAACAGAATACATCTCCCAATTTCCTGCACCTGTGCTGTTAGATGCCATATCAGTATTAAAGGGATAGTTTACCCAAAAATGAAAATTAGCCCATGATTTACTCACCCTCAAGTCTGCCACTATATCACTGCCCTTATAAAGCTTGGAAGAGCCAGGAATCGTTTTAATATAACTCCAAATGTATTTGTCTGAAAGAAGAATGCCATATACACCTAATGACTTCAGGGTGAGTAAATCATGGGCTAATTTTCATTTTTGGGTGAACTATTCCTTTAATATAGTAACACGTGACACAACATCATGGGGATCTGGTGAACAGGTGAAATTATATCAAGTGTGAGTGTATATGCTGGTGACACACATCTTCTTACCAGGCAAGTCTTCAGGATGTTTCCTGACTTTTCCCTCATAAACAAAGGTAGAGCTCTGAGAGTTGTAGCCTTTCTTTGAGCAAGCACATTGCAGTTTCTGTGTCTGAAAGACAGAAAACAAATATGGAACAAGCTATGCATGTTATATCCAAAGAGAAGCATGGGAATTACCTTGAAAAGGAGATGGCAAAATTCAGCCTTTAAACAGAGAGATATGACCACATGCAAAATAATTACCTGATGATTAAGTTGGTCTAGGAGGATCTTCATCTCATCGGATACGCTCCACCACTTGTTTTGTACAATTAGATGTGTATTCATCTAACTAAGAGAAAAAGGTGCTCTTCTGATTAGTTTGTGTAAACCTACTCAGCACAGACCCTGAAAAAAAAAAAAAAAAAAAAACATTGTTAAAACAGTAAATTAAGGGTAGGCCTACACGTTAATTCAGTTCTACTAACTAAAAATGATAAACTCACCTGATCTTTCAAAAACAAAGGCCACTGTTTTAGCACATCAGAGGTTCTTGTTGCTGTACTGATGTTCTTTAGTCTAAAAGGGACAAATACAACATAACAAAGATTCATATAAAAAAAAAAAACAGTTACAGTAGATTAATTTACATATAGTAAAAATACTACAGAAATGGAATAATCAAATGTGAAAAAAGATTAATTCATTTTTTCCTTAAAGGTACCGTATGTAGGATTGTGGACAAAACTGGTACTGCAATCACTTTAAAAATACTGTAGAGCCGTGTATCCCCTCCCCCTCCCCCCTGACTCGAGGTTGCCAGATAAGCTGCAGGATTCAGCAGAAACGTAGGCTGCTTCAATGAGCTTCCAATGGCAAGTGATGACGAGACGTACACAGTAAGTTTTTTTTTTCTGTTAATTGTGTTTATGCTTTATGAGAGATATTTTGATGAGTAATTACTTATTTTAAAAAATTACTAATTGTTGAGGTGCTGGGGCCATAATAGCTGAAGAGATAAGCGTTTTTGATTTGATATTTAATTTGATTTGATTTCTTTATTTTGAACATATAAATACAATTACAATTAAAAAAAAATCTGAGAAAAAAAAAAGGATAATAGTAAAAGAAAACAAAAAAACATATAGACTTAAACAACAAAATAATACTTCCTTAATTTTCAATACGAAAAAAAAAACCTTGATTTACAAGTGCTAAAGTTTTTGTCATATTATAGGCTAAAAACAGAATAAACATTTGCCACAGAAATTATAACACGGGACAAATTCAATATCACCAATGGCTATCACAGGGTTGTTTTCAGTCCCATCAGAAAATATTGTTAGAGTAACTAAATTACATTAGCAATGGTCATACAGGTCAACTTGCAGCATGTGTAACTTAGTCCACGATATACGTGAAGAACGAATGACGAATATTTTTTTCTGAGGTAAAGTTAGGCTTGTCTCAATTACGTTTCAAATTGCCATAATGGTCGTGCTAATGTTTTCATCAGCGTCTCAGCATAATGACAGAGAAACGGGCTCCTATAATGCATTGCAAATGCATACGTCCATGTGAGCTAACGTTACGTTGCTTGAACACGCATAACTTTGTTCGACTGTCATGAATATATGAAATGTCCATTGACATCCAGTACAAGTTAGCCAAGCATAGATGAATCTTACCTGTCTAGGAGAAAATTAGCAACGTTGGTGTCTGTGTTCAAATTCTTCTCCGTTTTCAGCCGTCTCCATCTTTCAAAAGCATCTCCTATACAAATTCTGGTTTTATTTCGGACTTTGTCACAACGAATTTCTGAATTATAACGAGGTCTTTTTGATTTAGTAACGTTAGACATTTTTATCCGACTAGAGTTAGGGTAGGTTAGGTTAGAGCAAAGCTGGCAACCCGGATCCCGAAACACTATTGACTTCGTGATTGGTAGATCGGTGGAGGGAGGCGCTCAGGCCAAAACACAAAATGACAACATCAACATCAGTTGAGGGCTGCAAGTCCACTTTTTAAATGACAATATCCTAGCCATACTACTGTTGTCAGTGATATAAGTATTTGAAATGAACATGATTTCTTAATGTCTAGTGACACATCAGGGCAATTTTATGATTAATTGAAATATATTTCTTACATACAGCTCCTTTAAAAATACAAAAGTTATTAAAGAGCAGTGAGCGATTTTGTCTTTCGTTGATTAACAGGAAGGACACTGACAGCGGCAGATAATATATTTTCACTTTAAACATTATTTAATATACAAAGCAAACATGCGTATTTTTAACATAACATTTGTTTTGCATATATAGGCCTATATTTTTTCCCCTCTAAATTGTATTATATTGAATTATATTGCACTACTGTAGAATGCCTGAGCCTCAACCTAAGCATGTACAAATTGTCACTGACATTTGTATATAGGCCTATATAACAAATAAACTTTAAATTGAATTTAAATCGAATAGACTACTGTCACTTTAAGAGCTATTGCACAGATTTAATACTGAAACATCTGGATTTTACAACATTTGTTCACTTAAGACATAGCCGACTGTATTTACATGAATACTACACACACAGTGGGTTTTTTGAAATAATTGTGTGTATTTCACTATTAATTAGCAATAAGCCGTGAAAGATAACTGAATTCGCACTCACATTCTGTCTGAGATAAACAGCTCTCTTCTGTCTCAATCAGCGCAAGCACCAGATTTGAGTCTTTTTTTAACGACTTACTGCGCAAACGTTTTAAACTTCGTGCACGTTCTTGTCTTTTCTCATTCAAGCATGTTTCCTCGCTTTAACGTTAGTCTAGGTGTTAAGTAAGTTGGCCATGTGCTACGCGGATAATCTCTAACAATAGACACTTATCGTCTCCACAGAAAATATCTTTTAACATGATACTATATTTTACCAACATATGTCTGCAATAAATGTAGCTTATTTTCACTCATAAAGCAAAATAAAACTTACCTCAGAGATGAATCCAGTCCCTTCGATAGCGTGGTTGAAGGAGGAAACCCCGTGTAACGTACATAGAGACAGACTGCGCATGCGCGATGGTGGGAAGTTAAACGTTCCAGCGCAGAAATCAAAACATTAAGTTTTCTCAACTTATTTTTTTGTGTTCATTGAACAAATAGTAGTAAACATGCAGTTAAATAGTTTTTATAAGTTAACTCAACATTGCGCTCAAACATTTGCCCACTCAACTTATAATCTTAAGGTGAGTAAACAATTTGCAAGTTGGATTTTTTACAGTGTGGTTATTATAACGTATTTGTCATCTGCTTGTATGTATCCATTATTTATTAATAGCCTACAAGTCTGCTGTTTCGGACCAGATCCAAATGATGATCAAACATATACTGATGAGTTTAATAAAGTTTATTGTACATCACACAAAAGATGAAGAGTCAGTTTTACTTCAGAAAATCACTGTAAGAGCTGAGAAAACACAGTAAGTTATAAGAAGTGCGCAAGTACATAAACGAATTTTGGTAGAGTTGAGGGAGCATTCCTGTGGGCGGAGGTTAGTCAAAAAACTATTCTACTGACGTCATTAAAGAAGGAAGTAGAGGGATGTAGTCCAAACGGGCCATTCGATGTAGGCGACTTCTGTTAAATAAAATATCTCGCTTGGCATTGAACTTTGAGCTTTATAATTTTACAGATATTATTTATACTCTAACAATAAAATTACACACTAACTAAAGTTTGAAACATGGGATCACGAAGAACGGGACCTTTATGTAAATGGCTCTCTTTATGAATGGGCTATTGAATGACCCGATTGATTTGCTGAAAACGACGAAACTGCTGTGGGTTGCTGAGAGGTGTACAATAGTTTTTCTTTGACTTTATATGTAATATTTTCGTCAGCAAAACTGAGCAAAAACGGAAGTCACCAGTCACCAGCCGTGTCACCTTCAGCACTACATCTCCCAGAATCCTTCCTGGTCCACCACCTGCACGCATTCCACAGTTATCACCAGCTGTCAATAATCACCTCAAGGAAACAAATTTATATTAAAAAACTAGTTTTGAGGAAAATTGGGTTGCAGCTCGTTGTCAATGTTACTGTGATTGTAAATAGGTGTCATTTGTGTTTTAACAATGTTTAGCTCACAAATATTCGAATCTGTGAATATATTGCCAACTTCACTGAACTCCTTGATTTAAGCACGACCACATTTCTTTATATTTGAGTCCAAGTTCAAATGCTATAAAACGCTCCATTAACGTACGGAGCTCTGAAACACTGCCAGCGGGACATTAAACAGGAAGTGTCTGTCCGAACTCACAATGAGAAAGCAAATATCTTTGCGAGGGAACCCAAATATCTTTGCGAGAGAACACAAAGTTTCTCGGGGGAACGCAAAAGTTTTGAAAAATATTTTTTTCTCCCATCCCAATTCTTTCCACCACCAGAAACTATCTATCCGTACTATCGGGTAGGTTTAGGCTTTAGTGTAGGTGTACGTGATTTATTAATAATTTTTTTTTAAATGGAGCATCAAGCTTTTAGCACCATACACTCACCAGACATTTCCATTCAGATCTGCGGTGAAAAATGTTGCTATTTTCACTTTCATCTCTTCCAGAAAACACCAAGTACGCTGTTAGAAGCACTCACTGGACATTTCACTTTGAAACTCGCTTCATGATGCAGCGTATTTTGCGTTTTGCAAAAATGTTGCCACAGGTAAATTTTTCTAATGAGCCTGGGCTGATCATCGACCAGCATTGGCTAAAGGGCCATGCTAACCAGTTAAACATTGAGTCCTTCAGTATAGCCTACCAGCAGGACCAAGAATAAAACCAACACAAACCAGCATAAAAAAAAATAATAAAAAAACATATTCATCCACCTTCTCTCCTTGTCTGACCTTCTAGTTTAAACCTGACCCACTGCTTTCCCATTCCACGTCAGAGCTGAAGGGGGCTTTGACATTGTTTGTCTCTGAAACAAAGGTCGGCTCCTGTTACTATCAATGAAGCATAACCAAATCAATTCACAAACAGTCTTATCAGCAATGAGGTATGCTTTGCCTCCAGCCGATTAACCTCTACACATTAACTCTTTGCATGCTAAACTGTTTGTGGTATGCTGCTGTAACTATAGGAAAGCTAAGCTTCATTTGTTTTTTGACAGGAGAACTTCAGTGTCTTTTCTTACAGTGGACAAACAAGAGGTGCCTGCTGCACGATCTGCAGAGTAAATTCTGTCCCTTTTATAAAATTGAGTATTTATAACTGACAATTTGTAGAGCTAGAGAGAAATGCCAGAGAGCTTGAAGGGTTAGTTCACCCAAAAATTAAAATTCTGTCATGAATTACTCACCCTCATGTCGTTCCAACCCTGAACCAATCTGCTGAACACAAATACACCATAATTATATAGCAATTTAATTACCGCTTTCAAGGCCCAGAAAGGTAGTAAAGACATCATTAAAATGTAGTCCATGGGACTATAGAACGTCAGTTCTGTATTGGCCGACGCTGGTCACGTGAACACCACGACACATGCGTGTGATGCTGATGCAGGAGCTAGCCAATAATGAGGCGGCGTTCTGACGTAGAACCCGGCAGCGATGCAATGTATTTACAACGTAAACTGCGTATAGGAGACTGACACAGACGAGAAGAAATGGTTGAATAAAGTCTTGTGTTTTTGCGCACGAAAAATATTCTCGTCCTTCATAAAATTAAGGTTGAACCACTGGAGTCACATGGACTATTCTTACGATGTCTTTACTACCTTTCTGGGCCTTGAAAGTGGTAATTAAATTGCTGTCTATGGAGTAGTCAGAGAGCTCTCAGATTTCATCAAAAAGATCTTAATCTGTGTTCCGAAGATGATCGAAGGTCTTACGGGTTTGGAACAACATGAGGGTGAGTAATTAATGACTGAAATCTCATTTTTGGGTGAACTTTAATATATATAGAGAGAGAGATTTTAGGTTCTCAGACTGACTTCTCTGCATATGGGAGTGTGTTTGTGTGTGTAACTGTGTTGTAGGCAATGCAAAACAAGTAACTCATTTTGAGTGAAGTAATGCTTTTTTTTTTTTTCATATTGCAATATTCAAATAACTTTTTACATTTTTTCGAAATCTTAGGCCATTCATTTGAACATCGTATGTTATCGTTATTGACCTTGTATTTGAAAAAGGATCCTCATATAAGAAACAATATTAAAATTCAGAGTCAGTTCATTCGCATTTGGAAAACGACTATTTTTGACTGTCAAAATGCCGGTGGACACAGCTACAGTGAGTTGTTCAAAATCTTTCTTTTTAGTAAACTCACACATTGTTTGTGTGTACACAAACAATGTTATCAATACTCGAGTTCATGTGTAGAGCCCCTGGTGATTCTTCGAGCAAAGTTTTATGTTGTGTCAAGCCT
The DNA here is from genome assembly GCF_964197995.2 of Scardinius erythrophthalmus. Classification (NCBI taxonomy): domain Eukaryota; kingdom Metazoa; phylum Chordata; class Actinopteri; order Cypriniformes; family Leuciscidae; genus Scardinius; species Scardinius erythrophthalmus. Next base: position 9,663,667 of record NC_138222.1, on the reverse strand, counting down.
TTTTAGTGTTTTAAAAATAGTGATTTTTGATGCTATCATAAAAGTGCCCCATTCACTCCCATTCACAGGGCATTTTTACCTAAAACGAAAATACGGTCAAACTTAAAAGCGGCGTTTCCATTCTAATTATGCTTTTAAACGAAAGTTTGCCTCGGGTAGATTAACAAAAAGAGCCTAGGTTGCATTTTGGCAAGAGTTACCCTTTAATTTTGTAGGATAAACAATTGGGGTACATTGTTGAACTTGGGCGACACGAAGCATGCATTTGAAAATCTCACTGCACGCAATTGGATAACACTACGACCAATCACAACAATAAACCCCATACGCTTAGCTACCAGTGGAGCTAACTGGTAGATTAGACTCTTACCGTATCCGGTCGGCAAAACAGCAAAAACGTCCTTCTTGCAAAGGAACGATTCGAGCGCCGTCTTCTGTTCCTCTTTTAGATAAAAAGCCAAGTCTAACTCATTCATTGTAGCGGCCAAAGCCGTTTCAAACATCTGGTGTTCATCCATAGCCATCTTGCAATGTTTACTAATGACTTGACGTCACAGCGCTGTCGTCATCTGTTTAGCTCGCCTCTGGCCCGCCTATGTCAGATAACCCGATGTGATTGGTGCAGCTCAGATCGAGGGGCATATTTAATGAGCATCATTACTCGACACCAGAGTAACTCGCTGAGCAAATTCAACTTGTGCTCTCGCGAGAACCTTGGATTACCAGGGTAGCAACCCCCCCTGAAAAACAGAAACTTTCAATAAATAGTTTCTAATAGTTGTGTCTTCCATCTTTTGCAGTACCTTCACTCCACCTTTCGCTGTGATGAAAATGCAAAGTCACGAAATGTCTTACATGCTCTGTTAATTCTAAATAATGGCCTTATAGTTCTGAATAAAATTCTTTTTGACTCGGTCTGACTGCTGTAGCAGGTCATATGTCTATCACCTCAATTTGTGCTAACAGAAATCACTCCAGCCCTCAATAGTTGAAGTAAATTTAACAACAGTTCACTTTAAGTCTTACAGTATAGTCCCCCATAGCATTGTGACCACATTCTGTACTTAGCACTGTTCCAAAATGCCTTGTTACCTTTGGTTGTCCTCTATTAGTTCTGCAGACACAGTACCAATAAGCCTGAGGGGTTTGGGAGACGTCCAACAGCAACTTGACATAAAGGATTTCTGAAGAACATAACAGGGAGCAGTGCTGAAGAAATGTAGGCCACGTACTGTAACATTTGTATTGGCCTTTCAGTACAGTGGACTGAAAACCTTGCACAGCATGAAAACGCTATACCAACTAATTGATATTATTATGGATATGTTGAACTAATTATAATTTGTTGTCAGTTTTGTTTACTTAAGTTGATACACCATGTTTGTTGTGGTAGACTTTGCCATCTTTATTTTAATAGCTTCAAAGTCTTTAGCTGACTTTACTGTCTTTATTTTTTACACTTTGCAGATATCAGTCCCCCATTTAGACTCAAAATAAATTACATTTAAAAAGGACTTCTCAGATTAGTTCATATTCCAAACATACCCTTTCTGATGTGTTTTTCTGAGAGGTTTATTTTTTTTATTTTTTTTTTAAATAAATTGGCACTGGCCATTAATATGTATAATTTATTTTGTTATCCACATTTTTGAAGAACGAGGGGAGAAAGCAGCACATTTGAAAAAGACTTGCATGCATTTATTTTTACATTTACCAATCCAATTCTGTATTACACATCCAGTTCAATATGGGTTTAGTAAAGAGTATCAACTTGCGTCAGCAAAATAGCTTTCATTGCACATTTTCAAAAAGTAATAAGAAGTGGGGTAAAGTACATAAAATCTTGATTTAAAAAGTGTTCAAATAGTATGTCTTTTCTGTTATCAACTAAACTCAAAATCAATCGTAAATGCTATCAAATTTATTCAGAAATGTTGTTTTTCATAGCAAGCTCTATCTGGTAGCCCAGAATTGTAATAATAATAATTATAATAATAATAATAATAATAATAATAATAACTGTGATTTGAACCTTTAAAGGGATAGTTCGCCCAAAAATGAAAATTCTGTCATCATTTACTCACCCTCAAGTTGTTTCAACCCTGTATGAATTTCTTTTTTCTGCTAAACACAAAAGATATTTTGAAAAATGTCTGTAACCAAACAGTTGATGGACCCCATTGACTTCCATAGTAGGAAAAAAAAAATACTATGGAAGTCAATGGGGTCCATCAACTGTTTGGTTACCGACATTTTTCAAAATATCTTCTTTTGTGTTCAGCAGAAAAAAGACATTCATACAGGTTTGAAACTACTTGAGGGTGAGTAAATGATGACAGAATTTTCATTTTTGGGCGAACTATCCCTTTAACTTTCTCTTCTACAGTTATAATTGAGGAATGGAAATCACGCTATTAGATTTAGTGCATCCTGAGGACCAAATCAAGTATATTTTGATACCTGTGTTGTAAAGTCTGTAACTGAATCATATTGTGCTAAATATTGTATTCAATTTCCTTTTCCATGTGTTTCAATGCTAGAACAGCACTAATGTTTGCTTTATCTGTGCAAAATAAGTAGAGTGGTTTCAAAATGCAGTCTTGGATACCTCTATTCCACCCCCTCATTAGCTTAATTGGCCCCTTTTCAGGCGCCTGTCTGCAAATTGTCAATTGAGACAACCCCTTAAAGATGTCGTGATACTTAGCAAATTGCCTGATTCACAACCTGACTGTGCTATGATTATATTGTCAATGGACTCCATGATTAGGACGGCACATAATTCGAGGTGGGAATTAGTGCTTGTTGTAGCTATACTGTTGAATGCATCCAATTCTGAGCTGCTCGTGTAATATTTGCTGGGTTGAACAATTTGGCTGCACTCAAGGGCCATGCGTTTGCTGGTTAGCATAGCCTTGCTGGTAGATGCTATAACTACATCATCTCACACTTTACTGGTATCGATGGTTCCATGAAGAACTTTTAACATTCATGAAACCTTTCCATTGCAAAAAAGGTTCTTTATGGTGGAAATAGGTTCTTTAGATCATAAAAATGTAAAAAAAAATATTTTAAGACCTGTTCAATGAAAAGTTAATTGGGGAGCCTGAGAATGTTTCTTCTATGTCATCAGTATAGGGGCTTTCGCACCGGGTAGTTATAATAACTTAGTTATAGGAACTAGCCCCCAAGGCGGTTCCCCAAGAGCTAAATTTTCCCCTAGGGCCATTTTCCTCAATAAGAACTCTGAAGTGATGTAAGCCAGTTGACAGTGACATCCTTTTTGAGCACATCATTCAACAACATCAACGACTGCAGAATGGAGGACACCTTGATTGGAGCTGTGGTTTTGTTGTGTGTTGTGGGATTTGTGATAACGGATGGAATGTATACATAAAAGTTTTGCGATGAAAAGAGCATCTACAAATCATCTACAACAACTTGGTGCTACATAACACAATGCCGCAAAGTCAAAGGCCATAGGTAAATGCGGTTAACGTTAGCTTTCTGTATGTTTCTGTATGTTCATCGAGTTAAACTGCGTTAACAGCTTTTTAAATATGGTGGGTTCTGTTTAGTATGGCTTGTGTTCGACCAATCATTGTACACTTATATCACTGGTAGTTCCAATTGACTGTTCGCAAAGATCCGCCCCCTTTAGTTACTGTCCGTCAAGCCATGCCGCTCTCATGCCACACCATGTTCTCACGCAGTGAAAAATCTATCGCGGAGCAAAGAGGACACTGACAACGCGCTGACAAACAGGACAGATATGTGAAACAAAGTCTCAACTTTCAAATTTGGTCATTTTTTAAAGAAATGTGAACAATAAATACCGTTTTGTGGCTCTTTAATGTGTCAGGATAGATCGCTGTAGCGCCTCAGTTAAAGCTGCTCGTGAACGATCATCTCATCTTCCTAGTTAATTTATAGCATCAAATAAACATGATTAACCATCAGAAGGAATGTTGTTTCAACTGCGGAAAGACGTCAGTACACACCATTTTTTCAAGTTCAAATCCACCGACGTTAATCTACTGACTCTCCTGACTGCTTTGTCGGACAAAAATGGTGGATTCGGCGGATAGCGGATTATGATTGGTCAGATCACCTGTCAATCAAACTCCCTGCGAAGGGTGAATTGTGCTGGGTTAGACTCTACTCTAAAGTAGGAGCTAATTTAGTTCCCCCAAAAGGCATTCCTAGAATTAAATTAGTTCCCAGTGTCACGATCCACACTCGAGAAGAAGGGAAAGATCCAAGGGTGCAGTATGAAATGTTTAATAGGGAAATCCTTACTCACAAACAGTCCAGGCAGGGGTCAAAACCAAAGAAGCAGTCCAAAACATAAAACAAATACAAAACCGGCAACAAGGCAGAATACAGAAGTGGTGTGAAAATAGACAAGGACTCCGTGACACATACTAAAACAGACAGGGTATATATACACAGGGAACACAAGCTAAACAAGATAACAAGGGGGCGTGGTAAACTGAAACACCTGTGAAGACTAATCAACATAACGTGGAACAACTGAACATGACAAGACACATGGCAGGATCACATGACAAGCAGGGAATAATATGACAGACACTAACAAGGAACAAGACACAAAACCCACACCGTGACACCCAGTTCCTGCAGTGTGAACACACCAAAAAGTGGGTACTTCTGCCATTAGTTCTGGGAACCATAAAAAGGTTCCTCCGGTGCAAAACCCTCTTATGTAAACTCCATTTTGGAAACTTTATTTTGAACTCTTTTCCCCGCCATTGACAGAATTTTCTAGTCATTTATGACACAATGCTTCTCCGCCATTGACATAATGTTCCAGCAATCCATGTTTTCACTATTACAAGATAGGGGGCGCTATTACGCGTCATCTGAAATAGGACTGAATCTCCATATCAAAACACAGGTGAAGAAGCAGCAGAAACAAGCGGTAGAAGTGTTGCATGCACTCATGTAAGCTAACACGATCATCAAACATTAAACATCACATCAAAACTGCCTAACGTTGAATGAAATGTTAAACTAATGAAGAGATAAAGGACTGTGCAAGCTTTGGGAGTGTTCGATCATCATAGTTTGCATGGTTACTACACCTTGAGTGCTATTTCCAGAATAGCTTTCACATTATATTGTCAAACAGAGAAAATTAGCTTTAAATCAAATCGTTGTTAACAAAGCAGCAGTTAAAGTGCAGAACCAAGAGTACATGCTAAAATTGTTCTTAAAGTGGTCATAACATGAGAAATAATATTTTCATTGATCTTTTGACAAATAAGACGTCTTTGTATAGTTAAAACATCCTGCAAATTTCATAGCTTAATGTCCCCATGTGGGGAAAATCCAGCTTTTAATGCTGTTCATATGTCTACGTGGTGTTTTTAATATGCTTTGAGATAAACCATGTGCAAATTCATAAGTCAACACCATTGCTTAATAGTTTCTCCTTAAAACTGCAGTGAACCAAAGACAGTCTTAAAATCGCGGTTTGAAATCGCTGGTCTTTCTGACGTCACAAACTACCTTGTAAGTTAACCAATCACGTCAATGTGTGATCATCAACGGGTGGATCTCTGAGCTGGTGTGAGTGAGTGGAGGTGGGGCTAATTTGCATATTCATAGAACCACGTATACTAAAGGAGGCATGGGTATACAGTTACATTCAAGCTATTTTAAGGCATGGAGACATTTTTTCCAATGAAAAAAAAACATTTAAATATGTAATGTTGGTGATCAAAGACGAGTTTTAAGCGATAACATTATTGACTACAGTGAGACTTTAAAGCATCCTTGTCATTATAAACAAAGCATTTATTTAACCAAGTTCAATTATAACAGTGGCCGTTTACTGACAAATCTTAAAGGAGCCATCCCTTAAAAAATGATCATTTCATTTCAGGGTTATTTACGACCCAGATTTATACTCCAATATAGAGGTACGAAGAGAATGTAACAATTATGTATTTTAAGATAAATAAATTGTGTCATGCTACAAGTCAGACAGCTGGTGGACTGTGGGAAGGGGAACAACATAACAATTTCCAGCAAAGGAAAAGTATGTATTGCTTACATCTGTGTTGAAAAATGTTGGAAAAAGTGGAAAAAAAATGTTATCCAAAAAAATTTAACACCAACTCTAGAGAACTCAAAAAATCAAAACAAATCTCACCAGAGGGACAGACAAAGAGAGCAAGTCAAGTCAAGTCATCTTCATTTATATAGCGCTTTTAACAATGTAGATTGTTTCAAAGCAGCTTTACAGAGATAAACGTATAATTTAAGGTAACAGAGATTGTTTTGGCTTTATAGCGGTTCTTTAATAAAGTTATTTTCCAGCTAAAGTTAGTTTAGATTGTTTCGCTTCCGTCGCAACGATCATTTGTTATTCAATTTGGGGCCGCTAAGACGACACCATTCTCTCTACACAGACTTTAAACGCGAACCTGTGAGAAACGCTGATGGCGGTCACATGCGCATTAAGAATTGGTTCTATAGTTATGTGCGTTGGAATATATGTGCGCAGGTTTGGAATTCCCTACAAGCCTAAACAAAGTACTGGTGTTTCCTTATAATTTTGATACAGAATTTTATATTATTTTATCAATTCAGGGTAGGTGCGCGAATTGAGTTTTCCCGACGACGCTTTATCTGTAGAGTGGTAAAGGGATCCTCCATAGGGAGAGACTAGTTGGCACTTCCATAGACAGTATCAGCACTGCGTTGTCATCGGGTCCAGGCGAAGGTCCTTCATCAGATCTGGATACGGCCTGGATCCGGCAGGCTGCGGGAAAACCTCGGGATAAACAAAGACACTAAAATTAGCGTAGATGCCATTCTTCTTATGATGTAACGAGTACATCAGGATTTATGGGAAGTGTTCCCGGTTCCAGCTGACCTAATCTATGCAGCCTAACATTGAATTATAGAAGTCTATAATGTATTATGTGAAAGCTAGGTCAAAGAGATGTGTCTTTAATCTTGCTTTGAACTGACAGAGTGTAAATAAAATAACTAAATGAAAGCATTATTGTTTGATGTATTATTATTATTATTATTATTTTTTTAAATATTAACATTATAAATGAACCTCAAAGAACATATTAAAATAATTTTAAAAATCCGTGTAATGACCTCTTATGAACCAGCCTCGGATAGTGCAATATTATTCTGAGACAATGCATTTTACAAATGATTTCCATAAATGCTAATGTACACACATATCTCAACTCCCAAATGTCAAATAGGGACTTTTTATTTCATTGTGTTTATTTTATTTCTAGATGTAGGCGTGTTGGGGCATATTTTAAGACCAATTCGTAAAAACACACCAGTTAAACTGCGCCAGCATTTCACAGACAAATCCCATTGTCTACAACTTCAGTCGGCACTAAACCCCACCAATAAGTCGAGTCCTCAATTTCTTCTGAAACCCTTATGCACTCCAACAGACAGCATACACATCAAAACAACTCTTCTTTTCTTGAAACATCAGAGGAAACCATGGCAAACCTCCTCATATCATTCTCACCAACATGCGCTTCTCTCTGCAGGAGTGTTCTGAATTACATCCTTTTCTTCAGGGGATATAACCTATTGTTGTTGAAGGTGATGGCTTTCAGTCAACCGGCTGAGACTCAAGGTGTTAAGAAGCCTACATAAGACAAGTCAATATTGCTTTATCGGGACCTAAGACACCAGCAAACTATAAAAAGAAATGGTTGCTAATGAAAGCAGTTAACCGGGCCACATTTGGATCATCATATGTGGGCCACTTTTGGCTCACACCCAGATGAGCAAGTGCTCACTGAGCCATATCATTGCCAAAACTGGCCCAGATGTGTTTTAAGATAACTGGGCCACATTTGCAGCATTATATGTGGGCCACTTTTGGCTCACAACCAGATGAGCCAGAGCTCACAGAGCCATATCATTGCCCAAACTGGCCCAGATGTGTTTTAAGATCACTGGGCCACATTTGCAGCATTATATGTGGGCCACTTTTGGCTCGCACCCAGATGAGCCAGTGCTCACTGAGCCATATCTTTGCCCAAACTGGCCCAGATGTGTTTTAAGATCACTGGGCCACATTTGCAGCATTATATGTGGGCCACTTTTGGCTCACACCCAGATGAGCCAGTGCTCACTGAGCCATATCTTTGCCCAAACTGGCCCAGATGTGTTTTAAGATCACTGGGCCACATTTGCAGCATTATATGTGGGCCACTTTTGGCTCACACCCAGATGAGCCAGTGCTCACTGAGCCATATCTTTGCCCAAACTGGCCCAGATGTGTTTTGAGATAACTGGGCCACATTTGGAGGATCAAATGTGGGCCACTTTTGGCTCACACCCAGATGAGCCAGTGTTCACTGAGCCATATCATTGCCAAAACTGGTCCAGATATGTTTTAAGATAACTGGGCCACATTTGCAGCATTATATGTGGGCTACTTTTGGCTCACACCCAGATGAGCCAGTGCTCACTGAGCCATATCTTTGCCCAAACTGGCCCAGATGTGTTTTAAGATAACTGGGCCACATTTGCTGAAACATATGTGGGCCACTTTTGGCTCACACCCAGATGAGCCAGTGCTCACTGAGGCATATCTTTGCCCAAACTGGCCCAGATATGTTTTAAGATAACTGGGCCACATTTGCAGCATTATATGTGGGCCACTTTTGGCTCACACCCAGATGAGCCAGTGCTCACTGAGCCATATCTTTGCCAAAACTGGCCCAGATGTGTTTTAAGATAACTGGGCCACGTTTGCAGCATTATATGTGGGCCACTTTTGGCTCACATCCAGATGAGACAGTGCCACTGAGCCATATCTTTGCCAAAACTGGCCCAGATATGGTTTAAGATAACTGGGCCACATTTGAAGCATCATATGTGGGCCACTTTTGGCTCACATCCAGATGAGCCAGTGCTCACTGAGGCATATCTTTGCCCAAACTGGCCCAGATATGTTTTACGATAACTGGGCCACATTTGCAGCATTATATGTGGGCCACTTTTGGCTCACACCCAGATGAGCCAGTGCTCACTGAGCCATATCTTTGCCAAAACTGGCCCAGATGTGTTTTAAGATAACTGGGCCACATTTGAAGCATCATATGTGGGCCACTTTTGGCTCACACCCAGATGAGACAGTGCCACTTTGCCATATCTTTGCCCAAACTGGCCCAGATATGTTTTAAGAAAACTCGGCCACATTTGCTGAAACATATGTGGGCCATTTTTGGTTTACATCCAGATTAGTCATTGTCGATTGTGCCACGGTTTTGCCATAGGTGGCCCACATTTGGTTTGTGATATTTGGGCCATATTCATTGTTTATCATATGGGCCACTTTAGGCTCACATTCAGATTACACATTGCCATGAGTGCCGCATCTTTGCCTAAAAAGGCCCACATGTGATTTAACATATTTGGGCCATATTTGCCATTTTACATGTGGGCCACTTCAGGCTCAGACACATTTGGTCCGGGCCATAAGTAGGCCAGCAGTGCCGCATCATTGCCTGAAGTGGCCCACATCCGTCTGCTATCTGGGCAGTTGCAAACCTATTTCTAGAGTTTGGGGGAGTTTTGTTATGAAAAAAAAAAAATAAACATTTTTATTATATTTCAGCATAAACATACAGCACTAGACAGGTAGGCTTAGTGAACATGATCTACCTAATCAGATTTAATTAATTTACGGCTGAAAGTATGGTAAGGGTCTCATTTAGTTTCATTGGCCCTCATTTATCAATCTTGCGTAGAAACGGGCGTATATATTGGCGTAAGATTATGCTTACACTCTTCTCATCGCCTGATTTATGAAGCTGTGCGTACCTTTGAAATCCAGGTGTACGCAATACCTGCCCTTGATAAATGCCGCGGCTGAAAACGAGCGTCATTAGAATAACACGCCCCTATATATTCAAGTCTCCGCTTCCCCACGCCCTCATTTTACGCCATGGACACACGGAAGATGGCAAAGAAGAGAAACTTCTTTGAGAAAGAGAAAGCGAAACCAGGGAAGTGGAAAGAAACAAAATTGATTTCTAGATTTTTATTATTAATGACGCTTATTGTTATTTAGAAGAAGAATGTCGTTATTATTATTATTTGTATAATTATTATTATTATTATTTAAAAGAAGAAGAATGTCATTTTTATTATTTTGTCAGTCTGAATTATTTTTTTGGTCATTGAAAGCCTTTCATTATTGAACCTAGTCCGTGCACACCTGCCGGGCCTAACCCTGGCCTAACCATCGTTTCAAAGAATAGTACAACGGCGAGCGCGTCGAGTATAAACGCCTCGTCCGTTTGGGGAGGTGCGCGCGCAGTCTGCGGAGACTCGCGCTGCGGAGCCAGGCGAAAGTATAAACAAGGCTTGAAACGTCAGGTAAAGCGCACAGGCTCGCAACTGAAGGAATACATATGCCTACAAATCAAATGCTTTGGTAAATTCACACAAATTAAACATTGAAGTCCATGTTGCACAAAAATAAACACTGAAGTTTATAATTACTATGTTGTTGTTTTTTTACAGTGGGTCATAATATATCATATCTTTTAGTTTGTCAGTGCGTTTTGTGGTGTTAGGAATTGTTTTTTCTGCGCATTCCCGCACTCAAAACGTGCGTACACCACCTCCTGAGCTGGCGTAGGATTTGAGCGTGCCGTACGCCAACGTTCATATTGATAAATCTCAAAGTCACCGTGGTTTTGGGTGTACGCCAGGTGTACGCTGGAAATTTGGTGTACGCACTTTTGATAAATGAGGGCCAATGTGTTTTGGTTCATGTTAATGTGTTTCCTGTGTTTCCTTCAGTATAGTTCCCGTCTCCTTAGTTACTAATCTGTTTGTTAGCAAAGTTACTGCTTAGCTCCACCTATGTATAGTTTAATTATCTCTGTTTAAGTACTCCCTGTTTTGTTTAGTTCACTGTCGGTTATCATCAATAAGTGAGATCTGCGTGTATGTTCTCCTGAGAGTCTCCTGTATATTTCTGTTTGTGGATTAAAGACTGTTTATATTGAATTCCTTAGTCATTTGTGTTGGATTGCAACTGAATTTGTGTACACAATATACTGATTCATAACGTAGCTTTGTAGTCACTGTTTCTGCAACCAAAATGGATTGTTTGGAAAATTACTGTAGACCATACATTTGACAAACAGTATTAAAAATGTAGTATAAACCTTTTTACTAGTTTAAAGGGGTCATCGGATACAAAATTCACTTTTATATGGTGTTTGCATATAAATGTGTCTTTGCAGTGTGTGGACACAAACAGTTAGCAGTTGCTCATTATCATTTAAAGAGACATGCACTGAAACGGGTCGCTGTAAACAGAGCTGTTTTTGAGGAGGTAAAACGGGTGTTGTTTTACACAAACATTGAGGAATTTAAACCAAAGTATGGTACAAACTTTACATGATGACCCTAAAGAATCATACCAGCTTGTGGAAAATGGCCATCCGATGACCCCTTTAAATCTCACCAAAAATAAAAGCCAAGCAACTAGTGTCTTGTCAGCCAACACTGAAATTGTACAATTTTGCTTCCATTCATTTTGAATTTGCTGTTGGACTTGTTTTTACTAACGCTCACCACTGTTGCTGAGACACTTCAGCTGTCCTTAACTGCCAACAAACATGGACTAATTTGCATTTCATTTATCCTATTCCTCCTTGAGGAATTCTGCTTCTTTTTTCCCTCTTATAAATTCTCTTTTTTCAATCTACATTACCGTCTTAATCCCAAGTCATTAAGGAATACTCTTGAAGTTCAGAAATCCTCTCCGTCCTGCCTTCTGTATTCAGACTATGATGGATGGACAAATTCCTTTCTCCATGTTTGGGCCGGAGGAGCTTGATTAAAAAGCCACCTCTCAGACCCTCGATGAGAGTATGGATTAAACATGCCCACTGATTGCCTGGCCATTCCTCCCCCATTCATAATTGAAAGCTGTAATGTGTACCAAGTGCTTATTAATTAAATCCATGAGGTGAAAGGCCCGAGGGGGACATTATTTAGGCCTCATTAAAAATTGATAATGTTACTTAATTGTTCTTCTTAATATTATCGCCACACACAAACCGTAACAGAATAAAAACGCAAAGACGCTGAGTCGTTAACTTGCCAAGTGGATGTGGCATGTTTTGCATTCTGTTTATAAATTCATGACGCTTTATTCATCTTTTAATTAAAGAAGGGGCGCAGCTTGTTTTCATGATGAATCTCTGAGCAACAGTTATATTGCACAGTTTTCTTGACAAGCTCAATGATGAGGTGAGGAAAATCTATTCACCTTACTGAAGATATAGTCATTTAAGAGTCTATCTCTCTCCCTCGCTCTCTCGTCCTCTTCTATCCATGTGTTCCCCACATTTGGAGTGTAAGAGTACGAAAAGTAGCAGCTCCACTAATGCAACTAAATTTTTTCAGCACAAAAACAGTTGCTCAGCTACAGTATGCTCAGAATAGTCAGTTAAATCTGATTTGTTTTAGTGAATTGGACACATGCAGTCTTTTTTCCTATACCAAATAGTATTATGATTTTTTTTTTTATATTATATTTAATTATGCATCAGTGTATTTTTGAGATATCAATCATAGTGTTTTAGGGTTAGTGATATTTAATCAGGGGTGTAGAATCTGGGGAGGGCATATTGCTACGCACTTTATTGGACATAGTAAATTACTTTTCAGGAGTTTCACTCTGCCAAACAGTATTGCCAGTGGTGGATCCAGGGCTGGCACCAAGGGGGGCATTCGCGGGCCATACCCCAATCCACCCAACGGGTGATTCTATGAATGTAGAATCATCCATAACTACACTTCAGCATCACTAATTTAAAGGCTGCTATTGGATGTTGGTATGGAAAGTAAACCCCATAAGCATTATTTTACAGAAAGCTTGTGAGAGAGACCACCTCCAAGTTTAATACTTAGCATCAGGGGTTTGTTAGGACCCTTAACCCTACAATTGAGCAACAGTAATAGTGATGCTAATTAAACCAAACACCACTGCTTGAATGTTTGGTGCAACGTAATCATTATATTCCCATTCCCAACATTTGATTTTCATTCGACAAATATATTTAAAAAAACACATCCCTTTGACCATCATTACTTTTAATGTGGGGAAAAGCACTACTTAAAGGGATAGTTCACCCAAAAATGAAAATGCTGTCATCATTTACTTACCCTCATGTTGTTCCAAACCTGTATGATTTCCTTTCTTCTGCTGAACACAAAAGAAGATATTTTAAAGAAGGTTGGTAATTAAACAGTTGCTGGTCCCCATGGACTCTATAGTATTTATTTTTCCTACTATGGAAGTCAGTGGGGTCCATCAGTCGTTTGGTTACCGACTTTCTTCAAAATATCTTCTTTTGTGTTCAGCAGAAGAAAGAAAGTCATACAGGTTTGGAACAACATGAGGGTGAGTAAATGAGGACAGCATTTTCATTTTTGGGTGAACTATCCCTTTAAGTAAAACAAGATACCTTAAGAGCTTTTTAAATACACTTTTTGCATTATTATTACTTTCAAAACCATACAGAGTCCCAATAGCATTCCCTTTGCTTTATCTTGTCAAGTGCATCACAGCTAATTTGCTGTTGAAGGCGTGAATGATGCTCATTGGACCGAGACAAGTCCAATAAATACCTAAGATAATTGAATGGCTTGTTGCCGGCAAGCTGCTTTGACATCGTTGCTTGTTGCTTTGGAAGGCTTTCCTACGTGCATGTGCTGTGGATTTCCCTCGGGTTTTCTTCCTTTGTATGCTCAGGCATCTAGCATGGGCCCCAGCACACCTGGTGAAATTAAAAGATTTTGAAGAATTGCAATCATATCATCAGAGTCTCGCGTTTGTACATCGGATATGGGAGGAGTGTGTTAGAGAAAGCGAGAAGAAAGAAGAAGAGGGGGAGGATGAAGAAAGGCCAAAGCCAGAGTAGAATTATTCAAGGAGAAATGGCACCTGGCCTAAGGGAAATCAAGGCTGCCTTCAACAGGATTACTCTTGGCACAATACGGACACGGTCTTGTTTGATGTACCCCACCCATCTGTCTTGTATGTAGTCTTTTATCTCACTCTAAAGTAATATAGTCTTCACTGCAATTCAATAATGGCCCAGCCGAGCCTGTCAAGCTGGGTTTGCTGGTTATCTCACACGGCAAGTCTCCGTATGGTGTGTTTGTGTGCATGTGAGAGGGCATGTTGGTGTCTGTACATGTGTAGGACAGGAAAAAGGCGAGTGTAAGCAAATGTGTGTGTGCTACATTGCATGTGAGAGCGTCTGAGTGCTGGTTTATCCCCTCTGTGATCTAAATGAGAACTCAGGGCTGGTGATTGTGATGAGGATACAAGCATGATGGTATTCCTCAATGTCGCGTAGACTTTTTAAAGAGAACTTGTATCCTAATTGGATGAAAGAGGAAGATAAACTCCAGCCTTACTCTGGAAATCAAGACTGACATATCTCTGCGAATGGTAGCAATTTGGTCAGTGACTGACAGCCTTGTTACATTTTGAGCCTCTCTTGCTAAGAGAAGAAGCCATGAGTGATGCACAGAACCATTTAAATAGCACTCGCTCACACAGTCGATGATAGAGATATTGAAACAGAAATGAATGGAATAAAACAGAAAAAAGAAAGAACAGAAATATGGTTAATAATAAATAGGAGCTTACCTATTTTTTAAGTGGACCAAATAAGAGCTTAGTAGTTCTCCATAAAAGTTTGTTAGGCCCAAACAGCTTACTTGATGTGTGTCTTGGCCATCACCTGAAGTTTGTGAAGTCCAAGGAACTGTACGGTGTCCTACTTGATAATTTAATAGTTAGTTCCAGTCCTCAAATTTGATTTGATGTGCAGCCATTTTTGTGATGATAATTTTTTACCAAGCTTGTATATTTAAGTTCAGTAATTTCACTTAAATGGCAATGACAATTACCTATGAATTGTCATTTAAGTGAAATTACTGAACTTAAAGGGGTCATATAATGCCATTTTTGTACAAGCTAATATGATTCTTTAGGGTCTAAATTAAAAGTTTGTAATATACTTTAATGAAAAATTCTCATTAGTATTGTAAGAAAACACTCATTTTACCTGGTCAAAAACAGCTCTGTTTTCAGCACGCCGTTTCAGTGCATGTGTCTTTAAATGATAATGAGCTTTGCTCACCCCGCCCCTCTGTTCTGTGTGTACACCATTTTTAATAACACAATAACCATAACGTTTTGTTCATTATAAACGTGGGATTATGAATTATATTGAGAACGTTGTACATAGAAAACATGCCGTAATGTACCCTGAGTGTAAACAGCCGCATTCATCGTGAAGCGTGCTAGAGATTTGCAAAGATTAATATAAAGATTAATATAAAGGTTAATAAAACGTTACACTCACTTCTTCTTTTGGAGGTGCAACAGAAACACGAATAGTTGGTACCGATCCTTTTTTCAGGAGCAGCTTCTTAGCAAAACCAGCTTTATGACCCTCGTTTGTAAAGCAGTCTGGTGAAATGATTCGCGCAAACATGAAATCATTGACGTTGATCGTGGGGAATATTCCCTTCGAAAACAAACTCAGCCACTGCGTCTTCAGCGGTTCGGATTTAGGAACATCAAAATGACTGCTGTGTTCCTTATTACACCCAAGAACAGAACACCACAATCGCTTAGACACCATTCTGCTCATAGACTGTGCTCCAGCGTATCAACAAAGACCGCGCCTGGTCCGCGTAGACTATGATTGACAGCTCGCTCACGAGCGAGGGCAGGTCTGTGTTGAAACGGTGCTGTCAATCAACAATCGTGGGAGGGGCGTCGATTTTGTGACGTCACAAAATCGACGCTTGATTTGAGACGGGGGAAAACATATAAGAAGATGGATGGATTTTTATCATTTTATGATGGTTGTGTACAGGCACTGCCAACACACATTTCAGTACAATCAACTTGTAAAAGGGCATGTACCATTATATGACCCCTTTAAATATACAAGCTTGATAAAAATGATCATTCTAGAAGAAAATTTCAGATGGCACTGAATATATATAATATGATTGTGTGTTATATGAATGTAATACGGACATACCACATGCTGTCATTATCATGTGACCTAACAGTGTCAGTTGTATTGCTTCACTGAAATCAACAAATCCTTTCCCGTGGCATTGTTTCAAATTCAACATACCTGTGTCCATTGCATGCACACTTCAGAATCTCGACGGAAGTAGTAGGTCGTCCAGGTACTTTTTTCCTATTGTTTTATGAATTTGATGATAATGGACAAATGAACAGATCCAAACAGGGCTTAACTACTCAGGCCACATTTACATATAGCCGGATTTTTTGAGAAACTAATGGGTATGTCGGTGTGATAAACATACCAACAATGCTTGACCTCTTGCTTTAAAGTAAAGGCTTTTGACCCTTGGCATATTAATCTATATTCCCTGATGAGGTCACACACCTCTCTTGACTTCATCTCTGGTATTTATCCATACCACTGAAGTCATTAACATTTTGCCCTTTAAATTGTGCCATTTTCAGCGTCAAGTTTGTCATTGTAGAAGAAAAGGACCAGTGGACTTTTTACACATGATTAATCATAATCTAAATATTTCTGCAAAAGGTCTAATCTGCCCGGCTGGACTTCCACCGAGACTATCCTATGTGTGTAATGTGAAAAAAAACACAATCTGGCACAAACTCTAATGGTACTTTTTTCACTGCTTGGGTAGTCAATAGTGTCTCACTCTCGAAACAGAAATACCCAAATATGATGATATTCTGGAGTTGTTTACATTGAGAGTCCACAATATTGTGGCAATATACTTTTGATTGTTCAGTCATTAAAAACAAAACCATCAGGAAGACGGAACAGCATGACAACTTTACACAGGTCCAAAACAGCATCTGTTGGTTCATTTTCCACTAGTCTTACTTTCTACACTTTTGGGGCATATAAAACAGAACATACACACAAACCAGACACAAACACACACACATACACAACCCTTTGCCAGCCACACACTTCCCTGCCCGTCTATAAAGAAAACCTTTTCAAAGGCTGCATTGATTTCTCAGCATATATTGTGATAAAATGAGTTCCTCTCTAGTGGCCCCTAACAGCCCTATTTGAACCCATCTTATTTGGCAGAGGCACAGAGGGACTGTAAATAGAGCTGGGAGTCCAGAAGGGTGAGGGCGGCGCTCCAGGACAACTCAAGGACAATCACATCTACCGAATTTTGTAGGTACAACCTTGGATGCAATGCTGGCTAACTCAAGGAGGCCTCGTCGTTTAAAAAAGAAAAATAATCAGATTTAGTTTTTTGGGGGTTTTTTTTGCAGTTACAATTGAACTGAATTAAGCTCTAAAATAAAGTGTGCAATTTTTAAATACATTCTCCTATCCAGTTTAATGTGCATCTATTTTTCCAAACTAGTAAGGATGTACTCTGAGAAAAAAAGGTTCAGTGGGGTTATAAATAGAACCCTAGGGTTCTTGAATCTATTTTAAAGAACCCTCAAGGTTCCATATTAGGAGAAATGTCTTAAATGATCAGTGTTGGGGTAATGTGAGTTACATCATCAAGTTTTTCAAGTAACTAGTAAAGTAACACTCTACAAACCCTCTTTTAACCCTCTATGGTATGCATTATGTTCTAAGTAACAATGAACCATTTTTTCAAATAAGTTTTTATTACATGAAATAGCTTCAATCATACAAATCAAAAAAGGACGTGAAACGTTGTACCACAATGGAAAATGGTTAAAAAAAGTAGTTTTTCTATAAATTATGATTTTCTTTTCTACTTAATTGCACATTTGTTTTAGAAATTGATATTTTTATATACAGTAGTCAACATTTGAAGTGGATAAAAACCTTTCATCAAAGTTATACATGAATTTTCAACGATGCCTGTTCTTTTTTTGATCCACTTCAAATGTTGACTACTGTACTTGGAACTCATACAAACCAAAAACAAGCAGATCCATATCATTTAATCCCCATCAGTCCCAATCATTTGGCTCATCCAACTCATCCTCACTCTCATCACATTGAAGAGCGAACTCTGCACTCTTCCTATTTCCCTTTCCGTAAAATATTGCTGTATTCATTTTCTGAAAAGAAGAAATCAATTTGTTATTTATACAGAAATACAACTATACTACAATAAACACTTCAAATACATTTGGTCGCAATCATATTATTTATTCTACTATCTATAAAAAAATCCCAATGGGGAAATACATTACTGCAATTCCACTGTGGCACAGCGTTGCCATATGGAAACATTGATATTTTCTCAATTTACAGTAAAACTATGTTACTATAAGTTGATTTGTGAATAAAAAAATCCAATTTACTTATCAAAGATGCTGCAAAAAAAATCTCCTTGAGAGGAGATGTTTAGAAATTAGATTAATAGAGTAATTTCTGGAGCACTTCAACAGGTGTCTCCTGTTGATAGCGGGAAAGAGTTTTGGAGGGATATTTAAAATGTCATGTGACTTAAAAACAGCACATCATTGGCTACTTAAGGCCTGCCCTTTTAAATGCCATAGTGCAATATATTATATTTTATTTTCTGAATAACAAGGAAATGAGTAGAAAAGAATGGTTGCCATATGGCAACGCCATACCATAAAGGGTTAAATTTACAACAAACAATCTCAGTTACTTTTTCAAATAAGTAACGCAAGTTACTTTGTTTTCCCATTTATTGACTGACAGCTCTCCTGTCCCTGCATGTTGAGAGAAGTTAGGAATGTGCTCAATTAATTCAAACTAAATCCATAAAACTATCCCATGATGGGAACTCCTAAAAGTCGACTGACGGAACCCTTAAAGGTTCTATAGAACTTTTTCTTTTAAAAAAAAGAGCATTTTTTTGTAATTAATTTTGCAACATGATGCATGTACAGTAGTGCCCTCTTAAACTGAATTTGGTCACTTAATATGGAACTCCATCTTTGCTTCTGTCCGAGATTAAGTTATACCAAGAATCGTTCTTCAATCTCCATTCAGGAAAACAAATAATTGTCTCAAAAATGAAGAAAAAAAAACTCAAACAAAGATAGCATTCCCTCATTGCAGAAACATTTGCAATATCTCAATTAATATGAAGTGAAGAATCCCTCTTTTTTAGATCATTTTAGTTCTCAGTTCTTTGTCTTTAATGAAGAGATGTCCAGGCCACATTGGTTTATCCACGCGGTTTATCATGATCTATGTATCTTTGATTTTGATGCAATAGAAAACCAATCATTTGTGGCGCTACGCCAGGCAAAGCATTAGTCATCATGCCTTTGACATCATCAGCGAATTGAATCATTTGTTTAAATTAAAACCATTCATTTGTAAATATACACTTACAGGCAAAAGACATTCTCAGCCTCATATTTTGATCTATGGAAGAATAAAACAACGCTGCCTTAGTGATTTAGAAATATGACTGAATGTGGGTTCACAAATCCGAATATTTTGGCTCAAGGTCAGCGATGAAAAGATCTTTTCTCTGAGAAATTATTGCTGCTTCATAAGGCCATGACATATTAATAATGACAAATGACAAGCTAATTACATAACATTAAAAGACATTAGGGTAAATCAGCATGCACAAGTTAAACAAGTACTCATGCTGCCACCTCCCCGTGCTTTAGTGTAAGATTCAATAAAACAATCTCTGTATGTATTAATCTTCATGTTGTTTGCAATGCATACATTGTTGTTTTAAATTCAGTTCAATTTCATAGGCAATTTAATTCAACATTATGCTTACAAAACTGCAGGCTCAACCATTAGACAACCATGTTATTATATGAACAGATGTGGCAGTAAAACTGTGCAGTAGCGTAGTAACAGACAAACTCCAGTCATAAAACTTATCAGTCACTATCAAATAATTCTGGTAGATAATCTGGATTTTAATGTGCATAAAGAATATTCGTTAGTAACACCATATACTAATATAATTTGTGCACAATTACATATTTTCCAGTACATTTGTGTTTACTTGTTGTTTGGATCTTTTGTATTTGATGGTATATAAGCAGCATAAAAAAGACGTAAATTACTATATGTATAAATTATATATATTTCTATTATTTCATTCCTCATTTGTCACAACACTGTGTTGTAGAAAGTACACAAACACAATGAAAGGCGGTCTTTAATAAATCCACATACAAAGAGAGCCACATGCAACACATCTAGACACAGATGAGACCCGACTGCAATGAACAGAAACAGAGGAACTTAAGTACACGTGCAAACAAGGATAATAAATGACACACACCTGAACTAAATGACAACTAATCTGAAACCATGACAACAAATTCAACTATGGAAACAAAGTCCAAACTAAGGGTACGTTTATACGACAAAGATATGCTTATACGACAAAATAAATTATATTGGTGAGTGGTTGTTTATATCCACCAACAGTTAATTGAAAGATTAGATGGGTGCAACTTATGTAACCATTAGGATATCATCAGTTTTGAGAGCTTATGGAATTTTAAGATGGTAATTTTGGCCAATCTGAGACAAGTCACATTATCCATGTCACAGAGAGAGAGAGAGAGAGAGAGAGAGAGAGAGAGAGAGAGAGAGAGAGAGAGAGAGAGAGAGAGAGAGAGAGAGAGAGAGAGAGATGGTGTATATGGTGTAATTTGGCTTTATGTCAGTATACCAACATTTGCATAGCAACATATGCTTAAAAACCTCATGTAATATCATTTCACATACTTCTTTAGCCCAAAAAGTGTGTTTTCTCTGTTTTTTTTTATTTTTTATTTTATTTTATTTTTTTGGTTGGGGTCTTATTTCATCTTAATAGTGTATGATAACCAGTGGCGTTTTCTTGCGGAGGCCAAGGGAAGCCAGGCTTCCTCACTTTTTCAGAATATAATCGTCATTTAATAAACACTTTTGTTTTCACAGTTTACGTAATCCTTCTGTCATCTCCTCATCGTCTCTCTTCATTCATTACTGAGTGTTTTATGATGTGTAAAACAGCGCCCCTATAAAAGTGACATGGTGAATGAGCGTTGAAAACATGGTACTGCACCCTGTGTCTGTGAGGAGGCCAGGCTGAGTTGGCATCCCTTGATAGAAAAAAAAAAGAATGATTAACCAATCAGGTGACGCTATTGTCACGACACTGCTCCCCTGTGATTGGTCAGGACAGTGTCAAGGGAAGCCATGAACTTGTTGGCATCAGGCCAATCACATCACGTTGTCATCGTCAATGAATGAATGAATGAAATAGCGGAAGATTTGTGGTTTTGTGCCCATCTTTTTAATTCCTTTATTTATTGACCATACACTCAAAACAAAACAAAGACACATTTAAATGTAAGCCTTACAAACAACCTTTTCACACGTAAGTTTTTCAAGGCGACCGTTATTGATCGTAGTATCACTTTATGGTTCCCATGGAGACGCGTCTTTCATTGCTTGTCACACCGCAGGCACAATAGCGCTGAATGATCGGCTTTTATTTCCTTTTTTTATTCAAAATTTCACAAATTTATTAGCTATAGCAGGATATATCTGATATTCCGATTATCAAATATGTGCAAGAGGATGTGTTTTGTTGTCTAAACACCTTTATAACAATCGCGTTAGTTGAGCTGTATGTGCAACATATTTTAGGTATCTACGTGCTCAAAGTGTTGGATTGTAACAAGCGTAAGTCCCGGTAAGATGATGCTGGGCGCTCTAATAGTTCCTCCAAATAGCAACATATAAATGGTAACGTATGATTTTCTGCCCCCACCCCTTAAAACACACAGCTTAGAGGTTGTGTCTTAATTGGCTTCCTCAGAAATTTTCCCCACGCCACGCCACTGATGATAACCCAGGTTGAATTGTTTATTAATATTAACACAATAATTAATATACCAAAAATAGCACCTTCTTTATAATTCTTAAAAGTATGACAAAAACTCTTGCAAAAGTTGAGCACTGGTAGTCCTTAAAACTGCAATACCTGGCCTGAAATCAGTGTCCTGAGTTTGCTGTCTCTTGCACTTCCACAATGATGAAACTGGCCTCAGATCAGCCCTGAGGTCCACACAGTCTCTGTGGTATGGAGTGTATAGAGATGGAGATAGAATGGTAATGTGAGAAATGGGAAGCTGAAATTCGAGGCGAGAAGTCCATCATCACAGGAGAGTGAATCACAGCCTGGTATGACACTAAATCCCTCCACATCACACACTGCTCTGATCTAACGGCTCATGCTCTACAGCCAGACAGACAGAAAGATCCAAGAGACAAGTTTCAGTTCAGGCCCGTTCAAACCAGGGATGATAAATATAATGATAACTATGATTATAACGTTTTAATAATCAATCTAAATCGATCAAAATATCAGTCATGAAAATGGAAGTTGCAGCAATCGGGTAAGCCACTGTTGCTCTTTTTCGCACATCATAAATGATTTGCGCCTTAAAGCACACAGACGAAAGGCAAAAAATGTTATCATGTTCTCTTGCATTCAGACGCAGATGCTTGCATGTTTCCATTTTGTTGTGACTTTATTCCGTTGTGTTGCAGGATGTTTTCCGTTGTGTTGTGGCTTGTTTTCATTTTGATGTGATTTGAATCTTGTGTTGTGGCTTGTTACCGTTGTATTGTGGCATGATTCCATTATGTTGTGGCTTGTTTTCGTTGTATTGTGGCTTGATTCCGTTGTGTTGTGGCTTGTTTTCGCTGTGTTGTGGCTTGATTCCGTTGTGTTGTGGCTTGTTTTCGCTGTGTTGTGGCTTGATTCCGTTGTGTTGTGGCTTGATTCCCTTGTGTTGTGGCTTGATTCCCTTGTGTTGTGGCTTGTTTTCGTTGTGTTGTGGCTTGTTTTTGTTGTGTTGTGACTTGATTCCGTTTTGTTGTGGCTTGTTTTCGTTGTGTTGTGGCTTGATTCCGTTGTGTTGTGGCTTGATTCCCTTGTGTTGTGGCTTGTTTTCGTTGTGTTGTGGCTTGATTCCGTTGTGTTGTGGCTTGATTCCCTTGTGTTGTGGCTTGTTTTCGTTGTGTTGTGACTTAATTACGTTGTGCTGTGGCTTGTTTTCGTTGTGTTGTGGCTTGATTCCTTTGTGTTGTGGCTTGATTCCGTTGTATTGTGCCTTGTTTTCATTGTGTTGGGGCTTGATTCCGTTGTGTTGTAGCTTGTTTTTGCTGTGTTGTGGCTTGATTCCGTTATGTTGTGGCTTGATTCCGTTGTGTTGTGGCTTGTTTTTGCTGTGTTGTGGCTTGATTCCGTTGTGTTGTGGCTTGATTCCGTTGTGTTGTGGCTTGTTTCCGTTGTGTTGTGGCTTGATTCCGATGTGTTGTGGCTTGTTTCCGTTGTGTTGTGGCTTGTTTTCGTTGTGCTGTGGCTTGATTCCGTTGTGTTGTGGCTTGTTTTCATTGTGTTGTGGCATGATTCCGTTGTGTTGTGGCTTGTTTTCGTTGTGTTGTGGCTTGTTTTCATTGTGTTGTGGCTTGATTCCGTTGTGTTGTGGCTTGTTTTCGTTGTGTTGTGGCTTGAATCTGTTGTGTTGTGGCTTGTTTTCGTTGTGTTGTGGCTTGATTCCGTTGTGTTGTGGCTTGTTTTCGTTGTGTTGTGGCTTGATTCCGTTGTGTTGTGGCTTGTTTTCGTTGTGTTGTGGCTTGTTTTCGTTGTGTTGTGGCTTGATTCCGTTGTGTTGTGGCTTGATTCCGTTGTGTTCTGACTTGATTACGTTTTGTTGTGGCATGTTTTCCTAATTGTAGCTTGTTTCCATTTTGTTGTGACTTGATTCCATTGTGTTGTGGATTGTTACCGTTGTGTTGTGGATTGATTCCGTTGTGTTGTGGCTTCCCCACTCCAATCACCACCTACCCATCATGTTTCTCAACATGATGGCTATAAAATGATTGCCACCAACATTCCACTCTTTCACAAGATGAACAAAATGCCAATGACCCTGGACCTGGAACGACTGGATGAAGGTGGGGGTATAGAAGCTACTTTGAGAAGGAACCAAGTGAAGTATCACTACAATTGTCGACTTCGGTTCAACAACACAAAGTTACTTCGTGCCCAGAAGCAACAATCCGATGCTCAATGTAGTGAGACAGATGAAGGCCAAACAAAGCATTGCAGAACCATGATGCAGAAAAGTCTAGATGATCAGGTTTGCTTTCTTTGTGATAATGACCCTGCAACTGAATGACAGACTACATGAATGTGCACAAACACTGAATGATGCTTAATTATTGTCTCAACTAAGTGGTACTGATGACATTGCACAGGAGCTGAAATACCATCATTTGTGTCTCATTCATCTTTACAACAGAGAGAAACTCCACCTCAGAAGGCTTGAGAAAGAGTCACAGAGTGAAACTATTCAACCAGCCATCTTTCCTATGGCTCTTTCTGAACTGGTCACCTATATTGTTGAAACCAGTCTCAATTCTGATGGTCCTTCCGCCTTCCGTCTCACAGATACAGTGGGGAGTATTTGATACACTGCTGATTTTGCAGGTTTTCCCACTTACAAAGCATGTAGAAGTCTGTCATTTTTATCATAGGTACTCTTCAACTGTGAGTGACGGAATCTAAAACAAAAATCCAGAAAATCACATTGTATGATTTTTAAGTAATTAATTTGCATTTTATTGCAAGACATAAGTATTTGATACATCAGAAAAGCAGAACTTTATTTGGTACAGAAACCTTTGTTTGCAATTACAGAGATCATACATTTCCTGTAGTTCTTGACCAGGTTTGCACACAAGGCAGCAGGGATTTTGGCACACTCCTCCATACAGACCTTCTCCAGATCCTTCAGGTTTCGGGGCTGTCGCTGGGCAATACGGACTTTCAGCTCCCTCCAAAGATTTTCAGGTTCAGGTCTGGAGACTGGCTAGGCCACTCCAGAACCTTGAGATGCTTCTTACGGAGCCACCCCTTAGTTGCCCTGGCTGTGTGTTTCGGGTCGTTGTCATGCTGGATGACCCAGCCACGACCCATCTTCAATGCTCTTACTGAGGGAAGGAGGTTGTTGGCCAAGATCTCGCGATACATGGCCCCATCCATCCTCCCCTCAATACGGTGCAGTCGTCCTGTCCCCTTTGCAGAAAAGCATCCCCAAAGAATGATGTTTCCACCTCCATGCTTCACGGTTGGGATGGTATTCTTGGGGTTGTACTCATCCTTCTTCCTCCAAACACGGCGAGTGGAGTTTAGACCAAAAAGCTCTATTTTTGTCTCATCAGACCACATGAACTTCTCCCATTCCTCCTCTGGATCATCCAGATGGTCATTGGCAAACTTCAGACGGGCCTGGACATGCGCTGGCTTGAGCAGGGGGACCTTGCGTGCGCTGCAGGATTTTAATCCATGATGGCGTAGTGTGTTACTAATGGTTTTCTTTGAGACTGTGGTCCCAGCTCTCTTCAGGTCATTGACCAGGTCCTGCCGTGTAGTTCTGGGCTGATCCCTCACCTTCCTCATGATCATTGATGCCCCACGAGGTGAGATATTGCATGGTGCCCCAGACCGAGGGAGATTGACCGTCATCTTGAACTTCTTCCATTTTCTAATAATTGCGCCAACAGTTGTTGCCTTCTCACCAAGCTGCTTGCCTGTTGTCCTGTAGCCCATCCCAGCCTTGTGCAGGTCTACAGTTTTATCCCTGATGTCCTTACACAGCTCTCTGGTCTTGGCCATTGTGGAGAGGTTGGAGTCTGTTTGATTGAGTGTGTGGACAGGTGTCTTTTATACAGGTAACAAGTTAAACAGGTGCAGTTAATACAGGTAATGAGTGGAGAACAGGAGGACTTCTTAAAGAAAAACTAACAGGTCTGTGAGAGCCGGAATTCTTACTGGTTGGTAGGTGATCAAATACTTATGTCATGCAATAAAATGCAAATTAATTATTTAAAAATCATACAATGTGATTTTCTGAATTTTTGTTTTAGATAAAAATTACAGACCTCTACATGCTTTGTAAGTAGGAAAACCTTCAAAATCAGCAGTGTAATACTTGTTCTCCCCACTATATGTGCAACCTGTACCAGCAGCGTATCCTTTTTCTAACAGTGGCACTTCCTCTCTGTGGACTACACCTTGCCGTGGTGGAGAGGCTTGTGTACTCCAATGAACCTGAGACCTATGCCGGTGGGAATTTTATATCCCTGACAAGTTTAACTAAGCTGGACAGGTCAAAGGAGAGGAGGCAGACAAAGCAGACATTATGACTATTTGACAGAAATGGTGGCCATCTTGAAAATGGTTGCCATCCTGAATTTTTGAGTGGCACATACCTTTTTCCAAAAGAGTGTTCCTTGAAGAGTATTTCTGCCTAATTTTATGCTTGCATCACCATTTGAACACTTGAAATAATTAATATTCGACAGGAACGGTGGCCATCTTTAAAAATGGCGGCCATCTTGAATTTTTGAGGGACAAGCATCTTTTTCTATTAACATGTCCTTTAGAGAGTATTTGTATCAAATTTTATGCTTGGATCACTGTTTGAATAATTGATATAATAAGCATTGAATAGCAATGAGCTTTTTTAAAATGGCCGCCATATTGAATTTTTGAGTAGCCAACGCCTTTTTCCAAAATAGTGGCCCTTAGAGAGTATCTGTGCCAAATTTCATGCTTTTATACCAAAGTGAAAGATTTTTTTACTAATCTGCTGCACTAATAGGACTCTATTTATTATTGCCATTTTTCGCATCTCATCTACTGTTGTGTTTTTTTATTGAGCTCATCACAATGCATTATGAAAGTCCATTTTCGGCAGTTCTGCCTTAAAATCTGGCTAAAATGAAGTATCTGAGGCACCAGCATAATTACGTTGCCTTTCGGGCCTTCATGTCAGGAGATGAATGTTAAAGCATCTATTAGCTCTGGCATCTTTTGGCAAGTTTTCATTAATTCAAAATGGCACTTCAGACTCCAGGACATAAATTCATCCTTAAAATTTGTGATGATAAAGTTTAAACCCTTCACCTCAGCAGTTGTTCGAAGGCCCCTGACGGTGTCTGTTCTCTAGGTAACATCTATTAGACACCATGAGACAGAGTCGTCTTTGCTTTCTGAGAGTTTGCTCTGTCAAACTGCACTGCTCTAAAGACAACTGATGATTCATAGGCTGTGACACTTTGATAGATGGACAGATTTGAGGTATTTTGGGGACTTCATCCTTGATGCAGGTGGCAAAATGAAAAACATTTTTCATTCTAGCTGTGTGGGGTGGTTTTGTGCGCACACACGCGTACGCCAGCTGTGTTTTAAGTTGCATCAATGCTGTCAAGTGTCAATAGTGCACTCAGTGTGACAGAAAGAGTTGTGCTTGTCTGTGTGTGTATGTGTGTGTGTGAGTGAGAGATAGAATGGGACTGTGTGCATAAAATTGGGCCATCTATATTGATCCTGTCTGTCATATCCACATTTAAACAAAGTGCTTTATATCCACAATGGATCAAAGTAGTGAATTCCAGCATGTATGCACTTCACAAGTCCTGCATTAGATATAACTGTAGATGTGCAGAGAGAGAGAGAGAGAGAGAGAGAGAGAGACAAAGTCTTGGGTATTCTCAATCGTCGAAAGCCCTTCCCCCTTCTTCTGCCTTTGATATCTTAAGTGCTTTGTTCCATCACATGCTCCTATTGCATGTGATGTGTGGACACACATGGGACACTTGCTGCTTCTGCTGCTGAATTCTCTGATGGCCACACACACTCTCACAGTGTAAACATTTCTAGGGTATAAAAACAAACCTCCCAAAATGTGTGTGTTTCTAACAAAACGTACAATTGAATTCTAAAACAGTCTGCATTAAATTTAAGCCTCAGGTTTGAAATCTACTTTTTTAAGTCAAGAAGAATTCACTTGAAACTTGAAACATTTTAGAGCTATTAAAATGGCGTTGTACTTAAAATAAATAAATATTTAGGCCAATTTATGTATGAATTGCATATAAAATTCCCATCTCACAAAGTTTGGTTTACTAAGTGTCCTTAAAGGTAGGGTAGGTAGAATTTTTATAAAAAACTTTTTTTCAAATTTGTTTAAACTGTCTTTATATACCAATACATAATTAAAATGTAAGTGCTCTGAAAAAGAGAGTATAAAATTGAGTGACTTTAGACCTTTTAATCTGCAATAAACACAGCTCATTATTTCCATTCGGGACGAAACAATTGATTGGTTTGGGCGACTGTCACTCACTCTCGCAACCATGGCTACCACCACTGTTGCTAGATCTGCCCATATGCGCGCGCACCCTTTTGATTTGAGGAGGGGAAGAGGCGCGGAACCTACGAGGAGTAAAATTATGGCAGAGAAAGAGCACTCAAAATTCAAAGCACCTGCATATGCAGTCAGCGAAGGCAAACAAGGCAAAAACTACTTCCTCGGACCCTGGTTGCCCGCACTCTTGAACGACCTCCTCTGCTTCGCCCTCGACCCCGGACCTGTCCTCGAACCGACGATGCGGTACTTGTCACCGGAGTGTAACCTTAGTCCTCATCAGAGTCAACAATGTTTTCATCATGGAAACTCTTACATGCAAAACACCGTATATGTTATGAATCTTACACGAAATTCACCATCACAGTTTAACTGATGGTAATGGAAAAACGTGTATCAATGAATGTAACCTGTTTTTAGCTTTGCCATATAATAGCTCGTTACTTATAGCCTAAATATAGCTCGTTACCGAATCAAACAAAATATATTTTAAACTTTACCAGTATCGATATGCTAGCTTGATAGTGACTAACAGCCATCTTATTTGTTTATATTTATAGTGGTAAAGTTAGGTATTTTATTACATGTGATTCTGACATGATGTCACTGCATGCACTGCGCTCCTTCCTCTCCACTCGTCTCAGGTAAATAAATGCGTCTTCCAGCTGAGCCTGAGCGGTCGGCGTCGCGCATTCATGTGTTTTGGGGGCGTGGCTTTGGAAGGAGCCCAGAAGGGAGGGGGTGGAGTGAATAGCAATAATTAGCTGTGTTTACAACAGTCGTGAGAGGTCTACAGACACTCGATTTTTATACTCTCTTTTTCAGAGTACTTACATTTTAATTATGTATTGGTATAAAAAGACAGTTTAAACAAATTTGGAATGTTTTTTTTTTTTTAGAAAAATCCTACCTACCCTGCCTTTAATAAAGTGGGGATGGTTACTTTTAAAGTAATACATTACAATATTGTGTTACTCCCTAAAAAGTAACTAATTGTGTTACTAATTGTTGAAAATAACATTACTTTTGCATTTCTTTTTATCACCAGGGCTGGGCTTGCTTGTTTGTTTTTTTAATAATAAAAAAAAAAGGTTCTATTTTTGGCAAATGTAAAGGTTTTTTCGGACCAAAAGTGAAATGAATAAGCCTCAGGCTGAAGGAAATATAAATCCACAGCTGTACAGTAGAGGGCGCAGCTCAAACAAACCTTTCAGTTGTACTGCCATTCTGAATTGCAGACATGTGGAGATGAAAGATGAAAGTAAAAGAACACTCTTACTTCAGCAATAATCATGGAAAAATGAAACGCAAATATGTTTAACTAAAGTCTTTTTTGCTTATTAGTATGGTTGAATTGGATCCTCGAAGGTCAGCAGCAAAGACATTGGTTAATAAAGTGAGATTAAATGCATAAAGTATATTTTTGTAATTTAACACATTTAATTATTGCAGGTTTCCATAATATTCTGAGTTTGCATTTCACTGTTTTAATTCATTTTGAGGGATACTGAATCGGTTTTTGTGCAACTGAGATGAGTAAATGCACACATTTAGACTAGAACTACAATAACCATCATGTTTACACACAACGCCTCTGCACTTACCGATTTATCTCAACAAGGGGACAAGAGAGTTGTCAATAAATGGGAAAAAACTTGAGTTACTTATTTGAGAAAGTAACTCAAATATGTTGTTGTAAATATCAAAGTACGGCATCACTTTACTAGTTACTTGAAAAATGTAATCTGATTACATAACTCCTGTTACTTGAAATGCGTTACCCCCAACACTGGTAACATGTACTTACTATAGGGTTAGAGTTAGGATTAGTGTTGGTTTAGGGTTAGTATTCATGCATAATTATTAGGGGTGTAACGATTCATCAACTACATCAATGTATCGATTTATATTCCTATGATCCAACTACATCGATCTGTGCTCGGCAAGTTGGCCTTCCGGACGACATATATCGATCTAACATCGTTTTAAAAGGTAATGAATCGATTGTATCGATACTAGGAAATAACGCATGGATTTAAGCACGTCAGACTTTATATGGATGTTTTTTTCTTAGCACTTTTAATGATAAAGGCGTTAAACGTTACTCGATTCATCGCCATGCGTGATGCGCCAGCAGCAGCACAAAGACAACAAGCAGCGCAACGCCCAAATGCGGCGGAGCACACTGTAGGCCTATATCGCTTCACTATATATAAAGCACAAAATAAACTACAAGCATGCAACGTCGTTACGTTTTAAATTAGAAAAAAAACGTGTTGTCCAGATTCAGTATTTGCGGTCAGATGATGTTGTCAGGCTATATGTCCGTGTCATTATTCTACCATTATTTTCATAACTTGTAATGAAATAAAGTTTCTCACCTCAGAAAAACTAAATTTCATGTCTGATACTGTGCTCGTAGCGTGCACTCATTAATTGCACGCGCAAATGTGCCGGCGCGCGCTGTATCACTTCACTAAAGCGCAAAAGAAATAGGAGCATGCAACGTCGTAAATTAGTAAGTTACAAAATAAAAGTAAAATACCAATAAATTACGTTATTGGTACATCATGTGTGTTGCTATTTATCAGGAGCAGTTTCCATGTTTCTTTACCAGTTCTTCTAAGTATTGTGTATCAGTATCACCATTGTAGCCTAATTGTTGTTTGTTTCCATAACAAAATGCCAAGGGAATAATCAAGGGAATAATTATAATTTTTGTCATAATCGTGCAGCCCTACTTTATTCGAATAAAATGTGAATGCATTTGACATTAATTGTTGTTTACTTGTTTGTTTATATCCATAATTAATTGATGAGATTAAATGCATAAAGTATATTTTTGTAATTTAAAGGGTTAGTTCACCCAAAAATGAAAATTCTGTCAGTAATTACTCACCCTCATGTTGTTCCAACCGCGTAAGACCTTTGTTCATCTTCGGAACACAAATTAAGATATTTTTGATGAAATCTGAGCCATGTCTAAATCCTCCATAGGCTTCTATGTGACCGAAACTTGCTGGCCCAGAAAAGTTATTAAAGAGATCGTTAATATAGTCCAAGTGACTCCAGTGGCTCAATCTTAAGTATATCAAGCGACGAGAATACTTTTTGTGCGCAAAAACAAACAAAAATAACGACTTTATTCCACTATTCATTTCCTTCTCTCTGGGCCTCGTAGTGTTTTTGCGCTGCGCGTCTGTGTTGCACATCATCACGCATCACACACATGACCGGCGTCGGCCAATAGTGAGCCTACGTGGTGACGTGTACACAGACGCGCTGCGCAAAAACACTACGCGAACCAACTAGAGGTCCAGAGAGAAGGAAATGAATAGTGGAATAAAGTCGTTATTTTTGTTTGTTTTTGCGCACAAAAAGTATTCTCGTCGCTTTATAAACTTAAGATTGAGCCACTGGAGTCACTTGGACTATATTAACGATCTCTTTAATAACTTTTCTGGGCCAGCAAGTTTCGGTCACATAGAAGCCTATGGAGGATTCAGACATGGCTCAGATTTCATCAAAAATATCTTAATTTGTGTTCCGAAGATGAACGAAGGTCTTACGCGGTTGGAACAACATGAGGGTGAGTAATTACTGACAGAATTTTCATTTTTGGGTTAACTAACCCTTTAACGTCGATGCAGTGGCTGAGTTTTGTTTTTGAATTCCCTCACGGGGATTCCCCACGATCAGTCCATGCTTTCATGTTTGCCGAATCATTTCACACCAGACAGCTTTACAAACGAGAAAAAACGGATCAGTACCAACGTGTTCCTGCTGAACCTCCAGAAGAAGTGAGTGTAATGTTTTATTAACCTTTATATTAATATTTATATTAATCTTTGCAAATTTATTGCTGCACGCTTCACGATGAATGCATAAGGTTTACACTCAGGGTACATGACAGCATGTTTTCTATGTACGACGTTCTCAATATAATTCATAATCCCACGTTTATAATGAAAAACGTTATGGTTATTGTGTTATTATTTCAAACGGTGTACACAGAACAGAGGGGCGGGGTGAGCAAAGCTCATTATCATTTAAAGACATACACTGAAACGGCGTGCTGAAAACAGAGCTGTTTTTGACCAGGTAAAATGAGTGTTTTCTTACAATACTAATGAGAATTTTTAATTAAAGAATATTACAAACTTTTAATTTAGACCCTAAAGAATCATATTAGCTTGTACAAAAATGCCATAATATGACCCCTTTAATATTTAATTTTATTACAGAAAATGTTTTACTAGTAATGATTTTTTGTTGTTGTTGTTGAAGGGCTCTTAAAGCGTGACTTGTCAAATTGTCATTGTCAAGTTCCATTTTCAGTTTCCTCTTGTAATTTTGCTATAGACTTTTTCAATATTCTAAAGCTTTATCACTTACTGAAGCTCCATCCCTGGTCAGGACATGGACAGTTTTGTTTAATTTATGTCCTCCTCTCACACCTCTGAACATCTCTTGCCACCACTCTGTTCCTTTAAAACTAATTGTTTCCTATTAAAATGCCCAGTGTGGCATTCACTCTGTCTACTTAAGCAAGTACCTTTCCGGTTAATGAATAAAGACACACAGTGCACAAAAGTCTCTGTATCTTGTATCAAATGTATCCACTAGAGGGCATTACCAAATAGTCAACACAGGCTATTGAATACAAGTGCTGTCATTTATTTAGAGAATTGTCAGTATGCCTTTGGGTGTGTTTTTTGTATGCCTGGACTGTTGATATTTAAAGTACTTGTTTCAAAGTCTATCTCTGAATGGAGGTTGTTGGTTTTTTATACACCACTGGTGCCATATCACCTGAGCTACTACTGGATTGTGCCAATGAATAACACTCTTGGTGTTGTAGAGTGGATATCTTTGTGTGTTTGTGCTAAAACGATGATTGCTATCATTCAGAAAAAGTAGAAGAGAATGATGGGGGATGAGTGGAGGAATAATAGTTTAATATGGAATGATCATGCTCGCATAAATGGATAGTTCAGTTATGAAACTCCAACCGAGCGCAACGGTGGCATTAGACATATTTCATAATTCCAATACGTAACCATATATTCGTTCGTTCCCTACATTACATGTATATTTACTTTTAAACACTTAGCAGACACTTTTTATCCAAAGAGACTTACAAATAAGGATATCACTAGAAGCAGTCAAACCAACAATTGGGCAACAACATGCAAATACTTTGACTAGTCCCAGTTAGTCCATCTTCAGCAGTTTCTTGAAAATGGCTAGAGACTCAGCAGTTTGGGTTGAGATATGCAGGTCATTCCACCAGCTTGGAACAGTCAAGGTAATAGGCAAACATCAGTGCCTTGAGTTTGATGTGAGCAGCAATTGGTAGCCAAAGCAATTTTATGAGGAGTGGTGTGACGTGCGCTCTCTTCGGCTCATTAAAGACCACTCTTGCTGCAGCATTCTGGATCAGTTGCAAAGGTTTGACAGTGCATGCTGGAAGGCCTGTCAAGAAAGCATTACAATAGTCCAGTCTGGATAGAAAAAGAGCTTGGACAAGCTGTGATCACCCTACTGTGCGATTATGAAAACATCTGTTTACCCCTCCTCCTCCCCAATGCCACCTGTATAGATCAGCTATTGGGGATCTGCTATATTTCTTTTTATCACTGCATAAATCACAAAATACTATCAACAACCTGAAATAAAATCACAATGGTTTTGAGAATAAAATGTTATATAAATCAGGCTAATTATGTCTAAACCTTCAGAATATAGATTGGAATAAAACTATAAAGTTTGGTGTATGTAAGTGATACTGAAGTGGAGATTTCTCTCTCACTGCATGAAAAAAAAAAATAATAGTTTTGCCTGTAGTGCCTTGCCTTAAGAATCTTCATGTAGATTTTGGTCACCCAAACTCATAGCCACCAAATACTGTATATCAAAGTATACAACAAAAAACACCATAAAAGCAGCGTAAAAGCTTTCAGTATGACTTATGCACTCAAAAAAAACAATGTCCTGAGAAAAAGATATTTTTGGTTACACTTTATTTTAAGGTGTCATTGTTACAGTGTAATTCTATATTTAAGTACTGAGTAATATTAAGCAACTATGTACTTACTATAGAGTTAGGGTAGGATTAGGGTTTAGTTGAGGGTTAGTTACATGTAATTATGCATAATTTACTGTTATTACTATGGTTAGTACATGTAACAAGGACACTGTAAAATAAAGTGTTATCGATGTTTTTATCCAGTTTAGTCATTTTGTGCCTTTGTAAACATAAGCGCTGCACAACAAACATGAAGTCAGCATGTTCAGAGACCTTTTCAGCCGCTCATGTTTACCATTTGCTGACCTGCTTTGAAACATCTCTTGTCATATTGAACATATTGAATGGCTGTCCTATTTATGACAAGGATCAAAGAGACGGAAGCTAAACCCAGTCCAGGGGCTTACAGGCAATCTCTCACAGCACTATTGATAAGGATTAGACAGCAGAATGGCCAGCCTTATCTGTTCTGTACCAAAACACCCTCTAGTGGCCTCCAGCGTAACATCAGACACAAGCGCTCCCCATTTCATGTGTGTCTATATCTCCTGTGGAGATCTGTTTATATATTTACCAATGGGGAGAAAGAAATAATCCTTATTAATTTACTCATTCAAATTCTATTCTGGGGTATTTGGGGAGAAGAGTTATTTCTTGCGAGAGTTTTAGTGCCTAATTAGCATGAATAATGAAGCTAGTTGTTACACCTTCTTGCATCTGCATATGATTTTAATCTCACCTTCCTGATTTTTATTAATGAACTTCAAGATAATTATGCACAATCAGGTGCTAGTTGCTGACAAGTTGCTAAATAAGAACTTCAACTACAGCAAGGGTCTGATTTTATGTGTCTGGCGAGTCAGACAACCAATTTAGTCCTAATAAAGCAATTTGTTAGTAACTGAAGCAAACAAATGTTTCCAAATTCACATTTGAGGTGTTACTCTGTGAGTGTGTCTAAAATGTATTTTAGTTTAAATTTATTTTAAATGCAATTAGCTGAACAAATTGCTTTTTTACCTACTTAAAGCTACACTGTGTATGATTTTCTCCCATCTAGCGGTGAAATTGTTTATGACTACCAACTGAATATTAATTCCTAGCCCCTCCCATTCCGAGGGCCTTTTAACTCCTACAGTGGCCGTATTAATTCACATCTGCCGGCAATCGCGAGTAGTCCCCCTCGCATTCGTCACGGTGCCACTGAAAGGCGAAGCTTGAATTTCTATGTATGTCCCTTATTGGCTAATGTATTTTCAAGATGGAGGCACAACATGGCTGCCGCCATTCGAGCGACTCGCTCGTATATATTCTAAATGGCAGATTCTACGCTTACGAGAATACTTGATTAGTTGGTAGAAGTAATTACACATTAATGAGCACATATCATTTTGAAAGAACAAAGTGTTTTTTGCTAAGAGTCAACTTACACACAGTGTAGCTTTAAGTAAGGACTTACATCTTTATATGTAATTTATTAATTACTTCTGTTGTCTTTGAAATATGGTTAGAGTGTATTGCTGGATACTGATAACTAAGCATCTGGTAAACTTAAAAAAATATATACTAAAAATAATCAAGTACTTTATATTTGTTTTGGTATGGTGGGAGCAAGTCACACATGTTGAAGTCTCAAGTCCCTACCGTCAAGTCTCAAGAAACTCGCAAGTCACAGTGCACACGAACTAAGCAAGTCAAGTCAAGCCAAGCCAAGGCAAGTTACAATACCAAACAGAAACAAGAGTTTATATTGGCCTTTACCTAATTTATTTTTCCCTCAGAAATTACTTTCTTAACTTTTCTTAATTATACATTTATACTTATTATATAATTATTAATGATAATAATTTAATTGATTATAGTACATATTTATAAATGAGCCATCGAAGCATTCATTCGCCTGATTCATTCAAAATGGCTGATTAATTCAGGAACAAAGCAAGTGACTGTCACTGAACCGAATCGTTCAAAAATAAATAAATAACTCATAGGGCCGGTTTTGCCACCATATCTTGAATTTCGGCTGCATTTTATTAATTCTGGTGGCATTTTGCCCCAACCCCCTTGTAACGAACTCTTATGATCTAAGGTCAGAAGAGGTAACATTGAGGTCATGCTAAAATTTGGTGTGATTGGGGTGGCAAGAGACAACACGTAACGAAGTAATGCGAAAGAAAGATCATTTATTATACATAAGTGAAATAATTACACAAAAAGATGGATACTAGTAATAATAATAATGGTGAATATAAGCAAGGAAAAATAAGCAAAATATTTACAGATCAAAAAGATATCAGATAAATAAATAACCCAAGAGAAAAAGGGGACGCAATTAGTGAAGCTAAAGAAATGAAAAGAACAAAACAAAACTCATTCTAACTTGTAATTAAACCTCTAATCTAACTAATAAAAAAATAAAGGAAAAGACATCAAATCTTCAGCGTCAAATGCTCTAACTTAATTACTCTAACTAACAAATACAAAACATACAGAGGGTGACATTCACTTTCTTACCTGGGGTATCTATACATCGAGTTAGGTGTTGTTTTATGTGAGTCACGTGACATTTAACCTGTCCACTTTACTCTTGGTCGAACAACGCCATCAAAAGGCAGGAAGAAAACGTTAAGGGGGAAGTATCAAAACAATATTCAAAAACGAGATGGCAACTAAAAGCAACAGGGTTACACGGTTACAGAAAAAAAGTGAGCGTACAAAGCAACT
The DNA here is from genome assembly GCF_964197995.2 of Scardinius erythrophthalmus. Taxonomy (NCBI): domain Eukaryota; kingdom Metazoa; phylum Chordata; class Actinopteri; order Cypriniformes; family Leuciscidae; genus Scardinius; species Scardinius erythrophthalmus. Next base: position 9,626,639 of record NC_138222.1, on the reverse strand, counting down.
ACAAAGCAGAGCGGCAGGAAAACAAGTTTTTTCCTCGCGTTCTTTTCAGCATCCTTTTAACTGCTGGCGAGAAACTTGATTGTATATTGCTTTCCGTCATAAGAAAGAGAGACATATTTGGCATTAAAGCACTATGATTTGAACGAAACTGTGGCAAAATTAATGTCAGAGATTTTACATCACGTTACAGGGGTCGTCAACTGAGAAATTAGGTTTCCTTGAGGTTTTGACAAAAGAGGTCATCATATTATAAGAATATCCTGAAAGTTTCAGAACTGAAAACTTCCTTGTTAGTCCAAAATCAGCTTTTTTTGTTATCAGGCCCAGCGAACAACTCGCCATGGAATATGCCTCTTTATGACGTAATTAGGTTGTGAAAGAATAAAATCAACTTTGGTTCCGCCCAGTGGCGTTAGTGAGATGAAGAAGAGAGAAGAGCACATGGTCACTCACTGGACTAAAAATAACATAACCTTCCAAAGGATCCTAATGCTAGGAATGTGGATATTTATTTTCAACAATGTGAATGTCTCAATTGAACATTATTTGTTCGTATTCAGTATATTTCACTGGATTCTTTTGGTAAATCAGTCCGCAAACTCGGTGCAGGCTTTTACGATATGACCTCGACAGTAATGCCACAACATGCAAGTAACCCTGTTCATTCTAATGCCTGATCTGTGACTAGTGATTTCTGATATGTAATGATTCATGTAGCTACAGTCATGTTCTTTGTCCTGTCAGTAAATCAAATCAGTGACTAAACGGTCAACTTCACATTGTTTCTCTAGGGTGTAAATAATCAGTTATTTAAACTGATTGAATTATATATAGAAAGCGATCAAAGAACGCTCCATTTACAATCGCTGCAGGCTGTATCCAGATCTGATGAAGGATCTGGACGCTACAACAATGCAGTCCTGAAGTGTCAACTAGTCTCTCCCCTTGAAGGCCTCCCCCCCTCCCTTTACCTCACTACAGACAAAGCGTTGTCGGGATAATTCCGGTTCGTGTGGCTACGCGGAAGCAATAAAAATTCTGTATTATAAATTTTAAGGACAGACAGGTGGTTTGTTGAGGGTTGATTTGTAGGGAAGGACTACACGCCTGCACACATATCTTCAAACGCGCATACCTATGGACTGAACTCGTGGTGCGCATGTGCACGCCATCGGCGTTCTTGCATGTTCGCGTTTTTGAAGTTTGCGCAGAAAGAACTTAAGAGTTTTCTGTTAAAATGGTGTCGTGTTAGCGGCCCCTAAGTTAATAACTAATGATCGTTGCGACGGAAGTGAATCAATCAAAACTAACTTTAGCTGGACAATAACTTTATTCTAGAGCTGCTATAAAGCCAAAACAATCTCTGTTACTTTAATTTCCTATTATCAATGTAAAGCCGCTTTGGAACAATCTACATTGTTAAAAGCACTATATGGGCCCTATCTTGCACCCAACGCAATTGACTTTGTACACCGACGCATGTATCATTCCTATTTTGCACCCGACGCACAGCGGACTTTTCCCTCCACAGACGCACGTCGGTAAACTAGGGAATGAACTTGCGCTCCTGGGGGCGGTTCAGCAAAAAGAGGAGGCGTGTTCCGGCGCAAATGTTCCCTGGTGCTATTTTGCAGTTCCAGTAAACAATTCCGCCACAGACCAGGAAAAACCTAATCTAAAGTCAGTGGCGCGTTTTCAGTGGCGCGTTCAGATGCTATAATAAGGGCACATGCTCGGCCATAATGTAGCGTGTGCACAACGCATACACTTTACTTATTTCATCTACACACAGATGCAGCAGTTGACATTTTTGCAAACCATACATAATTACAAGAAAAATATTCCACATGAGAGAAATCATTGTGGTGTCCATGAAGATGTGAAAAAAATAGGCATAAATCTAGCTTACACATTTACCAAAATTATTATACGCCTGTTTAACCGAAGCTAATTTGGGTGGGTTTCTCCATCCCCAATGTCACTTCTCTGTGTTTTACGGCCCTGACGAGAACGGCGGTCTCCTCGGCTGTGAACCGCTCCTGGCGTGCACCTGGCAAATCCGCTGTTATAATAGCAATCCGCCATGGAACAAGCTCGCCTGCTCTTAAAGGCAATGTGAGATGACGCTCAGGTTTCGCAAGTCACTTTCAGAATGTTAAAATAGGGCCCCTTAAATGAAGATGACTTGACTTGACTTGACTTGACTTGACTTGACTTGCAGCTGTCAATCAAATAGCACACGCTGGTGCTGTCAATCAAACAACGCGTGTTTATCACTGACTGGACTCGCGCCAAAACTCCCGTTATAATCAACGAATCTCTTATTTACATTGTGTTTGCACAGTTAGTAATGATGAAAGCATTCGTTAGTGTACAAAAATCGAGTTGCAATGATGAGATCGCTGCATACATGTCTGTGATCGGCTATGCTCATCACTGCAACCTTTCATGCCACGATCTTAATATAATGCCATAGATCTAATTGTAAAATGCTATAAATATCACTTTTCATGAGTAGTTAACATTGAGAGCTGTAATAATAAAAACATGCTAAAAGTTTTCAAAAGAGTTCCACATGTAATACTAGCAATGTCATATGCAAAGATGTCAGCCAATCACAGCAGTGGTCGTTTACACTGAAGTGTCACAGCAGACACGCCCCTTCAAACAGAGGCTAAAATCAGGGTAGGAAAAATGCCTTTTATTTCTAAATTATGAGGATTTTTTAAGTAAAAATCATACTAACATTATAAGTGCACCCTAGGAAACATTATGAAACAATGAAACAATGCAGTTCATGACCCCTTTAATTACAAAACATGCCATCCATCATTAATTAGCATTTTAATCTATTGAAAGCCTTAAGCTACATTTGAAAACATAATTTTGTACAAAGGGGCATGCTGTTTTGACCATTATTCTCTCTGGATTAGCTCAAAATAACTATAACGAACAGGTTAGCTTACATGGCTTACCCGGAACACTCAGTGAGTGGCAGATTTGAAGAAAATTACCGTAGTTTATCAAATAAATAAATGACAGAGAGTTACATACGTGTTGCCAACATTTTATCATGTAAGCTTTATGGTACACCTCAAACAAGGTATTTTATAATAATTTATAGTGATAATGCTAATTAGCGAGTCCACACATGGCTTGGGTATGTAGAGCATTTGCAGCTTCAATGGACCGCGCAACCCTGATATATATATCATGACAACTCTCTGAAGATTTTTAGCATGGTAATGGATATGAAAATGTGAATGAATTTGGTCTTGGCAGAATAGATCTGCTACGCTGCTACTGCTGATATTGCTGTTGCTGTTAATTATTTCTGTTGTTGTAGATTTCTGCTCTGGCAGAGCAAGTACAGGGACTTCCTACTGCCAATACATACACCGATATGCTGCTGTGAGCATGTAAGACATAATTCTGCTGCACAAATATATATATAAAATGACCCATAGCATACAGGTGGAGCTGGGGAAGGTGGAGGGATTTAGAGGAACTCTGAAGCGTGCTGCAGACTGCTATAGCAAACGCTAACCAGTGATTTAAATGTTGAGCTGTAAGCTCATTAGCTGCACATGTGACAGGAACAAATCAGCTTGTGCCATGTAGTAAAATATGTAAATGTCATCAGGTTGCAATCATGCACACCTCACAGTGGTGACCAGGCTGGGAGACCAACTAAGACCAGCAAACCAGCTTAGTCTTGTTTCAGATGGTTTTGTCAGAAGGGATATTGAAAACTGCCACTCTAAAATCCCATTAGAAATTCCAGAGGAACCAAAACGCAAATTATTTTGCTAATGCTAATTCTAACTACAAACTGAACAACACTGTTTTTACTACCAATAACTCTTTAATGTGAGTATCTGAATTCTAGGATGATATCTTTGTTAGTTACCTACAAACATTGTATACAAATCCTCAAAATACTCCTACATCAGTTTGAAACAGACATAATAGCCACAATCTTGTACAGACCGTCCTCAATATTTCGAAAGAAACAGATGCAGCCCTAAAAGAGGCGAACTGACAATCTTGAGGCTCAGTTTTCATAGCTATCTATACAATATCCCATCTTCACCACAGGTTGTGGAATAATATTACCCAAATGTATGCAGAGTGTTCTTGATGCATGGAGATGCTTGTGGCACAGGCGAGAAAGTAATTTCCAGCTCTAACAAGTATGACTGGCTCGGAGCCAAATGAGGACAGACGCTCACTCCCAGCAATCTGTGAACATGCAAGTGGAAGCGCAGGTAGATACTCATCACATTCTGCATAGGACACCCATTTCATAGTATGACAAACTCTCATCTGACCCTCCCTCAATGCTGGCTGACAAGGACTTCCTCAAGATGCTGCCTACACACTTGCTGAAGCATCTGTATGTGTGCGTGTGTGAAAGAGGCACTGAGACACTCTCCCTTTCTCTAGAAACAGGGATTAGGTTATGTGGTTGGGCGAAGGAAAGAATAAGATCTTGCGGTGTGTGAAGAAACCCTACCAAGGGGTGACAGGGCTGGCCCAGAAAAGGTCATTATGTCTTTGTATCTCATAATTTCGACATATGTCATAATTCTGACTTCTATCCCACAATTAGCATCTCATAATTTTGGCATACTTTATGCCATTTTATCTCATAATTTTAACTTTTTATAGCCTATCATAATTTTGACTTATCCCATAATTATGACTGTAGTATCCATTATTTTGGAATACAGTGTCATAACTGACATAAGAGAGCCTTCACATGCTATCAGAAATGTCCTACTTCCCACTACTGAAGTCATGATTACGAGATTGTCGCATTCAAGAGCTTTGTTGTCGGAAAGAACAGGAATCATGGAAGACACCAGGTTTAATCTTGCCCATTTATTGGGAAAGTGTTATTAAAGCCAAAATTATATTTAGCGTCTCATTCATTGACAACCATATAAACATTCACCGCGCTATCTAGATCATCAGCTTGCAGATGATTTCGGTCAAATGCAGGCTAAACATTTGTTTAAAACATACAATACTCTTCAAATGGTTATTCATATATCTAAATATGCACTATTTTAACGACAAGACCAGGTGATGTTGCTGTTGTGGAAAAAACTAGTAAAGAATAGCAGTCGCAGCAGCAATCGTTCTCCTCTCCGCCATGTTTAAATTTGATGGCACTCCCAACTCTGGAACTTGGGTATCAAAATTATCCCTGAGCTTCCAAGTCATAAATACGTCTTTAGAGGGCATTCATGTCCAATTTTAACTGTTTTGCTTTTATTTTGTTATTTAAAGGAAAGCGCACAGCACATATTTACTTGTGCATCTAAACACCACTCTCAGCAGTGTGGACTAAAGTGCGTTTGCTAACAGTATACTGCTGGTCACATATTTTGAACTTCTTTTTACCTCTAAGGGAAAAACAAAAAAGAACTTTGCCATGAGTATATCGAGACCTTTAGTGGCTATCTATATGGAATATGACACCTTACACAGAATTCCTATATGAGGTATCCCCCCATGCATCCCCAGCTCCTCCTCTCGTCCACAGTCAGGATTTGGCCTTCTGATATTCCAAATCAGATTGTCATTTATCTTGATGTTGTCACATTAAATTAATGTCATTAAGAACATTAATGATATTGATGCTGGTTCTGTTCTGTTCTGTGCTTCCTGCTGTTATCCATGCAAGGCTGCATGGATGTGCAGGGAGTTCTTGCCCAGAACAGAACCATACCGCCAATCCAAACTGTATGCTAATTGTTAATCATTTTTGACGATAGTGGTTCTGACAGAAATGCACACACTCTTCTCTCTTTCCCTAGAATCAGGGATTAGGTTATGTGGTTGGGCGAAGGAAGGAATGAGATCTTGTGGTGTGTGGAAGAAGCTTGCCCAGGGGTGAAAGGGCTGGCCCATGAAGGGCCATCACATATATATATACATTTCTTTTTCCACCTCTAAATCCATTAGTAACACCATTTCCTCCGCCAGCACTGTGCTCCCCTTGATAGCATCCGCCATCTATTTTATTTTATTCTTATTTTCAATTTTGCGGATGGGAAAGGTCAGGATTAGTTATCGACAGGTGCTCAGTGAACAGCGGCAGAAACACAGGATGGGGCGCCTTAAACCCATTTTCATCACCGCTGGCCAGGAAGGTACGTGGATGTGTCTGGAAGCTTGAGGTTAAGCTGTACAGGGTATAAAGTTACACGTCGTTTCTTGTGTTCGTCCATCAAGATTGGACTCCCTTCACATTATCACATTAAGTGTTGCAGAGTTGCAATAAATGGTGACAAACTGATAACAAAAACATTTCACAATCCCTTCTAACATCTGTTATAAAAGACGTATTGTTGGAAGGTGTTTTTGTTTTATTATGCATAGCCACTTTTTACATACTAATGAATGTAGAAGAATACTGTACATTCTGCACTTTCTTTGCAGCTATGTATGCTATGGAAGTAAAAATAGAAAGGTAAGTGTGAGCATAAATTAAGATAAACAAAGTCCAATTACGATATATGAAGTCACGTTTTCAATAATAAAAGTCAATTATACAAAAATTAAGTCGCAATTACATTTTTATATTTTTAAAATTTTCAGAAACATTCTTCCATCATATCATGTGCACTCTAGACTACATTTCCCAGCATCCCTCCTGGTTCTCACCTGCACTCATTCAGCCATCACCCACACCTTACACCAATCACTATCCATCTAGCACTATAAGAGCACACTCTTCATATTCACTTCACTGCTCTATGACAAGGTCTGCGAACTACTCACCTTAATGCTTACCACCAATGTTTCTCCTATGTCCACTATTCCCCAACGACATTCTTCTCCACCAGTGAGACACTTCCCATACCTGTATACTCAATTGTTTGGACCATCCTTGGAAGTGTGTACTCTCCACTTTAAGTGAAAGAGCAAGTGATGTGAAGGCCAAGTATAGTAACCCATACTGGAAATTTGTCCTCTACTTTTAACCCATCCAAGTACACACACACTCGGAGCAGTGAGTAGTGAAACCACACACACACTGCAAACTGTGGACACATACACCCGGAGCTATGGGCAGCCATTATGCTGTGGTGCCTGGGGAGCAATTGGGGGTTAGGAGCTTCGCTCAAGGGCATCTCGGTCATTTCCTGCTGGTATTGAGAATCGAACCCGCAAACTTCGGGTTACCAGTGTGACTCTTTAGGCCACGACTGACCGACTGACTCTGGTTATTGATCTGTTCTATTTTAAATCCTAGAAATAACTATTAATCACCTGCTTTACCATTTCCTGCTACACTGCAATACACCTGTATTGTATCCAAGCCTGGTATTTCCTGACACATATGTTGTACCCTTTGTTTATTTTGTACAGTTTAAAATATCAAATAGAAAAAAAAAAACAATAGTTACGACAAATGTGATATTAAAGGGGTGGTATAATGCCCTTTTCACAAGATGGAAAATAAATCATTGATGTCCCCAGAGTGTGTATGTGAAGTTTTAGCTCAAAATGCCCCACAGATATTTTTTTATAGCATGTTAAAATTGTCAATTTTTGAGGGTGAGCAAAAACGCAGTTTTGTGTCTGTTCCTTTAAATGCAAATGAGCTGCTGCTCCCAGCACAAAGGGCGAAGCTTCAACAGCTTGCACTCACACAGACACACACTGAAAATTTCAAAAACTTTTAGCCTTTTATGTTCAAACCGGAGTCAGACAATAATGGAGAGACTCAAGAAGAAGTGACAACATGTAGCATGCAACAGGACATTTCTGAATGGTTAGTTGATGAATTTATGTGTAGTTATCTTCTAGTCATTGATTAGCATATACTGTCTAGATAATCTATAAATCTTAGTTATGACATGATTGAGTCTTATAATCATGCCATAAGTAAAAATTCTGAGATAAAAAGACATCATCTGATAAACTCTACATAATTATAACTATGCATTATGATAATAAAAGGCAACATTTGTCATGTTATGACTTTCTATGACACAAATATGACTTTTTGTCTTAATTCTGTCATATATGTGATAATTTATTTTTTACACTTTATTTTGATGGTCCCCTTTGAACATTCTGTTGACTATAAGTAACTGCAACTATGTCAACTAGCAGTCATTAGAGTATTAGTAAGCTGTCAGCTTAATCTATGCTTAAGACATTCTACTGACTATAAGTAACTTTGCAACTACATGTCAACTTATTCTAACCCTACCAGTCTACTAGTACTCTACAAACACTCTAATGAGAGTTGGTAGACATGTATAGGTGCTACGATACTTATAGTCAACAGCATATGTTAAAGGGACCATCAAAATAAAGTGAAACCATATTTTCTATTAATGTCATAATTTAGACGTATAATTATGACTTAGTATTTCACAATTTCTTCAACATTTTTAATGTCATAATTATGACTTTCATGTCTTAATTATGGTTTACCAAAGCATATTTAAACTTTTTCTTTAATTGCAGCGGTAATGAGCTTCCATATCTACATATCAACAGTTATCTTCAGTTAGTATAGATGCTAATATAATTATCGTTATTTATCTTTGTAGTTATGATTCTTGGTGTGAACGGGCCTTTAATGGCTATATTTAAAGTTTACTATAGTCTTTCCGAAAAGATCGCCAAATCAGTAGCCATGCAAACATTCAGTTTACAGAGATGTCTGAACACAATAAATAAATGTGCTACTTCAAATGCAAATGAATTACACATTTCACATAGGTGCGGATGATTGTGTAAAAATTGTTCAGATACAAGAATATAACAACTCATATTCGCTCTGCTTTGTCATTATTAAGACTCCCATATCTTCCATATCCATGTGTTTCAACCCCCACGTGCAATAAAACCTTAGTCTATCTCTCTCACAAACACTGCCACACAAACACATGATAAAATGATGATAGAGGAGCAGTGTCCTGCTGGTCATTCATCTTGATCTCCATCCCCCCCTTCTGCAGTGTTTCCAGCCAGCCAAAGGCATGAGTTATGTTATGTCAACCCTTGACCAAAGCCCAAACCCCCCAAACTGGTTTCATATGTGGGCTCAGCGCAGGTGTTAATCCCCTGGCTCAGGTCCAGTTAAAGGTGTGAAAGCAAAGCTTGATAAATTTACTCTTTTTGGAGCCATCTTACAGCCTCCATAGAATGTGGATTCACAGTAGCCTATGCTCTTTCCCCATTTCCACATACATGATTTTAGTTTATTAAAATGTATTATTATTGTTGTTAATAGCACCAGTGTTGGTTTAGTATTATTTATATATTATTATAGTTTTTTTTATTAATATAAAAATTTAAATTATAAAATAAAATAATTTTAAGTCCCCCTGTAGTCAATCATTTTATCCCTTAAAACTCACATTTGATCACCAAAATGACATATTTAAAAGTTTTTTCCTTGAAAAACAATTCATCATGCCTTAAAGGAGAACTCCGGTCAATTTTAACATTGAGCTCATTTTTTTGTACATTTGGAGTGCTGTCAATGCAGAGAACAACGACAAAAATCGGTGTTGCTTACACCGAGTTATTGTATTTTTAAAATTTGCAACCTATGCGCGTGAACTCGGCAATCGATTACTTTGGACTTCAACCGAAAACAGGATGTAAACACAGGTATTTGCGCTGGCTTAAATAACATCATTTTTATACATATCTTTCACATCTACTGCAGTCAGATTCACTCGTGTTCACTCTGAAGGAATCACTCACATTTTCTGTGCACTTGTAATGACACATCAAGGATGTTAAGAGGCTAAAAGCAGGTTTAGTACTTGCCCCATTGAAGTCAACAGGGTGCAAATTTTAAAAATACAATAACTCGGTGTAGGCAACACCGATTTTTGTCGTTGTTCTCTGTATTGAAAGCACTCCAAATGTACAAAACAATGAGCTCAATGTTAAAATTGACCGGAGTTCTCCTTTAAAATAGCTTGAATGTAACTCTACACCCTTGCCTCATTTAGTAAATGCGGTTCTATGAATATGCAAATGAACCCCGCCTCCACTCACTCACACCAGCTCAGAGATCCACTCGTTGACGATCACACGTTGACGTGATTGGTTGCAAGGTAGTTTGTGACGTCAGAAACACCAGCGATTTCAAACCGCGATTTTGAGACTGTCTTTGGTTCTCCGCAGTTTTAAGGAGAAAATAATCCGCAATGGTGTTGACTTGTAAATGTATACATGGTTTGTCTTAAACGCATATTATAAACACAGGGGGGGGCTTTAAGAAATAAATACAAATTTAGGTTTCATTTACATTTAAGCTTTAAAGCAGGTTTTGTTTTTATTCATTTCCATTTAGAAATTTTCAGGGTTTTTTTCATCTAATTGTTACATGAGGCTGTAAAGAAGCACAAAGAATCACAAAAACAGCATTTAATCATCAATCCAATAAGGGAACACGCTGGAGATAACCAGGATAAAAATCACAACCAAACATTAACCACACAGAACACCAAACTGAGAGTGACTTAAATACTCAGACAGAGAAATAAGGTTAAACAGAACAGATGTAGAACTAATTAACAACCAATGAGACCAGGGTTGTGTTCGAAATCGCCCCCTATCCACTCATTCACTATTCCCTACATCACTCTACTAATATACGTAGTTCACTTGAAGGATTGAATAAAAACGAGTGAGTGTATTCAGACACTGAGTGTGCCGGAAAGGCTGCTGCTTTGCATAGTTTGTGCTTGCTGTATAATAATCACTTGAAACTTAGCAAACTGGCAGCTCCAGTAGTAATGAAAAAATGTATCTTGAACTCTGCCATGCAAACTATAGCATCTATAAACCTTAATTAAACAATTTAATAACCAATTTAAAAGGAATTTATACCTGTATGATATTACACTGTTAACCACATTGGACCAGCGGTTTGGAAAATGGATGGATGCGGGTTGCCATCTTATTGCGAGCAAGTGGTAATTCATTCGGCGCGAGCATCACAGTGCATTATGGGTATTCTCTAGCCGTTGAGCGTAGTTATTGCGGTGCATTGTGGGATTGAATGAGTGCACTCAATAAACAGACCGTTCTCTTCCCAAGGCGTCATATACTGACGCTTTTGACATTTCGTCAACATCCGACGCACATGGCACCCTTTAGCGTCAATATGAGACGCAGATAAATATGGGCCAGAAGGCGCCTCCTAGCGGTCTAACCCTAACCCTACCCCAGACCTAAACCTACCCATAATCTGCGTCTCATATTGACGCTAAAGGGTGCCATGTGCGTCGGATGTTGACGAAATGTCAAAAGCGTCAGTATATGACGACCTAGGATGAGAATGCGTTGCAATAAACGTCCACTATAGTTTTTGGAGACCACCACAAATGGCTGTCCCGTCAAATAGTTCCCTATTTAAGGGTATAGGGGGCGATTTCAGACACAAGTATGAACACAGACAGGCAGGCAGACAGGGAAAACCAAAAACTCAATGACCATAAAACAGAACATACATGTTACACTATTTTATTTCCGCTTTATTTCAATTAACAAGAATGTGTTTAGTAGTTTTAGTTTTTAGTGACTGTTACAAACCCTTACCAGGACAGGCCATACATATATTTTTGTCTCCTCATGACACATTCAGAGCTTTGTTTCAAACTAGGATACATTTAAACCAGTGGCGGCTGCTGGTCTTTCAAAGAGGGGAAGCTCATTTTCGGCCTACATCATAAAAATTATTCATTTATACGTAAATTCTACGTTCCTTTTCAAGAAAATGCTCTGTGAAAAATGAATGTAATAATATAATAAAAGTATAAATAATAATATAATAAAGTATAATAATAATGCTAGCCTACTAATAATAAGATATTTTAAGAATTATTTTGAAATTATTACTAATAATAATAATATAAAAAATACAATAAGTAATAATATAATATAGGTATAAATGTATAATTGTGTGAAATGTATTATAAAAAAAAATATGTGTATTCATATTAAACCCTTTTAAACGTAAATTTAAAATATTCTGGCTGACCCCTGTGAGTTTCCATGGTGACGCGTCATTGCTTGTCACGTGACAAATCTGCTTTTATTTAATTTTTTTATTCAAAATATTCACAAATTTATAAAGTTATAAATAAATAAATTAATAAAGTTAGCTATGGCATGAAATATTTGATATTCCGATTGTCAAATATATGCAAGTGGAAGTGTTATGTTGTTTAAACACATTTAAAACGATTGCGTTAGTTTGTGCCACTGTTCAGAGAATCGGATCTGTTGGATTTAACGTTACAGCACGTGAATTCATCCACTTCTCCCGAAATACATGAAAGTAAGTGGCCGGTGAACTGGGAGAAGAATATAGTTAGCTTAAAATTAAAGTTACTTACACAACACAATACTTACACAATCTGATGAATAAACTGAGTTTGCCGTTGCCCATCACTGCGGATTACTGGAGTTCATTAAACACACCATTATTGAAAATTGGCTAGCAATTTCGACAAGCAAATACCAAGAAATAGGTTGCAGCAGTTTGTCTTTGAAAAATCCGCGATGGGACTGAGCTCGAACAGCTTCAACATCAGCGACTTTTTTTATTGTATGAAATCGCTGTCAATCAAAAGGAGACACAGCCTTTCGACAGACCCTCCAATCATCACGCGGAAGCCCGGAGTCCAGGCCAGCCCACTCCCCGTTCACCCCCAGAGAAGCTGAGCTTCCATGGGCGGGACATAATCGCAGCATTTATCCAATCACCGTCTAGTTTCGAAGCGCTGAAAAAAACTGTTTGAAGCAGCCCCATAGAAGTCAATGGAAGCTGGGCTTCAACAGGAAAATGCACTGGCTGTGACGCTACGGTTATGTATGAGAAGGAAATCGAGTCAGCAGACCTGCTGTATGTAACTGATTCTGAACGAACTCTTCTTTGAGACGAACGTTTTCTAACGCATTTTAGTCAATAAAATGTTAATACAATAGTACATATTTGACCGTTAATTTTTTTGACATTATAGGGGAAGCCGAGCATCCCTTGCAGTCTTAAACAAATCGCCACTGATTTAAACCATGCAAAATTGCATTGTGAGTCATACTATTCAAAAATGATTCACTGACATTGATCAATGGCTGAGTTTACAGACTGTGTGAATAATCTAAAAATATTCTCTAAAGGGTTTCAACCATTTCAAGCCTCCATTTAAATATTGTTCGTATTCCTGTGCTTAAAAGTTTTACCCACAGAACTTACAAATACAGAAATATTTCAAATCACATTACCTCAGCTTTTAGATTAAACTAAATCTCATTTTTGTACAAGAAATCTTAATGAAACCCAGAATAACAGAAATCATTTCAACACCTACAGTTGTTTTTTTAAGCTTGTGGGCTACATTTCAGAGTGATAATGTGGTATATTATTCACCCAATACTCCAATTGGTTTCTATATGACATATGGTCAGATGTATGACTGTGCTATATCTTAGACTGGTATAATCTTTACAGCTTTTTTTGGTAACTCTTTTTTTTACATTGTCCTGTTCCCCACATACAGTACTATGTACTTATTATAGTAAGTGCAATAACTGGGTAATATCTAGGTACTAACCCTGAACCTACCCCTAAACCTTAGTTACCCAGTACCCAGGTGCCCAGGTAAGTACACTGTAAGTACACATAAGTTGCGCATACTGTAAAATAAAGTGCCACTGCAATTACTATAAATTATGCATAATTACATGTAGCTGACCCTAAACCACACCCTAATCTTAACAGTGACCCAATAGTAAGTACATGTAGTTAGTTATTATTACTCAGTACTTAAATGTATAATTACACTGTAACACGGACACCTTAAAATAAAGTGTAACCTCTTGAAATTAGAACTAGTTATTTGAACCATGCAAGACAGAAATGGACATTTTTGCTAAATTAAGTAAACTAGTATGTCTAATTTAGCAAAAAGTCAATTTCTGTCCTGCATAATTCAAAAAACTACTTCTAATTTTGTTAGATTTGTTAGAACTACTTCTAATTTTGTTAACTTAATTTTTTTTTTTACTTTTGTTGACTGTAATATGGTGAAAAATTAACTTCCAGTAAAGCGTAACGTGGTTGATAAGTAGGGAGGGTTGAACTGAATATCATTCAAGTCCAGCCATCATTTGGAAAATGAAATAGGACGGGACAAAGAAAGCCAAAAGGCTATTTAAAGTGCAATAATTCATTTTCTCTCTCTCTTAATCCATCTCTCAAGGGGAATGGGTCTGCCTTCACATACCTAAGGCTACCAATCTGTTTCCTCTCTCCCCTCATGTTTTAAAGCCATCCAAAGACAGTGAGGACACCGCACTTTCTGTTCCAACAGATTTCAGCGCACAGTTGAATTACGAGACATGTTCCAAGTTCCTAGTTTGTGTTGTGAAAACACAAATCTGTTCATTTGGAACAGCTTTTACAATTGGACAGCAGATCTAATTGTGTATGTAAATGTCATGTGGCGGCCGATAAAGCCTTGGAGTCAATAAAGCCTCATGTTCCCAGTGTTATGTTCCTAGTACTCAGTTTTCCACAAGGGTATTCGCATAATTTACACATCATGCCTTGAATTACTCCATTATCAAATTTCCGCTTATTCATCAAATGGTTTATCCACACAAATATAATCATATTACATATTTTTCAAACAGGATTTTAAATCCTGTTGTTGTCGAGTGGATCTTAGTTAAGGTTTCACCTTCCATAGACTTAGAAAAGAACCCGGCAGCATTACCAGACCCTGTAGAAAGCGGCCCGTTCAAGTTCACCACTTAATTGGCATGATCGCGTGATAAATTGCTGCCATTTGGGGCTTATCTGCATGCTTCAGCAGTTTTTTATAGGTATTGTAAAGCTCCCTAGTTTCAGCCTCGTCTCTCTGTCATGAAGTGGAAACGAACCCACAAATGTTAAATACGTACAATTGGGTCAGTAATGAGTTTAATAAGTTCTAAATGAGTGCTGGGTTAGAATGAGTCTGAAAATCCCTCATCCTTTGAGGGGCCGCCAGTGGAACACATTATCTGTTGAAGGCTGAAATGGGCTTTAGAAGTTTTACACTGCTATTTCCCAGCAGCCCCTCTATCCTTGGCTGACTGCAAATCCGGTGTTGTTTCATTTTTCTCAAATGCATGTTCTTTCATTGCTTTCATGGCTATTTACCCCACCCAGTTATAAATTCACATTCCCTGATTTGCAAGTGGAAGACCTGCGAGTGATTTATTTTCACTTTGCTCCATACTGTATGTATGCAGATTATATAAAAGTCTGAGAACATATTTAAAATCTGGGATTCAAAATGTTACATACATGTATACAGAGCCCATCTCAATAGACCTTATTCACAGCAGCGCCATCTTTTATTAACGGGAATGCGAGGCTGTAAGGGAGAGACATCTCTTCAGTGGGTTGTATTATTATTTAATGTGTTTTTTTAATTGTTCTGCTGACGAAACACTGCAAGAAACTTCCAAGAAACTTCAGTAGACAAAAAAAAAAAAAAAGAGCTGTGGAAAATTGAGTGATCTAGGAGCTTTATACAGCTTTTTACTGCTGATGCCATTGACAACACGGTAAGTCTATCCCTCCAATGCTGTCTCACGATCAATTCGTACGAGTTAGTACGAGGTGGCTAATTCCTTGGCTAATTTGTCTAAACCCCAGTGATGGGTAGGTTTAGGGGTAGGTCATTCGTATGAATTCATACGTATTGGGCAACTCATAAAATATGTACGATTTAGCAAAAATCGTACGAGTGAGGTCGTATGAATTCGTACGAATTAGCCACCTCGTAAAATACGTACTAATTGTCGTGGGATCGGGGAAAATCAACCATGGTTTTATTATAGTAAAAGTGTAGTAGCCTAACCATAGTTTTTTGGCAGATTGAGTACCATTTGTATAGCCACAGTTTTACAATACCATGGTTAAACGATGGTTAGTGTAGCAAAACGCCTCGGTTACTACTGTAACCTCGGTTCCCTGAAGAGGGAACGAGCGTTGCGTCGAGAATGACGCTATGGGGAACGCTTTGCGTGATGACGTCTTGAAGCACATGTAAAATCAGTCCAATGGTGTGGCGGAACGTCAGAGGCGGGTGACGTCACGTACCAGGAAGCTATAAAAGCCGGCCCGAAACAGAAAACGAAAGCTTCGTAAAAGTCTGAAGTCGAGCTGACAGGCATGAAGGAGATATGGCAAGGCGACGCAACGCTCGTTCCCTCTTCAGGGAACCGAGGTTACAGTAGTAACCGAGGCGTTCCCTTTCAAGGGAACTCCCGTTGCGTCGAGAATGACGCTATGGGGAACGTCTATACCAACGCCTCCATAGCTACGAATGTCTGTCCTGTGTGAAATCTAGAGAGCAGCATTAGGAAGACAAAACATGAGACCCTGGAGCAGAGTCTAGATCCAGAGAGTAAAACCTGACGAAAGTGTGCGGTGAGGACCAGCCTGCCGCATCACAGACGTCCTGTAAAGAAACTCCTGAAATAAGGGCCTTAGAGGCCGCCATACTCCTCGTCGAGTGCGACCGGACAGCCAAAGGAGAAGGCTGCCCAGCCGCCTCATAAGCAAGTGAGATAGCCTCGACCACCCACTTGCTCATCCTTTGCTTAGACACTGGACCTCCTTTGTTAGGGGACCCAAAGCACACAAATAATTGATCACTTTTACGCCACAGGGCAGCTCTGTGGACATATGCGTCTAACGCCCGCACAGGGCAAAGCAAATTATTAGCCTCCTGGTCAGCATTTTGAAAGGGAGGAGGACAGAAGGCCTGCAGAACAACAGGTCTGACCACATTAGTGGGGACCTTGGGGATATAACCCGGTCTTGGATGAAGAAACGCTTTAACCATACCCGGAGCAAACTCTAAGCATGACGGAGCAACTGACAATGCTTGAAGATCCCCTATTCTCTTGAGAGAAGAAATAGCAAGGAGAAAAAGAGCTTTCAGAGTTAAAAACTTCTCAGGAACCTCCTCAATGGGCTCAAAGGGGGCCAGGGACAAGCCTTGTAATGCAATGGACAGGTCCCATGGCGGAACCCTAGAGCGAACTGCAGGCCTCAGCCTCCAAGTGCCACGAAGGAAACGAGATATCAAAGGGTCTTTCCCCACAGACATTCCACCCAAAGGAATGTGGTAAGCACCTATGGCCGCCACATAAACCTTTAAAGTGGACGGGGTCAGACCTGCCGTGAACCGGTCTTGCAGGAACTCCAGCACTGTACCAATTGGGCAGTTAACTGGGTCCAACCGACGGTCACTACACCAAGAAGTGAAGACTCTCCACTTCAGGGCATAAAGTTTCCTCGTGGAGGGAGCTCTGGACTGTAGAATGGTCTCAACAACCTCAGTTGAGAGACCTGACTCTATGAGCTGGGCCCCCTTAGAGGCCAAGCCCACAGGTTCCACAGTTCTGGGCGGGGGTGATATATTGAGCCCCCTGCCTGGGACAGAAGGTCTCTCCTGACGGGTAACTCCAGAGGATGCCCGTCGATGAGGGAGACCAGATCGGGAAACCATACTCTGCCCGGCCAGCGCGGGGCTATCAGAAGCAGGCAAACCCGGTCCCTGCGAACTCTCTCCAGAACTCCCGGGAGCAGAGCCACTGGGGGAAAGGCGTACAGACGTAGCCTCGGCCACGTCTGAACCATAGCATCCAGTCCCAGAGGAGCTGGATGCGTGAGGGAGAACCAAAGTGGACAGTGAGAAGTCTCTCGAGACGCAAACAAATCTACTTGTGCTTGGCCGAACTCCCTCCATATCAGCTCCACCACCTCGGGGTGGAGCCTCCATTCCCCGGGCCTCGGCCCCTGCCTCGACAGAGTGTCTGCTCCTAAATTCTGGACCCCGGGGATGTAAGCTGCCCTGAGTGACAGTAACTTCCCCTGGGACCACAAGAGGATATGGCGTGCCAAGTTGGATAACGGGCGCGAGCGCAAACCCCCTTGGTGGTTGATATAGGCGACTACCGACGTGTTGTCCGTATGTACTAGCACATGGTGTCCCCTGAGATCTGTGATAAAGCTCCTCAGAGCCCGGAAGACAGCTAACATCTCTAGGCGATTGATATGCCAGGAACGATGATGGTCTTCCCACAGACCTTGAGCTGAGCGACCCTCCAGGATCGCTCCCCAACCCGTGAGGGAAGCATCCGTCGTTAGCAGTTTGCGACGACAAGGAGCTCCCAACACTGGGCCCTGGGACAGGAACCAAGGTTTCTTCCACATAACCAGGGCACGTAAGCATCGCCGCGTGACCCTGATTGTGCGAAATGGGTTGCCCCTCGGGGAAAACCCCCTGGTCCTGAGCCACCACTGCAGGGGCCTCATGTGCAGCAGTCCAAAAGGTATCACGTTGGAAGCTGCTGCCATGAGACCCAACAGTCTCTGGAACTGTTTGACAGTGAGTAGCTGGCCTAGCTTTACACTTTTCACAGCTGCAAGAATGGACTCTATACGTGGCGGTGACAGGCGCGCCTGCATCGACACTGAATCCCACACCACGCCTAAAAAAGTGGTCCTCTGTAGTGGAGAAAGCACACTCTTCTTGGCGTTCAGCCGTAACCCCAGCTCTTTCATATGGGCGAGAACAACATCTCGATGTTGAACCGCCATCTGCTGCGACTGAGCTAAAATCAACCAATCGTCGATGTAGTTCATAATGCGAATGCCCTGGAGGCGCAGTGGCGCCAGAGCTGCATCCATGCATTTGGTGAAAGTGCGGGGTGATAAAGCTAGGCCGAATGGAAGAACACGATATTGGTATGCTTTGCCCCCGAAAGCAAACCTCAGGAACTTCCAATGACACGGACGGATGGAAATATGGAAATATGCGTCCTTGAGGTCTATCGTGACAAACCAGTCCTCGGACCTGATCTGTGGCACGATCTGTCTCAATGTTAACATTTTGAACTTGAGCTGCATGACTGACTCGTTCAGAACTCGAAGATCTAAAATGGGACGCAATCCCCCGTCCTTTTTCGGAACTATGAAATACCGGCTGTAAAATCCGGTTTCCCTGTTGGAGGGAGGTACATATTCTATGGCCCCTTTCTCTAACAGAGTGTTTTCTTCCTGTTCCATAACCAGAACCTGCTCGGGGCCCACCACTGTTGGCAGGACCCCCATAAACCGAGGTGGGCGTTTTTTGAATTGTATCTGATACCCTTTTTCCACGGTCTGCAGGACCCAACGAGAAACATTCGACAGTAGCTTCCACGCTGTCAAAGATTCTACTAGAGGTACCAGCCTCTCGAGACTGGTTTCTGGATTTCGTTGTTGTTGAGTAGTCAATTCGTCGCCCTGTAACGGCGCACCGGCAGGGAACGACCGAACAGACTGCTCTAACACCCTCCTCGGAGGGGGCGGGCATCCCAAGGCCACTACGTTTCCGGGTGGTCCTTGAGATATGTGCTCGCCGGAGACCGCTGCGCCCTGTAACACCGGAGGCGGCAGGGTTGGCAGAACGGTCCCCTGAGGGTACCGAAGAGAGACGGGCACCGTAAAAAGAGGTGTTAACCGCTCTGCTTCGGGGGGGACTACCCTCATTTGTCCTGAGCCCTCGGACGTCAGGACTTTTTCCCAGCAGCCTTCTTGGCGGTAATGACGGTCCGCAGATCCGTCCTACCCCTCGAAGACTGCTGGGTTTGAGCGCGCCCTCCGTGTCCCCGTGATTTTTGTGGGGGAGCACGGGAGGACACGCTCTGTTTTTGAGTGGCACGATGTTCAGCGCTCTTTTTAGAGGAGTGAGGCTGCTCCCGCTCAGCAGCCTCAAAGAATGAACGGCGGGGGAGAAGTTTTTGAAGCGCAACTGCCTGTTTAGAAGCTTCTTGTGATTTAGCAACCGCACTGTTAACAGCATCGCCAAACAGACCAACAGTGGAGACCGGAGCATCTAAGAGAACATGCTTTTCTTTATCTTTTATGTCACTCAGATTGAGCCACAGATGCCTCTCAGTGGCCACCAGGGCTGCCATAGACCGCCCGATTGATTTAGCGGTCTCCTTGGTGGCCCTGAGAGACAGGTCTGTGGCTCTGCGTAGTTCAGCCACCGTATCTGGACCAATTCCCCCGCCCTCCTCTAAATCACCCAGCAATTCAGCCTGATAGGCCTGCATAATGGACATCGTATGCAGACACGCTGCTGCTTGACCAGCGGCTGCATACGATTTATGAACCAGTGAAGATGTCATTTTCACTGGTTTAGAAGGAAGTGTAGGAGTCTTTAGGGAAGATGCCGTTGCTGGAGAGAGATAGCTCGCAAGCGTCTCTTCCACCTTCGGCATCTCCCCATAACCATGCTCTTTATAATTGTGAATAGAAGAGTAGTGGGATGTGTTTGGTGTAAAAACTCTATATGAAACTGGTTTCCCCCACGATCTCGACACCTCGGTGTGGAGATCGGGGAAAAACGGAAGACTCCTGCGCTGGGGCTGCGCACGAGATGGCAGGAAGCGCTCGTCGAGTTTGCTTTTCGAACGAACGTCCTGCCTATCCTCTGGCCACTCAATAGACAGTCTGTCAACCGCTCTAGTAATCACATCGAGCAGTTCCTCAAACGCGTGAGACTGAGGTGGCGAATCCTCAGACTCAGCTTCAATACTCACAACATCCAACTCCTCAGAGCTGGATAGTTGCAGTACTGGTGCCTCCATCGGGGGGGAAGAAACCGCAGCGCGTGCTTCCACACCCTGATGAGAGGCACTGGATCTGTCAGTAAGAGGCTGAGATAAGGCAGAGCCCGTCTCAACATCCACTGACAGATCCATTTGCGAACCCCAGGTCTGAGATCGCCGCCGAGCCTCAGCCGCGGCGGGACCCGAGCCCTGGGGAACGTGGTCGGGATTGAACCGAGCCAAACGGGATCGGAGCGTACGCAATGGAAGCGCACAGCAATGCACACAGTCACCACCCTCGAGTGCTGACTGGGCATGCTCCTCTCCCAAACAAACAACACAAAGAGTGTGTGTGTCACCTCCCGTTAAATAACGCGGGCAGGGATGGACACACACTCGATACTGCTGCTTGCTCGCCATAACTGAATAAATATATATATATATATATAGACAGACAACACCAAATAACAAGGACAGATTTCAACACAGAGCGCAACTGAAGACTCAGAAAGCTTTCGTTTTCTGTTTCGGGCCGGCTTTTATAGCTTCCTGGTACGTGACGTCACCCGCCTCTGACGTTCCGCCACACCATTGAACTGATTTTACATGTGCTTCAAGACGTCATCACGCAAAGCGTTCCCCATAGCGTCATTCTCGACGCAACGGGAGTTCCCTTGAAAGGGAACCATGGTTAATCTGTAGTTACCATGGTTTAACTATAATAACCATGTTTTATTTTATTTTTTTGGTTTTATTTGTAGTAAAACCATGGTTAATTTCCTCACAGTCTTGCTTTCAAACCTGTTATGTTGATCTGAATAAGGTCTATAACAACAAACCTAACTGGTCCTTTCATGTCATGTGACTTAAAGGGATAGTTCAACCTAAATCATAATGAGTAAATAGTGAAAGATTTTTTGTATCCCTTTATACAAAGGGAGACAATCTGAAAACTAAGATGTTCATGTTAGTTTTTCTACTCAACTTTTAAATCAAATTTTTATATTTATAATGTGTAAGGATTATTATTATTATTTAAAGTATTTAATTATAATATCACTACACCTTTAACATTGACAACACCGAACAATACGCTCTATGCGCGGACGCTGTTGACGGATTTCCGGTAGAATCTCAGCCAGCGTCTTTACTTCCGCATAACGCATTCTATAGCGAAGTGTACTAGCAGCAAAACTTTCATAAAATTCATTTTCTCAGAAACGGAGACAACGATTTTAGAAACCGATTCGCTAGTCAGAATTCGCATGTTTTCATCTTGAAATATTATTTACGATATTATAAACGATATAAAAGTAATTATTATGTTTACTTAGGCTTATTTACTTAAGCCAGTAAATATTTCACAGCAAAAAGACACGTGAATCACATTTTCAGAATGATACAAAAGGCTTTTTATTTGCTGAAAAACAATAAACTATCAATCAAATGACAAATGGAATGTAGCTTGTTTACAACATATTTTACAGCAATGTTTTGATCACATTGATAATTTAAAGGCCTTAGCAATTTGTGTAACAAATATGATACAGTAGACTTTACAGGGTTAAATAGGAGGTTAAATAAGGACAAAACTCAGTCACACACCTCTTCTACAGTATAGAGAGAGTCCCTTTTGATGTATAAATCAATTTGTGTGCCTCTTGACTTTTAACATTGATTGACCAGTCACTTAACACAGGCCAGTAACCTCACACCTTAAGCACTTAACCTTATCACCTCAAGTGACCTCAACAAACCTCAAGTCACTGACCTTAGCTTTGTTGCACTTTTAGAGAAAACAAACAGATGCATATTGGCCTATGCAGACACACATACACACACACACACACACACACACACACACACACACACATGCTCTCCACAATACACATTCTCACCCTCCTTGTATGTCCTCACTCCCCAAAGCCTGTAAGATTTATTGCCTTTTAAATGAGCTGCCATTGAATTAAACAACAATGCTGAGAAAATGCTAGTTGGCATCCTTCACCTGGCCTGCGTTCTGCTTAAAATAGCTGGTGATAATTGTAACGACCCAGTCGTCCTCTGCCCGCCCATTGCAAAGGCACAGAGGCTCTCACGTGCGCTTGGTGTGTGAGTGTGTTTGCCGGTTGTTCCTGACACCTCCTTGGCAGGGATTCCGGCTGAAGAGGACGAGATGGATGCTGTTTACTAAGAACGCAGTCGTCTTTCAACACACTTCTTATAAGAGCAGATGCTTAATGTTGTGTGTTTTTTAAACTGCATCCAAAATGTCAATGAGTGAGACATGAAAGAACACCTGCAACCCATTCCATTTCTGTAATGTGACCTATTTCCATATGAAACGGACAAAAATTATCCTGTTCGGAAATTGATGGAATAGTGAAAACTGGACGTTTCATACACCTGTCCAGAGTTAGTTTCTTTATGTTCTAGTTTTGTTTGTTCCTATTTTCCTGTTCCAAGGCATTGTTAGTTTCCTACTGCCTTGGCTTCCAGGACCTATGGTGTCACCCGCTCTCTGTCTCCTCCCTGGCACTGCCTTGGGCAGCCAAGCCCATCACTCCACTTTGATACATCAACCAGTCGGCTCTACCTTGGCTCCTCCCTCTCCACTAGGCTCCCTTGTCCCTTTGGCTTCACCTTGCTCAGTTGTTGCTCTGCCTACGCCACGGACTTCCGGGCTTTCGTTAACACTTTGTCCCATCACCCCCTCAGTCCCACTGGCTCCACCTCAGTCCTCCGGCATCCTGGCTCCACCTTGGCTGCTCGTCACTGCGGCTTTGCCTTGGCTTCCAGACTCTGCGGTGTCACCCGATCTCTGTCTCCTTGGCTCCGCCAGAGTCTCCAACTCTCCTTGCTCAACTGATGGTCTCTGGCTCCTCCCACTATCGGTTCTGCCATGGGCCTTCATTCTGGTGGTGCTCTGGGTTGTCATTTGGATCCTCCCTATATCATATACTTCTTGTTATGTCAGGAGTATGTTAGTTTCATTGTTATAATTTGGTTTTGTACCTGTTTTCCTGTTCCCTCATTGTTAGTTTCCTAGGCTACTGATTATGTCCTAATTTGTTTCCATTGTTACCCATTCGTTTCAGCTGTGTCTAGTTTGTTTTCCTTTGTTTTATCCATGTATTTATAGCCCTGTGTTTCCTTTGTTCATTGTCAGTTCTTGGTTACACTTATGTGGTTTGTCTTGGATAGTTTTGCTCCTGAAATCCAGTTGGCAGTCAATTGTGGAGGACTACCTAGAACTTCTATAACACATGGTGTAAGCTATCTGTTAACATTCACATTCATCTCAGCCACTTTACTAGCAACTATCCTGAGCTGTGACATGAAATGCAGCAGAGAGGGAAACATTTTAAACCTTATGTCCTAACAGTGGAATATTTTTTCCCATTATTTTTTGGGGCAAAATAGCTCTCTTCTTCTTCACCTCAAGTTTTTTTGTGGAAAGATATAAAAATATTAATAAAAATATAAAAATTGGACCTTGCATTTGTCAGATATAGGTCAATTCATTAAAATGCTCAACTCCAGACCAATTAATTTATTACAAATTAATTTATTACCAACTAAAGCTATTTTGACAATAATGGCTGTATGTTGAGTTATTTTCAGAGGACAGTAAATATATAATGCTATACAAGCAGCACACTGACTACTCTAAAATCTACCCAAGTTTCATTTCTATAGTATTGTCCCTTGAGAAGATATACTAAAATGTTTGCTGAAATGTGAGGGGTGTACTCATTTTTGTGAGATACTGTAAGTCTGAAGTAATGAGTTTAGGTAAAAGGGAGCAGAGCCAGTGGTTGTTCTGTAGGGAAACGTCAGTGAGTTGAATCTGATGCGAGCAGCAACTGGCAACCAGTGCAATTATGTGAGGAGAGGAGTGACGTGTGCTCTCTTCGGCTCGTTAAAGACCACTCTGCAGCATTTTGGATCGGTGTGTTGATGAATAGTGTACTATTGTAAGATATTATTGTAGATATTATATTGGTTGTAATGTTGACATTTAAGTCGCAGTGAAATAGAACCTTTCTTCTGTATTTAGATGTACATACGAGTGTGTCGTTATTGAAAAGAAAAAATGTAGGACAAGGACTAGGTTCTGCATAGGTTGTTGATTGGATTTTGAGATGTAAAAAATTAATTGTTCAGATCTATAAAATGCATTTAGAACATAGGGTGAATTTTCATTTCATGCTGACTTTAAAACTCTGAAACATTGCTGGTGCTTTTAGCATCTTACCACTGAGGTTACACATATCTTTAACTAGAGAAATACGGTGAACGTATTGATCTGATATCTAGGCTGCAACATAGAGCTCCAAAATCAATACCATATATCATTTTCACTTTGATAATGGATAAAATGGGTCTTCATATACTGTGACCAATGCAGAGACCAGAAAAATCTGTACAAAGATACTTAATACATTTTCCATTCTGTTTTAATGACAAATGCAATGTGTTCATGTTTGCTTACTGTAATACACATATCAATGCAGCAAAAATCATTGATTGATCATTGATTGCTGTTTGACACCAGTCAGGATTATAAGATTATAGTATTTTTAGCACCATAAGACAGTGAGGCATTTCCCAAATGCCCAGCCCTTTATGTCAGAATCAAATTTCAGCCTATTTTCTCAGTGAAGTTCAGTTGCAGCAGCGCTAAATTTCTCCACTGTATAATTAATCCACGTCAGGTAAAATAGCTGATGTATAAAGTGCCTTTGATGATGTAATGGTTCAATGCCCTCCAACCCATACCATCCAGTGCATTGTTTGGCTCTGAAAGTCAAATATGTCAGCCCCAAGGAAGCCATTTCTTTACTGCTTTCATGTCTCTAATGTACACTAAAGAAGCACAATGTTGGTTCTCTGAAGTAGGGCGCCTCTGATTGGCTTGCAGCAGGACATTTTAAATGCACTATGGTAAAAAGAACAGACAAATAACACGATATAATCCTCATGTCAGTCATTGAGAAATACTAAGTTGTTCTTGACCAAGAGATAAGAGTTTATCAGGGCATTTACTCTTTTAATGGTTGAACATTGGGATTTACAGGAGGCACATTCTTATTTTCATGCACACGCACACACACAAATCTGTCTTACTTTAAAGAAATTATTCATCCTCCCAGCAATTTTCAAACTGTCTCACTGATGCTGTCATGTGGAGCCATACTGCTTCTTTGAGGATTGAAGTATTGACCGTCCAGATGAATCATTTACGGGAAAAGAGATTCAGATTCAGTCAATTCCACCAACAGCTGTACGTTTTGACAAGTGCGCCAGAAGCAGCGATAAAAATGTAAACATGAGATGGAAGTGTGTCCTAGACTCCAATTTTTCAGGAGTTGAATATTTCTTTATGCAGGCACTGACTGCACGATTTAACTAATTTTTCAGTTTGATGTGTTAAAAATATTTATCGCAATTGCCGTTAAATCCATTCCTTTGGCTGCGCTACAATATATCATCACACTATCATTCATGATATGCTATTAAACCATTTAAAGGGATATTTCACGGCTGGAAAGATGAATGTGCATTTAAAATGGGTCATTTATGTAGTAGAAATGTGAAATTATTTTAGATGCCTTCTAGACTGAGAAAGGCCAGAAAATGTATTTTTGGCTTTTGCTCCAAAAATACTTGAAGACTCATGTCATGTGGATGAAAGACAACAACTCCCAAAATGCACTTGCTTCGCTGCCCTACGAGGCCACTCCCAAGCCACGCCTACTGGTTACAGAGGGCAGTATCGGAAGAAATGATACAACTAGGCTACTAGTTGACTCGAAACTGAAAAGACCCCGTTTTATCATGAGATCCCCAATGGGCGGGTTGAAAACATGCAGAACGAGCTCCTACTACTGGCTGTAGTCTCTAGCCTCTGGGCAAAAAAGCCTCCAATGATGCAAAATGACGATTTTTGCGTCATAGGAGTTTTTTTCCAGACACACAATACTGAAGTCTCTCGTCTCAGGATGATATGAGGGAGGGGAGCACAGTCATTCGAAAATACTACCGGGTTTCTACTGATAAAAAAGCCTAATGCTAATCGGTGAAGTATCCCTTTAAGTGTTATAAGATGCGAAAAAGAACTCAAATCTGTACTGGCGCGCTGTCTGTGAATCGGCTCTCTGTGAACAAACAGTCGAAACGCACGCACAGAATGCCGCCAGCTGCAAATGAATGGACAAAAACACACAAACGTATCCTCATAAGCAGAGTCATAAATGAGTTAAAAAGTGTTAAATTAACAAAGATAGCTATGTAGAAAATAGGATGTGTGTCAGTCCCTGTTTACACCTGGTATTAAGATATTAAGGTTTTGGTCGATTGGATCACAAGTTGACGACGCTAAATACAGGTGTAAAGGGTCTAAAACGTTTTGAGCTTGTCCACTTTCGACCACTTCCAGGGGTTGTCAGAAACGCATTAGAACAAACTGCTTTCGTAGTGTAGACACTCATGTGGTCGAATGAGTTTGAACAGCCAGAAAAGATTGTCTACTCTCCGCAAACTGACCAAGTCTGGTTTGAAGACGAAAAACGTAAAGCACAATGTTCTCTCATAAGCCCGGGACAAACCAAGCCGACGTCAAAGAACTAGCAGCGACGAAATCTGACTGTGTTGTCATCTCTTGTTGGCTGCGTCTCAATAAAACCCTGCGCTTAAACACACCAAAAGGACTAAAGGCGACTGTCAACTAGCATGTGCGTTCTGCGTGCAAGAAAATATCTGTCTATATCAGCAGGTATCAATAGTCTATTTTTATCATTCAAAAAGGGAAACCACATCTAGGACTGCAGATATACAAACCAAAAACCAGAGCTGGACAAAGTACACAACTTCCTTACTTGAGTGAAAGTTCTGATACTACTGGTCAAATATTACTCCGTTACAAGTAAAAGTTGTAAAGACTGATTTTTACTATTTTTTCTGATTAAAGTACTTTTACTTAAGAATCAAAAGTAAAAAGTAAATGTCAATGCATTGTTTTATTATTGTTGCATTGTTTTATGTAATACTTACAGTACATTATGCCTCTGAAGCAACCTAGTAAATACACCTACCAGTTAGTAGTGTATGTAGTGTAAATGTAAAGAGTAAAAAGTACAATATTTGTCTTTCAAATGTAGTGAAGTTAAAGTAAAAAGTTTCCAGAAAAAAATAAAAAGTGTACTTAAGTACAGTACTCAAGTAAATGTACTTAGTTACTGTCCACCTCTGCCAAAAACAGCCCGACATTGCCGGATGGCCAAACGTCGACTTGGTGTGTGTCAGCCTTACGTTTTTCCATTGTCTCCTTTCTAGTTCAGATGTAAATTGCGTAAGCTTATTTCATTCATTAGATCAAAAGATCTGCCCATATATTTACAACACAGAATTCCCATTGAAAACTGATTTGAAATGCAGCTGTTTGATAGACAACTGCAGAGCCTGTGCATTGATTTGAGTATAGATCCCTGTTTATTTGTGCCGATGTTCTCAGAAGCAATCTGTCGGATGTCTCCCGGCTTACATGTACATGTTTGAGGAAAAAAGCCTCAGTCAAGTTCAGCTGTCAAACATTATCCCTTCAGCGTGACTGTGGTCAGATGAGGGAAAGAAAATGCTTTCAGAAAAAGCTTTCAATATTTCAACCTGTTCTGAACTAAAATGATGCTTTGAAGCAGTCAAAAGAAAAAAAAATGCATTACAGTTAGATAGCATAAAAAATTCCCATAGTTTACATGTTAAACTAATAGGGTATTGATTTTACAGTATGTTACAGTATCTGCAGTGTTTTAAAGCTGTTGTACACAAATTATCTGATATTTTGCATTTTAATATGCTAAATTAAAACTTTTAAATGTAATATATATATATATATATATATATATAGAGAGAGAGAGAGAGAGAGAGAGAGAGAGAGAGAGAGAGAGAGAGTGGAATTGGACATAATGTTAAAACATAAAAAAGCCTAAACTGAATCTGTTCATCATATAAAGCGACCATGTCTCTTCAGAAGACTTGGATTAAACTGCTAGATTCATATGGATTTATTTTACAATCTCTTTATGAACATTTTGAATAGACTTTCAATGGAAGGACAGAAATGTCTCAGATTTAATTAAGAATATCTTCATTTGTTTTTTGAAGATGAATGAAAGTCGTATGGGTTTGGAACGACATGAGGGTGAATAAATGATGACAGAATTTTCATTTTTGGGTGAACTATCCCTTTAAGTGTTAAACAGGACAGAAATGAATATGCTGTACACACTACACTTAAAGAAATAACTCAAGGCACAAGCTGACTGCATCAGCGACAGGTTTTACCATGTAGTATTGTTGATTTAATTTGGTGTGCTGTTGGCTGAAGAAAGAGATTATTCTTTTTTCCTGAAGTCTGTAGTCTTTCAGGAAGCCCGTTGTCTTTCTCATTATAGGAAAATGAACAATAATTGATCATGCGGGAGATTTTTCCCTAAACCTTATACGTACTTGGGTCTTGTCTACTATCGACGTCCCCTAACGTCTGCAGTCGACGTTTAGTCTATACTCCAGCGAGTCTACAGTCGACTTCAGCTGAGTCTAATCCTATACCCTAGCGCGTCTACACATCGACGTCGGCTGGGTGCTAATACCTGTTCCCCTGACTAGCTTTCTTCCTGCGCAGGAATAATCGACAAACAGACTTCAGCAAATGTCTTCCAAATGCTTTAATCACGGCCAAATGTTAGCTATTAATTAAAAAATCTATCACAATTACATGTAGAAAAAAAAATGCAATCAGACAATAACTGATTGGAAATGTTTTAAGCCGTTTCTACTGACTATAGGTTACTTTTTAACTGTCAGTTTATTCTAACCCAAACCTTAAAGCTGCTATATGTAAGTTTTTGACTGTACTAAAGCATAAAAATACCATAATATGTTTGCAGATATTTAGGAAACATGCTTGTTTCTCTGAAAAACAATGCTACAGTACAGCCAGTAGTTTACTTTGAAAAGGGCGTTCTGTGTCGGAATGTCTATTTTTGCTTTGGTCTGTGAGATCCCGCACGTTGCCAATTTACCCAATAGTATTTCGCCACCACAGGTTGCCAGTTGGCGGAAAACACAGAGTATTAAAGCCATGGAAGCTAGCGAACAAACTGGGTCAGAGATCACAGATTCTACCCGACCTAAAAAGCCTCTGCACCCATCTAAAAATCTCTATGAGCGGAAGCATATTAAAGCGCGATATCAACTCATCATAAATCAATAAATGAACTCATCAACTTAAGCCCAATTTATACTTCTGCGTTGAACTTACGCCGTAGCTACGTCGTAGGCTGTGTGTAGCGTGTGTACCTTTCAGCGTACCCTGACGTGCACCTCTCCAAAAATATAACAACGCGTCAACTCTACGCGGACGCAAGCACTGTGATTGGTCTGCTAGGACCGCTCCCTCGGGTTTCACATGCTCTCTCTGCGCGTGTGAACGCGGACAACGACGCAGAAGTATAAATGAAAACCAACGCGTTGCCTACAGCGTAGAGGCTCCGGCGTAGGTCCGACGCAGAAGTATAAATCAGCCTTAAGTCTCCTCGCATTCCATTGTCAATTGCGCTCGTTCCTGTTGCGCGTCCTCCATCTGGCAACCCGCGTGAGCATGGAGTCTGTACAGGAGGGAGCGGGGGAGACAACTCTCTCCAATATTTTGAATTTGGACTGCAGTACCCATTTCAACCACTAACCCTAACCTAACAGTCTACAATACTAAACAAATAAATCTAAACAAAGTTAGCCTACTTATATTTAGTAGGATGTCTAAAGTGGACCATTGAAATAAAGTGTGCCCAAATGCTGTTCTTTTAAACTTTTATCAAAGAATCCTGAAAAAACTCAATTGTGTCACGGTTTCCTCAAAAAAATATTAAGCAACACAACTTTTTGTTACTGAAAAACTTGTTACTGTGACTGAAGACTGGAGATGATTTTGTAGTCTTTCAGAAAGCCGACTGGATCTTTTTCTCATTAGAAGAATGAACAATAATTGATCACATAAGAACAATGCAATGAGACATTAACTGATTGGAAATGTTTTAAACTGACAGTAGAGACGTTGTTACAAAAGCGTTCTGTCTGTAAATACCCAAGACCAGCTGATTTTTGTATAGTATGTTGACCTTCAATTCCACAGTGAATACATTTTGTAAATAAATATGTTCTGCAGATTTGATAGCATGGTGTCCTCTACCGCACGGGATATTTTCAGAGTCTTACTGTTCTCTTTGTGCTGCTGTCTGAGCGCAAACCTTTTTGTAAAGATTATATTTAGCCTTTATATAGAGAATATATATAGGAAAGTTCTCCTTTTTGTTAAGCCCATAATCTCTGGGGTGAACCAGGGTTTATCAACATTTTTGGCAAGATGATTTTTTTAACGGGACGCACTGAAGTGATGTAGCCGTGTCTATGTATTTAAGTTGGCTGTTTGCATCCTTGAATATGCTTCACCAAGAATACAAACTGTCCTTGAGCCCCTCAAAGACACAGTCCTCCACTTCACTCAACTTTTAAGAGGCTTGACAAATTTAGCTTTCGCCTGAATCAGGGGATTAGGTGGACCGTTACATGATCCGAGTTTCTGAGTGGGGTTTATGTTGTGGCGCTAAGTGTCCTTTATGTTATAGCGGTATATTTCCCACAGTTTTGTCAGAAATTTAATTAACACACTCTCAGAAAAAAAAAGCTACAAAATCTGTCACTGGGACGGCACCCTTTCAAAAGGTTCTAATATACCATTTGTTACCCTGGACCACAAAACCAGTCGGGTACATTTAAAAAAAAGATCTAGACATCATCTGAAAGCTGAATAAATAAGCTTCCCATTGATGTATGTTTTGTTAGGATAGGACAATATTTGACTGACATACAACTATTTGAAAATCTGGAATATGAGGGTGCAAAAAAACCGAAACATTGTGAAAAATCGCATTTATGTTGGAGATTGTGCTGAATTCACTCACAATTTTTTTGTGTGATATATTTACGGTAGTAAATTTACAAAATATCTTAATTGAACATGATACTTTACTTAATATCCTAATGATTTTTGGCATAAAATAAAAATCAATAATTTTGACCCATACAGTGTATTGTTGGCTATTGCCACAAATATACCCGTGCGACTTGTGACTGGTTTTGTGATCCAGGGTCACATTTAGGTACACTTTTGGTAACAATATGTACCTTTGAGGTAATACTATGCACTCTTTAGTTACAAAGATGTACCTTTTGAAAGGTTGGCTGAAAAAAGCTGAAAGGTCTGGCTGAAGGGTCGCCCCAGTGATAGCTTTTGTACCCTTTTTTCTGAGAGTGCAGTTTATATTTAGGCAATGACTTGAGATTGTGTCGTCAAAAAATCTCTTTGAAATATGTCTGGGGAGTCAACGTCGATTATTTGTTCAGTTAGAATGTTCAGTTCTCTACCTCTGTGGTTTACTATGTATCTAATTTTCTGTGATGTTTTTGTTCCATTATTTCATTTACTTCAAAATTTTTAATTTTCTTTCTGTTGCCTGAGTCAGCACTTCATGTACTTGCTAGGTATGAAGTAGGGACACTTTGTTACAAATATACAACTCATCTTGATAGTGACACTCTTTGGTGAATCACACACTTGTGTCAAGGGCCCAAACAATCTCAGAAGCTTTACTTCCTAATTATATTAGAAATTAACAGCTGAAAGGTATTTCTAAAATGACTTACAAGGCCTGCTGACCTTTATTTCAGCACTAAATTCCTCCTCTGTGAGAATCGTGTGTATTATAAAGGGTGTTATCTTCAGCTGTTTGTTTTTGAGACCTGATGTTATAGAGTTACCTCATTTGTTATAGTTACCTCGTTCACAAGCCATTTAAGCCATGTGTTACATATTAATTACATATTTTAATAAGTTTTAATGTAAAACAACACCTTTGTGAAAAGAGTTAGCTTAATTGTATGTGCACTTACTTCAAATCTTAAAAGTATATATTTTTAAAAAATCTGTATACTTGCAGATAATATAATATTAATGAAATATATCATAATCATCTTGCATATAATATTAATAAGAAATTATGAAATTTTATATAAAGATGTATTCCATAAGTCCTATTTAAATGGGTTTTTGACCAGCATTTAATATCAATTTAAACTACAATACATTTTCTCTTAATTGCAATTAACTTGCAACAGTGTCCAAAAACATTACATTAATTTCACACTTATATTCTTTTATAGTGCAATAAAAGTTACTAAGGGGTTTCATAAGAGTTTTATCATTTCTGCCAAATGAGTTTTATTGAAGATATAATATATATATACATTTTACAAAATCATATTTACTATAAAATTACTATATAATCAAAACCATATGTCTAACCAAGTTGTGTTCCAAATATGAAGTTCCTATGAGATTTTAAGCGATGTACCAAAAATAGCCACCGGTTTCTGTAACCCACATTCCATTGATTTTTTTTTAATACAAATTAATACATTTCTGACCAAATATCACTTCTATCACAAAATATGGAACCTTGAGACTCAGACCTTTCCAACGATGTGTTTTGTCAAGATTACAATGTTTTGATTATTAAGTAGTTAAAATAAATTGTGTAATATGAAACCTGACACCGCGCAGAATTTAGAGTACTGTTTCCATGGTAACGCAAGAAATGTGATATAAAAAAGGCGGTAAAAAATAAGCAGGACGGTGACAGTTAAGGGGTTAAGTAATATCCATATTATTTATAATATAATAATAACTATTCTTTTTTACAGACATAATCGGGATCACTGGGACCCCCAACCACCAAAAAAGTAAAGTCAATCTCAAGAGAACGGGTTTAAATATCTGTAGTATTGGCAATGATTCTAAGAAATAAACCCTGTATGGCTTTTAACAACCCATATCAGCAGTTATAAACCCAGCCAAAAACAAAGACTTTCTAAATTGTTGTTGACAGAAAAATGCCAGAACCTTGCCACATCCAGTGCTGCAGGACAGACGAACTTTGATTCCTCAAGCGGTTACAGATTGGGGCAGCAACATATTCAAAAATAGCCTCTCAGCAGGAAAAGAGAGAGAGAGAGAGAGAGAGATTTTGAAGATATTGTCCTCAAAGGCGAGCATTAGCTTTGAGTGAGATGGAGAGAGAGAGGTGCTGTCTCTGGTAAAATATGAAAGGCCTGCGCTTGCTGACAGCCCATGGCTTTTCTCCATAGCGCTAACACCAAGTGACTGGAATGATCCATCGCTGCTTTGTGGAGACTTGTGATATAAATGCTAAGGGGGGGTTGTTGAAGATCCAAGAACACTCCCACATCTCTCTTCTTTTGCCAGGCATAGGCGCCGCGTCGCACGGGGGAATTTGTTATGTGTTCTCTCGTCTCGCCGTTTCCGGGCGTGCGGCAACTCGGCCTCCCGTTCGTCCTTGTGCCTTTTTCAGTTTGACAAGTGAGTGGCCTTGGGGACTTTGGACTCCATTTTCAAATTGACCATTTGTAATCAGTTTTCAAAGGAGTGAAGGGGTTGAGGGAGGAGGTGAAAAACATGAGGCAGAAAAATGGAAATGAAGTCCTGCTTGTTTTGGCAAAGGGGACTTATATGAGAGGCAGGCAGCGCTGATCACTTAAAGGTGCAATAGATGATTTTCTACAGAATTTTTTTTTTTGTTATAGGCTACTGGTTGAAAGTCTCCTCACATTCTGATAGAAATCACTATGTTAAATGGTCTCAATGTACTTTTATAAATATATAGTCTGTGGAAGGCGTAGGACCATAAAATGTAAATGCAATCATTATATTCGGTCCGAATGAAATAATAAGATGTCCTACCTGCTTGTCAACGTTTGTTTTACGTACCCTCGCGCACCCTGTTCGCACAGACATTACGTCATCAGCGCGTACAGACAGAGGAGCACCGCAAACAAACAGCAGCCACCATTTACAGTTCCTCCAAAACAACAAGCTTATGCGTTCACGCCATAACTATCATAATTAAGAGATATAAAACCTGTGACGGTCTAACCGGAGCTGTTCACGTCCTCCGACTCGGAATTATGCTTTTCAATGTCAACCGTATCAACACCGTTATGAATCGGCAGCAGTCAGGTACAGGCTCTCTAAGTTGTGTATGTTCATTATTATTGTAATGTTATATTCTTTTGAGACATGAGGTAGTTTAAAGCCATCTCTTGTGATGCTTTGCTAACGTTAGCCTGCTAGCATTGAAAGCATAACACATGAAGGCACACACACACCTGCCTTCATGTGTTATGCTTTCAGTGCTAGCTGGCTAACGTTAGCATTTCCCAGATCACCTACTACACCTTTAAAGGGATAGTTCACACAAAAAATGTAATTCTGTGATCAAGATTGTGTGATCAAGAGGTTAAGGTTTTCAGAGTAGGCAGGGTTTTGGGATAGTATTTGTTGTAGCGTGTGACACATCAGCAATGAAATCTTTAGAATCGGTGGAGATTGCGCTGAAGTCCACTACGTATTGATTTAATCCAGTATGTCATCGTGTTACAAGCTGACCCTTATGATGACTTTCTTTTTTCTGCAAAACATAAAATAAGATATTCTGAGAAATGTTTCAGTCAATGGAAGTCAATGGCAACCAAAACTGGTTACCAACATTCTTTAAAATAACCGCAGAAGAATGATAGCCATACAGGTTTGGAAAAACATGAGGGTGTTAAATCTTTTTTATTTTTTTTTTATTTTTATGGAACAGTTTATTGAACCTTTAGACAAAAAAAATACAAATAATAATTAGCATGTGTGTTTTTTCCTAAGTATCATATTTGACACATTATGCTTTTTATGGCTCATATAGTATCTTACCCTTTGAGCGTGTGTGTGTGTGTGTGTGTGTGTGTGTGTGTGTGTGTGTGTGTGTGTGTGTGTGTGTGAATTAAAAGGCTCAAGAGAGAAGAGAATTTCTTGCCCAACTCTGTCTATTTTATCTTTTAATTTCTGAAACATTTCTTGCAGAACTGTTCTTTGATGCAAATGTTAGCGAGTACATCTGTGGACACAAGGTCAGGCGGTCGAGAGCGTTCAGTGGCCGCCTTCGGTCACGCTGGCTGCTCCTGGCTCCTTGACATGACTGACATTTTCACTAGTAGCTGCCTTTATGTGCTATGAGAAAGAGAGAGAGGGAGAGAGGGTAACTCATTTTCTGGATGTCTGCTTCACACCTGAAGCCACACTTGTTTCCATCAGCACGTTGTGCTGCTTATGCAAAATGGCACGGTGGTAATAAGGAGACAATCAATGCTGTCCGCTGCTTACTTTTCGACAGGCCGTGTCTGCGGGGCGGAACGACCCTGTGTACCCTCCAAGCTGTGTCCTTTTTTTCTAAATTACTGACAATTTAACACAGGTGGGATGCGATACCAGATATTCATGGAGTCTAAACCAGATGCTGGACTCGTTTCCTTACAAGCACAATTTGATAAAATGCAAATGGGGGAAACAGCATTATTTTATAATTATGTTCATAAGTCATTCTCAGAAAACGGTGCAATATCTGAGCCTTTTGCTTCATTTGGCAAAATTACTATAGAACTTTACAAGAAATCAGACCCTCCTCCAGGTTGAAATTCCAGGTCCAAGAAAAGTGGGTATTTTAGATTTAATTTAATTTCATTTAAACATAAGCTATTTTGCTTTATTTTATATTAAATAATAATAATACAAAATTAAATAATTTTCTACTGTTCATAATTTTGGGGATTTTGAAAGAGGTCTCTTCTGATCACCAAGTCTGCATTTATTTGATCAAAAATACAGTAAAAACAGTAATATTGTGAAATGTTATTACAATTTAATGTAACTGTTTTCTATTAGAATATATTTTAAAATGTAATTTATTCCTGTGATGATAAAGCTGTATTTTCAGCATCACTACTCCAGTCTTTAGTCATATAATCCTTCAGAAATCATTATATGCTGATTTAGTGCTCAAGAAATATTTCTTATTATTATCAATGATGAAAAAGGATGCAATTTTTTTTAACATTATAAATGTTTTTACTGTCACTGTCGAGCATAATGCATTCTAGATGAATAGAAGTAATAATTTCTTTGTTTTAAAAAACTGATCCCTGTAACATGTAGGGCTACGCTCTGTTTTGTTGAGTTTTTGTGTTATGTTTTGCCTGAGTTTCCTTTGCTTATTAGTTTCCATGGTACTAAATTAGTTAACAACTGTTTCTGTTCATATTAAATTACCCTATATTTAAGCTCAGTTTTCCAAGTTTCTTTGTCCGGTATTGTTTGTTAATGTGTTGTGATTCTGATGCTCCTGAGTGTTTTCCTTGCTTATTAAAATACTATTTATCTATCTTTTGATTCGTGTTCATCTACATGTGACAACCCTAAACTTTAAACGTCACACTGTAATCAAAAAATAAATGTAGTCTTTTCAGAAAAAAAATGGCAGCTGTGGTTGCCAGAATAATTCCGTAAAAATACAATACAAAATGTAAACATATTTACAGAACAACCTATACATTTTACAGATTAAAACTTAACTTACAAAAAAACAATTACATTTTAAACCGGTAAATCCAAGTCATTTTCTGCTGAATGAGCAAGGCTGTGTTGCTAGTTTTTCTCAATTTCTAAGACACTAAGCACCATTCTCTGAACCAAATTCTCAATGGCCTAAACACATTTGTTAAACAAATCACTCTTTCTGCAAATGCTGAGGCAGAATTGACCTTGATTTTTGAGTGTATTGAAGCGTGCCTTGTTTAACCTTTTTGGTTTTTGCAGTTGGACTTCCGTACTTTTAGAGTATTGTATATGTATTTTTATTTTCACTTTTATTTTATTGAAATGTGAGGTTAGATCTATTACAGTTTTTCTCTGTATTGTATATATGGGAACGAACTGTCACATTTTTACAGATAAAAAAAAATAAAATAAAATAACAAGGTAGAGTATTAAAATGTTTTGTGCACTACACATTAAACCAAATCAAATCTATCAAATAATGTGAACAATTGCAGTACTTGGGGAATGGAGCATGAAAAGTACATATTCCTACAAATGATCTATAAATGCATTCAAAAAAAAGCAAATGATCAGGATACCAAACAGTGCATGTAAGCAGCCCATTCAGCAAGACTCATAATCAGATCATAAATGCTCAGATACCGACATGCTTATTAGCTCTTTCCAGCTTGCGACACAGCAAATCCATGATGCTTTCCAGAGGCCCATAAAATCGATTGGGGTTGCCCTCGATTTGCAATCACTGTCCTTAAAGCGTCCTATTCATAGGTGTCTCCCTCCGCACACATTTTTATATGTCAAAAATGGATTGAATATTTTCACAGCATACCTGAGAGTGTGGCCCTTTTATTATATTAAAAGCAATGTCTGGTGTGGAGGGGTTCGGCCTGGGGATTCGGATGGAAGCGAG
Organism: Scardinius erythrophthalmus; assembly: GCF_964197995.2. Lineage (NCBI taxonomy): Eukaryota > Metazoa > Chordata > Actinopteri > Cypriniformes > Leuciscidae > Scardinius > Scardinius erythrophthalmus. The sequence continues at coordinate 9,588,495 of NC_138222.1, read as the reverse complement.
ATAATTAGGATAACACAGAGGGTCCAAAAATATCCAGCTCTGGTGGTGAGCTTGCATTTGTTTCAATAAAGTAAATTGATTATCAAATCCTCTTCTGTCAGAATGAGAGTCGTAGATCCAAATGCAAGCAAACAGTTTATTAAAGGCAGGTTGAACAGATGATAATAGTCAAAACACCACGTATAGCAGGCGGGCGACCAGGATACAAATACACCGGAGAGGATGAGTGATATGAATAATCCTGTGTGGATGCCAAATGGGAACTGGAATGAAGAGAACTCAAAACGATCTCCAGAAGTCTGGGAACACAGACGAGATCGAGGAAATAACTCTGTAAGGAAACTCAGGCACCGGAACTGGGTAACAGAGCATAAACAAGAGTGACAAACCGACACCAGGCAATAATCACTCCTGCTACACACTCAGATCCCACACCCATAACAACCGATACACAAAACGAACACACGGATCGACGAACCGTGACAGTACCCCCTCCCCTAAGAGTGCCTCCTGGCACTCCCAGGAGAGCCTACCTGGCGATTGTAATCATCTACAAGGGAGTGATCCAGTATGTCCCTAGCAGGAACCCAACTTCTCTCCTCTGGACCGTAATCCTCCCAGTCCACCAAGTACTGAAATCCACGTCCCCTCCTTCTCGAGTCCAGAATACGATTGACCGAATAGGTGGGTTCCCCATCTACGAGTCGCGGCGTAGGGGGAACCGGGGCTGGCGGATTAATGTGTGAATGAGACACGGGTTTTAATTTGGAGACATGAAAAACGGGATGAATTCTCCTGTACTCGGGAGGGAGTTTGAGGTGGACTGCCACCGGACTAAGAATCTTGGCGACAGTGAACGGGCCAATGAATTTGGGAGCTAATTTGTTACAAATGGAGCGAAGAGAGGAATATTCTTGGAGGAAAGCCACACTTTTTGACCCACAACGTAAACGGGAGGCTTTGACCGGTGCCGATCGGCCTGAGCCTTCGTGCGCGCTCCCACTTGGAAGAGAGTCTCGCGGGCTCTACTCCAAGTGCGGCGGCACCTCTGGACGAATGCGTGAGCGGAGGGGACCGCGACTTCGGATTCCAGACTGGGAAAAATAGGTGGCTGGTACACTACGCTACACTCAAAAGGAGATTGGCCCGTGGATGACACTGGTAATGAGTTATGTGCGTACTCAACCCATGAGAGTTTCTGGCTCCAGGAGGACGGATTTTGAGAAACCAAACATCGCAACACTCTCTCTAAGTCTTGGTTGGCACGCTCGGTCTGGCCGTTACTCTGAGGATGAAAACCAGAAGAAAGACTGACACTCGCCCCCAATAATTGACAAAATTCCCTCCAAAATTTGGAAATAAATTGGGGACCCCTGTCAGAGACCACATCCATCGAGAGGCCATGTAAACGAAAGACGTGATCTATGACAGCAACCGCGGTCTCCTTGGCAGTAGGGATGGGACGATTACCGGTTTCACGATAAACCACGATAAAATGTACTGACGGTTAGTAATATCGTTTAAAATTTAATTATCATTAAAACCGTTTGATTATTGTGATTTTAGATCCTGTTCAGCCAGCAACAGTCTGACGCAGGCGCAGCGCGCAATGTTATTTTTTTATTCAAGAAGGAATTGCGGAAGGCAGTGACCGTGCTCGGAAGATTTTTCAGCCTTTTAAAAGAACCAATTCTGAGGTGTGGTCATATTTTGGCTTTAACAAAAGTCCTGAGGGAAACTTAATCGAGGATGGTCACCCTTTCAGCAGAACATGCGCAAGAAAAGTCGCTGCAATAACTTCAGATCTGCCGAGTCGTCTTGTGTGACCATCACCGACTGTTGTATAGCGAACGCAAGGCAAGTTAACTTTGACCTCAATACCAAAACTACGTCTGGGAAATAATTGGGCATGAAATGTTGTTTTAAGTTGAACTATTTTTTATCAATAAACGTGAGGCTTCCGCAAAGAAAAGTTGGCAGCAAGTGGCTTAGCCAAAGACGAACGAACAAGTTCAAACTAGACTATTAAGAGTGACATTTAAGGGATAATAATTTATATTCGTTTTACACTTATTACACCGATTTTTTTTTACCACATAATTACGGGGACATTGAATTGAGATTAATGTTTTCTTACCTTTTTATAATGTACAGCGTACAAAACAATCAATCAGACAAGATGATCACAACAATATTATCAAACTCTGTAAACAATAAATCAACTCTGATTTATTAATTTTCAATACAATTATAAACGGAGACACAAGACGGCAAGTTGTATTTGAATGAAACGAGAGAGCGCGTCCATTGTGATAGCATGGTGTAACGTCTGTCAGAGAGTTAGAAGTCTGCCCAGATGAAGAATACAAGACAGTGCAAATGAACTGGTAGTTCCACAAGACTTTTATAGATGTTTTCTCTCAGTTAAGCACACTCTTCACATACATGTCGAAGAGCGAATGTTAAAAGGGAAAAGAAAACACTCTAAAACGCTACAAATCAAAGTGGAAGTAAACACATTAGAATAAAACAACGGTCAGCAGTAGAGCAGTCATCTTCCTCTTTGCGCGAGCATTCTCACTCTCACTGTGCGTGCGCACTCACTTAAAAACAGCATGCATACAATAACGTACGCCATAGAAGAAGTTATCCTAAAGGCACATCCACATTAATGTCATGAACCCTACTTAACACTAGGTGGCCGTTACAATGGATGTGCACGGTGTTATAATGCGTTGCTATTGACGACCGTCATTATAAGGAAGGAAATGCTTTAAAAAGTGCATAGAGCTGCTTGTTTTATTTGTTGTTTGTTGATTTTCAAATATAAAACTTATTGAAATGTCTTCAGTGTGATCATCAACTCTTTTTGAACACTTTCATCTCGTTTTAACAAAACCGTGATAATATTGATAATCGCGATAATTTTGGTCACTATTATCGTGATATTAAATTTTCATACCGTCCCATCCCTACTTGGCAGACAGTAATTGGCCAAGGGGATGAAATGAGCCGCCTTCGAGAACCGGTCCACTACGGTCAAAACGACCGTATTGCCCTGGGAGGGCAGTGACAAAATCTAGCACGATGTGGGACCAGGGTCTCGAAGGGACAGAAAGTGGTTGGAGTAACCCATCCGGTGGGCGATTGGAAGTCTTACCACGAGCACAGACTGAACCTGCCAAAACAAATCTTTGAATGTCGCGAGCCATGGAAGGCCACCAGAATCGTTGCTTGACCAAAAAACTGGTGCGATTGACTCCTGGATGACATGCTACATTGGAACAATGACCCCACTGAATCACGTCGGACCATAACTGCTCCGGCACGAATAAACGACTCGGTGGACACCCGGGCGGAGGCGTTACCCCTTCTAAGGCCGAACGGACCTTCGACTCGATCTCCCATACAAGTGTGGAGACAATGAGTCACTCAGGAAAAATGCACTCGGGAGTGGACGGGCAAACGGAACGGTCAAAAATTTGAGATAAAGCATCGGGTTTGATGTTCTTAGAACCCGGACGATACGATAGTAAAAAGTCAAAACGACCGAAAAAAAGTGCCCACCGAGCCTGCCTGGAGTTGAGTCGTTTAGCAGATCTGATATATTCAAGGTTCTGATGATCGGTCCAGACGATAAAAGGTACCCCCGAACCCTCTAGCCAATGGTGCCACTCTTCCGACGCTAGCTTGACTGCCAGTAACTCTCTGTCACCAATGTCATAATTACACTCAGCAGACGATAAACGATGAGAAAAAAACGCGCAAGGGTGCATCTTATCATCCGTGGGTGAGCGCTGGGAAAGAACCGCTCCTACACCCACCTCTGATGAGTCGACCTCCACCACAAACTGACGTGATGGATCAGGGGCTACAAGAATGGGAGCAGAAACGAAGCGGCTCTTGAGGTTGGTAAATGCAGCCTCAGCTGCACCCGACCACCTGAACGTCGTCTTGGTGGAGGTCAAGGCAGTCAGAGGAGCGGCTAGTTGGCTGAAATTGCGAATGAAACGCCGGTAAAAATTGGCGAACCCCAAAAACCTCTGTGGGGCCTTACGGGAATCTGGAGTTGGCCAATCCACCACAGCCTTAACCTGGTCAGAATCCATGCGCACACCCTCGGAGGAGATGATATAACCCAGAAATGGAACCGACTGTGCATGGAACAAACATTTCTCCGCCTTGACAAAAAGCCCATTCTCTAACAGTCTCTGGAGCACTCGTCTGATGTGCTGAACGTGTTCCTGGATAGAAGAAGAAAATATCAATATGTCATCTAGGTAAACATATATGAACTGATCTACCATATCTCTCAGCACGTCATTCACGAGTGCCTGGAAAACTGCAGGGGAGTTAGACAGCCCGAAAGGCATGACCAAACATTCAAAGTGCCCCCTGGGGGTGTTAAAAGCAGTTTTCCATTCATCCCCCTTCCTTATGCGAACCAAATGATAAGCATTACGTAAGTCCAATTTTGTGAAGACGGATGCTCCCTGCAACCGCTCGAAGGCTGAAGACATCAACGGCTAAGGATAAGTATTCTTTACCGTGATGTTGTTCAACCCTCGGTAGTCAATACACGGTCGCTGAGAACCATCCTTCTTCCCCACATAAAAGAACCCTGCCCCCGCTAGAGAAGAGGAAGGGCGAATGAACCCGGATGCCAGAGAATCAGAAATGTATTTCTCCATGGCCTCCCTTTCTGGAGCAACTTGCCTTTGGGCAGAGACATACCTGGCAGTAAATCTATAGCACAGTCATAGGGACGATGTGGAGGGAGAGAAGCAGCCCGGGACATACTGAACACTTCCTTCAGGTCAAGATACTCATGTGGCACGTTAGATAAATCCGCGTGTTCATCCTGAAACACAGAACAAGACATAGAAGAACACGCAGACATTAAACAAGAAGCATGACAAAATTCACTCCAGGAGAGAACAGAATTCCCGCGCCAGTTAATATGCGGGTTATGGAGTGCCAGCCAGGGATGACCCTTCAATCAATAGAAAGTCAATGTTCTCTGAATGATTACCAGAAGTGACCAGTCTTAAGGTGACAGTAGAGTGTGTGACGGAGGGTAAAAGTTGACCATTAAGTGCAACCACAGAAATGGGCTTGGAGAGTGCCACCACTGGTATCTGGAGCCTGTGTACCAGATCAATATCCAAAAAATTACCCTCGACTCCTGAATCTACTAGAGCCTCACAGTCGAAATTCAGAGTCTGCAGTCTTAAACTTACTGGAAGATGAGTGGCAGAAAAAGAGGATTCAGTCCGTGCAATCCCACCCATCAGTAACCTCTTACCTACTAACGGGTGCTGGCTTTTACTGGACACTGCAGTGCAATGTGACCGGCGTTACCACAATACAAACATAATCCCCACTTTCTCCTCCTCTGTTTCTCCTGTGATGATAAACGAGACCTGCCCAGTTGCATGGGCTCAGGATCAGGAAGAAATGTTGTAGTCTCGTCAGGAGAATTAAAAGTAGGATTAGGTGTAGATGTAACGTTGGCACTGACTCGCTGTGACCGACAACCTCGTCGACGTAGTCTGGTATCCACTTGAACCGCCAGATCAATCAATTTATCCACCCCCGCAGGTAATTCCAAGACGTAAATCTCGTCCTTTATGTACTCAGAAAGTCAGTGTAAAAACGTCCCATTGAGCTTTGGCATTTCAGCCACACTCTGCCGCCAACGTACGAAATTCAATAGAATAGTCTGTTACCGTATGTTCTCCCTGTCGCAGCTCTGCAAGAAGACGCGCCGCGTCTTTACCTGAAGCAGCGCGATCAAAAACCTTTCTGAGCTCATTAGAGAAAGCTTGAAAGGACGCACAACACGGAAATCTCTGCTCCCAAACAGTCGTTCCCCAACTGCCCGCTCTTCCCGCAAGTAAAGTGATCACAAAGGCCACCTTGGACTCCTCCGTTGGAAACTTGGAAAGGTTGAAGCGAGATGTATAATGAACATTTGCCCAGAAAGGGACGACACAACTGGGACTCCCCAGAGTAGAACGTGGGAGGTGGAAGGCGGGGTTCAGTAGAACGAATGGACTGGATCACTGGAGTCGGTGGATCCGCCGTAGTTTGTTGTCGAGAAGCAGCAGTCTCAATACTTAATTGCTGTACCTGTTTCATCAGTTCAGAAACTTGGGTCACTAGCGTCTGTATTGCACGACCCGTGGCCATAGTCTGTTCCTCCTGTTGCTGGAGACTAACATCGCTTCTGGCCAATACATTCTGCAATTCCGCTGTGCTTGCTGGATCCATTGATGGTCGGTGCGTTCTGTCAGAATGAGAGTCGTAGATCCAAATGCAAGCAAACAGTTTATTGAAGGCAGGTTGAACAAATGATAATACTCAAAACACCACGTATACCAGGCGGGCGACCAGGATACAAATACACCCGGAGAGGATGAGTGATATGAATAATCCTGTGTGGATGCCAAACAGGAACTGGAATGAAGCAAACGATCTCCAGAAGTCTGGGAACACAGACGAGATCGAGGAAATAACTCCAGGCAATAATCACTCCTGCTAGATATAAGCAGCTAACAACAGAATTAACTAGCTGCAGCTGCGGGCTGATTAAATGATCAGCTAGTTACTAAGCAACAAACAAGACTACACACTCAGATCCCACACCCATAACAACCAACAGATACACAAAACGAACACATGGATCGATGAACCGTGACATCTTCTGCATGCATGATCCCTTCTAATCGCTTTGATACAGGAGACACAACATCTACACTACCAGTCAAAAGCATTTTTTTTGTTGTTGTTATGTGTAATTCACATCCTGATATGAAGTTGTTGTTATTGTTTATAGCAGATTCGTGAGGTTATTTGCAGTGTAATAGCATAGTACTCATTACTCAATAGTACCTTGTTTGCTTTACCTTTAGAGAAACATATTTAGTAAAGAATTAATGTTAATATGTGTATTCTTATTCTAATTATAAAATAGATTAAATTGGTATAAGTTTTTAGAAACGGAACGTCTACTTACACCAAGTGCAAATTGCCCAACTAGTCTACAACTAAGTTTTTCGTTTGTACTACAACTATACTTAAAGTGAACTTAGTCAAATACTTGTAAAGTACACTTAGAAGTATACTCTCAGTAAACTATACTAGTTTAGTAGATTTATACTGCAAGTAAGTTTTCTTTAAGTGAACATAATATCCTACTTATAGTTTACTATTTAATATTATTTTTGCACTGTAAGTATCCTACTATGTTCCTATTTAGTTATTAGTTTTTTTATACTTGAAATATACCTTTAACTGTACTTTAACTCTGTCCATACTTTAACTCTTTCCATATTTCCATATTTTATTCTAGCTACATGCATTGTTTTATTAACACTTGAATGTGGGTAAGTTTCATAAAAAAAAATAAATAAAAAAAAAAACATTTTAAATAAAAAGCTGGGAAAATCGCATTTTGGTCAAAGACTACGTCCTGATAGGATTCAGAATGATGATCAAAACATTGATGGAGTAGATCGAGTCCATCAACACCCCTAAAGCTTCACATTAGCCACACATTTCAACATTTCATCATAGTGCAGCAGATTAGTAAAAAAAACGTTCACTTTGGTATAGAAGCATGAAATTTGGCACAGATACTCTCTAAGGGCCACTATTTTGGAAAAAGGCGTTGGCCACTCAAAAATTCAATATGGATTTTGAAAAATGGCTGCCATTGCTATTCAATGCTTATTATATCAATTATTCAAACAGTGATCCAAGCATAAAATTTGATACAAATACTCTCTAAAGGACATTTTTGTCCCTCAAAAATTCAAGATGGCCACCATTTTTAAAGATGGCCACCGTTCCTGTCGAATATTAATTATTTCAAGTGTTCAATTGGTGATGCAAGCATAAAACTAGGCTGAAATACTCTTCAAGGAACACTCTTTTGGAAAAAGGTATGTGCCACTCAAAAATTCAGGATGGCCACCATTTTCAAGGGATTGACCATTTCTGTCAAATAGTCATAATGTCTGCTTTGTCTGCCTCCTCTCCTTTGACCTGTCCAGCTTAGTTAAACTTGCCAGGGATACAAAATCCCCGCCGGCATAGGTCTCAGGTTCATTGGAATAAACAAGCCTCTCCACCACGGCAAGGTGTAGTCCACAGAGAGGAAGTGCCACTGTTAGAAAAAGGATATGCTGCTGGTACAGGTTGCACATATAGTGGGGAGAACAAGTATTTGATACACTGCTGATTTTGAAGGTTTTCCTACTTACAAAGCATGCTGAGGTCTATAATTTTTATCATAGGTACATTTCAACTGTGAGAGACGGAATCTAAAACAAAAATCCAGAAAATCACATTGTATGATTTTTAAATAATTCATTTGCATTTTATTGCATGACATAAGTATATGATCACCTACCAACCGGTAAGAATTCCGGCTCTCAGAGACCTGTTAGTTTTTCTTTAAGAAGCCCTCCTGTTCTCCACTCATTACCTGTATTAACTGCACCTGTTTGAACTTGTTACCTGTATAAAAGACACCTGTCCACACACTCAATCAAACAGACTCCAACCTCTCCACAATGGCCAAGACCAGAGAGCTGTGTAAGGACATCAGGGATAAAATTGTAGACCTGCACAAGACTGGGATGGGCTACAGGACAATAGGCAAGCAGCTTGGTGAGAAGGCAACAACTGTTGGCGCAATTATTAGAAAATGGAAGAAGTTCAAGATGACGGTCAATCTCCCTCGGTCTGGGGCACCATGCAAGATCTCACCTCGTGGGGCATCAATGATCATGAGGAAGGTGAGGGATCAGCCCAGAACTACACGGCAGGACCTGGTCAATGACCTGAAGAAAGCTGGGACCACAGTCTCAAAGAAAACCATTAGTAACACAATACGCCGTCGTGGATTAAAATCCTGCAGCGCACGCAAGGTCCCCCTGCTCAAGCCAGCGCATGTCCAGGCTAGTGTTGTCACGATACCAAAATTATTGTTTCGATACCGATACCAAGTCAAGTATTGCGATTTCGATACTTTTTCGATACTTTTCCTGAAAAGGGAGAAACACTCTCAAATATCATTGCTGTGCTTTATTTTAAAACCGGGACAACAATCTAATCATATAACACACTAATAAATGAACATATTAACAGCAGATATATAAAACATTTGAACAAAATATGAAATATTTTATCAATTTAGCAGCATTATCTTATTTATCATAAGAAACATAAGAGCTTTATCTTGATTCTGAACTTTGAATAAAAATATGAACAGCGATTATATTAAACAATGTTTAATATTGATAACATATGATAAGCCTCATTGGTGATATATTTGACGTGGGGAGAGAGTTGTGGAAGGCCTATACTTCATGTTAAACATAAATATATAGCAGCAAAGACAACATTGGCAGTGTTGACAGCAAAATAGGCTACAGAATAATTCGTTCTGTATTGAGAGGTGCAATATTTGAAAATCGATCATATTTTTTTTAATTACATGTATTGTATTTATGTCAAAACTTTCAAACATCAAAATGTCATTCATTAATATGTATTCGTGTCAAAATTACATAGAAACATGAACATCTTTTCCTATTCTGTTTTGCCAACACGCGTGCGTGTCGCGTGAAAAATAGGCGTCGGTTCTGTTTCTAGCATGCGCGCGTTTTCCGCGCGTCTCGAGCTGCGCCCAGACGCGTGTCATGCAGGCAGTTAACATGGGAGCAGAAACAAAAACGGACACGACACGCAGCCAGTGTGTCGCCGACCTTTCAAATCTGGAACGCGGTCATTCTTAGAAGTATCGATACTAATAAATTAAGGAATCGTGACGTTTTTAATTTCCGGTTTACTTTTGAGGTATCGGTGCACCGTGCAACAGAGCAAGGTAGGCAACGTACTTCCATATGTCACTCCTCGCGTCATATTTGTCTACGAGTCGTGGACCACTTGTGCTCGCACATGCAGCCATCTCGCTGTAGTGTTTTGTCACATGGCACTGACAGCGGCAGGTTCTTTGCTGCGTGCGTCAGGAAAAAAAACGCAGACGTCCATAGGGAGGGTTTTTTTTTTTAAGTATCGATACTGAAAAATTTAGGTATCGTTATGTTTTTAATTTCCGAGTATCGCGATACTTTTGAAGTATCGATACACCGTGCAACACTAGTCCAGGCCCGTCTGAAGTTTGCCAATGACCATCTGGATGATCCAGAGAAGGAATGGGAGAAGGTCTTGTGGTCTGATGAGACAAAAATAGAGCTTTTTGGTCTAAACTCCACTCGCCGTGTTTGGAGGAAGAAGGAGGATGAGTACAACCCCAAGAACACCATCCCAACCGTGAAACATGGAGGTGGAAACATCATTCTTTGGGGATGCTTTTCTGCAAAGGGGACAGGACGACTGCACCGTATTGAGGGGAGGATGGATGGGGCCATGTATCGCGAGATCTTGGCCAACAACCTCCTTCCCTCAGTAAGAGCATTGAAGATGGGTCGTGGCTGGGTCTTCCAGCATGACAACGACCCGAAACACACAGCCAGGGCAGCTAAGGAGTGGCTCCGAAAGAAGCATCTCAAGGTCCTGGAGTGGCCTAGCCAGTCTCCAGACCTGAACCCAATAGAAAATCTTTGGAGGGAGCTGAAAGTCCGTATTGCCCAGCGACAGCCCCGAAACCTGAAGGATCTGGAGAAGGTCTGTATGGAGGAGTGTGCCAAAATCCCTGCTGCAGTGTGTGCAAACCTGGTCAAGAACTACAGGAAATGTATGATCTCTGTAATTGCAAACACAGGTTTCTATACCAAATATTAAGTTCTGCTTTTCTGATGTATCAAATACTTATTTCTTGCAATAAAATGCAAATTAATAACTTAAAAATCATACAATGTGATTTTCTGGATTTTTGTTTTAGATTCCGTCACTCACAGTTGAAGAGTACCTATGATCAAAATTACAGACTTCTACATGCTTTGTAAGTGGGAAAACCTGCAAAATCGGCAGTGTATCAAATACTTGTTCTCCCCACTGTATCTGCAAGATGGAAGGCGGAAGGACCATCAGAATTGAGACTGGTTTCAACAATATAGGTCACCAGTTCAGAAAGAGCCATAGGAAAGATGGCTGGTTGAATAGTTTCACTCTGTGACTCTTTCTCAAGCCTTCTGAGGTGGAGTTTCTCTCTGTTGTAAAGATGAATGAGACACAAATTATGGTATTTCAGCTCCTGTGCAATGGCATCAGCACCACTTAGTTGAGACAATAATTTAGCATCATTCAGTGTTTGTGCACATTCATGTAGTCTGTCATTCAGTTGCTTTGCCATTACCTGACGTAGGTCAGATTCAGGAGATATGTTATCACAAAGAAAGCAAACCTGATCATCTAGACTTTTTTGCATCATGGTTCTGCGATGCTTTGTTTGGCCTTCATCTGTCTCACTACATTGAGCATCGGATTGTTGCTTCTGGGCACGAAGTAACTTTGTGTTGTTGAACCGAAGTCGACAATTGTAGTGATACTTCGCTTGGTTACTTCTCAAAGTAGCTTCTATACCCCCACCTTTATCCAGTCATTCCAGGTCCAGGGTCATTGGCATTTTGCTCATCTTGTGAAAGAGTGGAATGTTGGTGGCAATCATTTTATAGCCATAATGTTGAGAAACATGACGGGTAGGTGGTGATTGGAGGGGTTCCTTTGTGTCTGTCTGACAAAGACAACATTTCATCCAATCCGTTGGCCTCTTGGCTGACATGGGATTTTCATTTGCCATTTTGGGGGTTTGTTGTCTGATTAAGGCCGAGGGGTTATCCCTTTACCACCTCAATCATAGACATAGTACACATTCAGGTATGGGATACAACTAGGTACGGGTCACCTACACCTAGCCCGATCATTCATCCAGTGCCATTTAAGTCCCGTGTGATCTGTACACCTTCCAGGTAAGCATACATGAACAAGTCATGTATTGCCCCGCTTACCCTTGGCTCGGCTCTCCCACACTGGCACAACCTGTCAACACTAAACTTAGCTATACTATTACTACTAGTCAAGAACTACAGTGTAAGTAAAACTAGATCAGCTGACACTGAACCCCATGCTGAGTTCCACAGCAGTGAAGTCACCAGTGTGCCCTGGTTGTGTAATGACGTTCACTCTATTAAACAAAACCTTCCTTAACACATTAAATTGAGCTCTGACAGAAATGGTGGCCATCTTGAAAATGGTTGCCATCTTGAATTTGAGCGGCACACACCTTTTTCCATGATAATGTTCCTTGAAGAATATTTGTACCAAATTTCATGATAGCATCACCATTTGAAAAAAAGATGTAAGGATTCAAGAGAAATGGTGGCCATCTTGAAAAATGGTAGCCATCTTGAATTTTTGAGGGACAAGCACCGTTTTCCAAAAAGACATTCTGAAGAGAGTATTTTCACAAAATGTTATGCCTACATCACTGTTTGAACAATTGACATGATGAGCATTTGACAGAAATAGGCCGCCATTTTGAATTTTTGGGTGGCCAACGCCTTTTCCCCAAAAAGTGACCCTTATAGAGTATCTGTGCCAAATTTCATGCTTGTATACCAATTTGAACGATTCTCTTGAAATATACCATTAATCTGCTGCACTATCAGGCAGTTTTGAATTTATATGCTATTTAATGTTTGATGATCGCGTTATTTTACATTTGCATTATCAATCTTCTTTCACTTGTTTCTGCTTCTTCTTCACCTGTGTTTTAATCCGGAGATTCTGTGCCATTTCAGAAGATGCGTAATAGCGCCCCCTATCGTATAACAGTGAAAACATGGATAGCTGCGAAAAAAAGGCGGGGAAAGAGTAAAGTAGATTTGAAGTAAAGATTTGATGTACACTACAAGTGAACTAACCAACACAAAAATTCAGATACTCAGAATTAGTAACATTTCTGTTTTCTTTAATCAATATTTTTAAACAATGTAAGTTTATAAGACAGTGGGTAAAACTATGTGAAAATAGGTATTTCTTGGCTACTCAATCAAAAGAGTAAATACAACTACAAAACAAGTATACAAAGAATACTTAATTATACTTTTAATTATACGAATTATATATTAAGTCGAATTGCGCCAAAAGAGTAACACCTGACGATGTCGGATGTAAGAGTAGCGTATGCTTTGACGCCTCTCGCGGTTCAAACAAACAGGGCTGTGCAACAAACTCAAGCTCCTCCGACATTTCTCTTTAAAAATTGTCGTTTTAGACTTCTAATTCGTGACTGGTGTTTTGTTTTGCTGTATCCTCTGCACTTCCGCATTCGTCATTACGTCATGTGCCAGGTCAAGGTTTACTCTTTCGCGTAAACCTCAATGCGTACGGCCGTCTGCCGGTATTTATTTTAGTTAATAAAGTTCTAAATATAGATATTTTTCTTACACGAACAAATCACTTCAGAAGGCCTTTAACCCCCCAGAGCTGTGTGGAGCACTTTTATCATGGATGGATGCACTTTTATGGACTTCAAATCAGAAACGACCATTCCCTGCCATTATAAGGCTTGGATGAACTCCGATTGTAGTGCAATTTTAAGTATATTTCTGAGAAGGACTGATTTACTGAAGTATACTTATTTTTAGTAAAAAAAAAAAAAAAGTATACTTATAGCACACTTGAATAAACTTCTTTTTCGTAAGGGTAGGACATGACGATACACTGAGTTGGCTGGCAATCCTAGATTATAAAGTGGTAGCCGTAAGCAATAGGCAAAAGAGGATGTGAAGGACGAGGACAGAATGTTGATTGCACATTGTCTCGAGGGTATTTCTCACTCCTGCTCCCCTACAGAGGTGACTCATCACAGTACAGTAGGATATCCAACCAGATAACAAAACTTTGCCATATTTAAATGTAAATTGGGTTTCCAATTCATACTTGATCAATCATAATATATAAAAAATACTTTAGTTAAAATAGAAAAATGTATCTGTTTATTTTGTCTCCTTATTACCATTTATTTTGCTCAAAACAATAGTGAATCATGAAGAGGAAGTGACGTCATCTGAATTTTTCATATCGCATGTTGCGATAGTCTTTTCTTCCCTATTGAGATGTAATCCAAGTGAAACGGCTTCTGGAACAAGAAAAAAATTGTCCATTTTGATTTTATGGTGACTTTATAAGCGAGTTCTATTCTCATTTAATATCATTTGTTGTTTTCATGCTTGACAAAAGTATATCCATAAATTACCCATATCCTATTTCCACCCTGTCACATTATAAACTAATTTTTATTTTGTTTGTTTATTTCTACAATTTATACAAAGTAATATCGTTGATGTTTGAATGCTAAAGATAGGAGAAAAATTTTGGTTTGAAAAGTTTCCCCGGTCACAAGTTTAGAATATTCAAATCATTGTTATTTGTTGAGTAATTTATCTTGAGAAGATGAAATTCAATTTATTCATTTTCAATACATTCTTCAATACATGGGTTTCAATGTATTCAATACAATACACTAGAAAGTTACAGAAAGGTCAGTTTGATCAGGGATGCAACTAAACTCAGTGGACCTTGAGTGTTTAAGCTTGAAGATTAACCTTAAAATGACCTTTCCAACATGTAAAAGGCAATTTTTTTGTTATAATTTTTCAGTTTTGAGATAGCAGAATAGAAAGGTAACCAAAACAAAAAACAAAGGCAACTAATAATATTGCTACTAATTTGAAATATGTGTCTCCAACAAACTTTTGTGAAATGGTTTGGGCCCATTTCACTATTGACATCTTTTACATCCAGGATCATGCATAACATGATCCTGAGCTTAGTGTTGGACTTACAGAGAGATGAACAGAAATTCATCATTGTTCTTTCAGATTGTTGTTAGTACATGGTCATTTTTCAAAATTATCTTGGAACAAGGATTCCTAATCATGAACAGAGCTGACCCTGCCACATTGATCAAAGTGTCAAGGCTGTAAGAGAGGATAATTGAAACAGAAACGACACAGTTTCTTTTGAATATCTTCTGGAAAATGGTCTCAGATCTTTACTTTACTAAGACCTCAATGTGTTTACACACACTAAATTTCATCAAAATGAAATAAATCCAATCCAATTTACAAATTCTGGATGTTCTGCTGATGTGCGCAAGGTTTTTTTTTTTATCTGATCGAAACAACAGTTGGAATCAAGCATTTAATTTATGTTTAGATTTGCAATTGAAGTTTAGATTAAATCATCAAAATATGAGAAAAAAAAATACAAATAAATAAATAAAAATTATATATATATATATATATATATATATATATATATATATATATATATATATATATATATATATATATATATAAAATATGACGGAAGGACAAAACACTAAACTTTGTTAAGGTATTATTTTTAAATTATTTTGAATAAATGGCAAACTACAGCAACAGGTTTTATTTTACTATGCAAAAATATTTCTCTCTTGTTTTTGCATGTGTTCATAATTTCTTTGTTTGACAGCCTGACAAAAAATGATGTCCGCAAGATTTGGTAATAGAGGTCGACCGATTCATCGGTCGGCCGATTAATCGGCCGATTTTTTGCATTTTTAACATAATCGGCATCGGCCAATATCCAAGTGTATCAAGCCGATTATTAGGCAGGCGCATCTGTGGGCAGCCTAGTGTTGTTGTTGTTGTTGTGGAACACGCGTTCGACGCACGCTGCGCCTAGAGTCATTCTCCAGCAGAGTGAGCAGACCTCATCCAGTGCTTAAGGAAGGAGCTAAGTTCCTTGGAGAAAACTCCTTTATATTTAATTAAAAACTTTTGATATGTTACTGCCAACTTAGAGAAAAAACATGAATAGGCGACATGACGTTCGGCTACTTTGAAATTGATAGCGTAGTTGAGGTTGCATTAGCACAGCAGAAGGGTTGCTATCATGTCACAATAAGTAAGCAAGAATTTACAGACAGTGAATCTGAGACTTTTATTTGTTCTGTTTGTGTGTCTTATATTTGAGAGGGTTGTCACTCAATGCAGAGAAATAAGTAATAAAAAAGAGACCAACTATATGCAAGTGAAGGACTGGCTTTGCTTTGCTAGCGTCGTTGTCGCTAGGGTTGGGTAGCTACAGACAGACCCGGAGCTAATACGGCACTGGTGCCTTAACGACCGTTATTTACCGGACCGAATATCAACGCACATTTCTGTGCTTCATTTCAGTGCTACTGTTATGTCTGTGCTTCTCTTGGATGCTCTGAAAACGGACGTTAGAATAACAGAAACATCGCTTCGCTGCACTTGACACTAGTCAGCAGTTAACTTTAGCATTCCGTTAGCTAGTAGCTGGATTAAACACGGTTAAAATGCTGGCCAAACAGTAATGTGTGACTGTATTTCACTGTAGACTAGGGGTGGAACGGTACATGTATTCGTATTGAACCGAAACGGTACAGGCGTCACGGTTCGGTGTATAAATTTCCACGGAGAATACACGCTATAAAAATAAATAAAACTCTCGTGCAAAGTAATGCGGAACTACTGTTAGATACGCGGGTTCTTTAGGGACACCTAATCTGTAGCTCCGCTTTAGCTCCGGCTGCGATGTAAAGATTGCAATGCTGGAATATGTTGTGTGTGTGTGTGTGTGAGAGAGAGAGAGAGAGAGAGAGAGAGAAAGAGGCGTGGGCGCGATCGAGATCGAAAAGTCGCGTGTGTTTAAAGTCGCAAAGTGTTTACTTGTATTTGTGTACAAACGCGCGCGTGTGTGTGTGAGGCGCGGGCGTGATCGAACAGTGGAAACATAAAAACATACTCCGTCATTTTGTTTATCAGGACATCATTCAAACTGCAAAGTGTTTAAGTTACTGTTAATTAAAATGTTAAGGAAAACAAATATATTAATCTGAAATGTAGCAAATTAATTTTCAATTCATTCAGGTACAATTACCAAACATATCTCAAGGTCTTTTTGTCTTTTGTACAAGTGCAGATTGGTAAAGTGTTCAATAAATGTTTTTGTTGAGAAATTTTTTCTATCTTAAGTAATTATTTGTGTTACATTTTATCTTTCAAATAGAGGTTAAAAACAAGCACATAATCGGCCAAATATCGGCCAAAATAAATCGGCAGCATTAATCGGCCATCGGCCGACCCGGATTTCAAAAGATCGGCATCGGCATCGGCCTGAAAAAAAACATATCGGTCGACCTCTATTTGGTAATGTTTCATTGCGTTATCACAAATAAAACAAATGACTCCAAGTTGACTCCAAGCCAATATGCTTTCAAAATCTTGAATACATTTTTAATAATATTTGAATAAAGGGTGAAGATGTCAATTTTCCTAGGCCGGATATCACTTTTGGCCACGACTATATATCAGAGAGAAACGGGTTCTCAACAAGAAAAAAATGTAGGGCGGGACTTTATTTTGTCCATGAGGAATTGATTGGATGGTTGTTGTTTGCTATTGGTCAATCTCATGTGAGTGACAGGTTGTCCCGCCCTCACGCCAGTAAACATGTCATCAGAGAAGAGATTATGAGGGCACATGAATTAAAAAATAATGATGTGCACAGATAAATCATTTATAATAAATACTGAAATATTCCATAAAAAATAAGAAACGTCCATTTTGATTTCATGGTGACTCTAAGGAATAAAGAGAAGAGACACTGTGATTCAAAAACTCACTGATCAGATAGTCCATCACATGTCAGACGCCACGCTCCGTCCTTGCCAAACTACCAAACAGCAGCAGCTGGTACACACTCCGCTGGGCATTTTCCACTTTTCCCGTCACCGCTCCATCACATCTGAAGATGAGAGGCTGTAATTCACAGGCTATCTATTCTCAAGGTTTAGCCACACAGTCTTACCCCTCCACTCGTCCATCCACCACAGCTCCCAAACCAGGGTGGTATCCATCTCCTGGCTGCAGGACAACCTCTTCCGGCATGGCATCACTCCCAGTGCCCCACTTACAGCCATCAGTCACTGTCTCAGCTGATAGCCCCATGTGTCAGCCGTATGGATGACCGTCGCTTACCTGTACGGTCCTGCATGCCAATAGACTCAGAGTTATGGGGAACAGAGTAGTCAGTCTGTTCAAGTATTTCACGTCATCTGTGACGGGATGGAAAAGCATCTTATATTCATTAAGGCTGTGAAGTGTGAGTATACTGCAAAAATCTATTTCTTTTCTCGTTTTCCAAGAAACCAAGTTCATTTTTCTCATTTGAAGCACTTGATTTTGATAAATTTATCAGAAAACAAGACTTAATCTTCTTAAGTAAATTACTTCTGTTTAGATATTTGTACCGGAAAACAAGACAAAAATACTGTGTAAGAAATTTACCTTGTTCAGTGATAAGAATCAGGTTTGAGAAGTAAACAACTGCGATGCTAACTTAGCTATATATGTCAATAGCGTGAGAGCATCGCGTGACATAATAGTGTTTCTCTAGTAACTATTGATCAAATGAGTAGCAGTGTAGTGCGACGAAACAGTTTTAATGTCTTAGCTAAGAGAATTGAACATGCAAACCTAAATGATTCTCTCTCAAAATTAGCATAGGAAAGTTTGATTCATTGTAGTAAATTGCTTCATCCTGACATAGATATACATTCTCTCTGTAGCATTGGAAAGTCTGATTCATTATTACCCAATTTTATTTATAGCTTGTAGATTGTGGTTTGCTTGATTACTTAAAGTAACTAATTCCATTACTTGTTTACGTTTTTTTTTTTTTTTGGAAAGCAAAGTTACTTTTGAGTTACTTTTTCTCAGCTGGGCTGAGCTTGCTTAAATAATGAAAATATAAGATTCTATTTTTGGCTAATGTAAAGGTTCTTTCACACTAAAAGTGAAATGAATAAGCTTCAGGCTAAAGGAAATGTAAATTTACTCCAGTACAATAGAGGGCGCAGCTCAAACAAACCTTTCAGCTGGGCTGCCATTCTGAATCACAGAAGAATAGGACGCAGGAGAAGAAAGTCTAACACTCTTAACTTCAGTAATAAAAAAAAAAAAAAAAAAAAAAAATGAACAAATGTGCTGTTTCTCTTAAGTCATGTTTGCTTATTAGTATGGTTGAATGGATCATTGAAGGTCAGCAGCAAAGACACTGGTTAATAAAGTGAGATTAAATACATAAAGTCTTTGTTTTATTTAACATGCTTCATTATTGCAGGTAATATTCTGCGTTTGCATTTCACTGTTTGGTTCATTTTGAGGGATACTGAATCTGTTTTTCTGTAAGTGAGATGAGTAAATGCATTCTCGCATTTAAGGAAGCAAATTAGTCTCAAATATAATTCACGCAAAAAACATGATTCACACTAGAGCTTAGATCGGGCCCAACAAATCAAGCCCGACCCTACCCGAGCCCGTTGTGTCCGAGCCTGGCCCGGCCCGACACGTTCACTGTAATTATGAGCCCGAGCCCGATTTAAACCCGACCATTTTTAATATGTGGGCCGTTATAACCATGCAGGGGCAGCGATATAATTTTTTCTAATGCAGGTGCTGCTGCGCTAGATCATTTAGGCTACGGGGGGAGCTGCACAGTTATATATGTTATATAAATACTTTTAATAAATGAGCAAAAATTGGCCACTCAATATTAAATATTCGATTATTTTAATTATCACAATTAAAGTTTTAATTTTATTAAATTGGACAAGCACAACATTCAGCATTCAATCAAATATTCTTAAAGATTAATTATTATTTATAATGTTACTTCAACATATTGTTATTTCAACATAATATGTGTGTGAGCAACAAGCAAGATGTGCATTTGTAAATTCGGTAACAGCGCGAGTTTCAAATGGTGTAAAAGTGACCGCGGCGCGCCCGCGACTCCATGTCGTGATGTCTGGTAAATTGCTTTTTATTAAATCTAGGCAATTGGTTGATGAAAAATTTATTAAAATTAAAATACAATTTATACTAAACGAAATTCACTATAAAGAAAAGCTTTCTTCAAAACAAAACTTAAACTTTAAACTAAATGTGCTTATTCAATGGCTAAAACACGTAGGCTACTACAGACTCTCTTTTTGAACAAACTGCAGCACATTCGTTTAATTCTGAATTTTGCACATATTGAAAGGCATTTGTTTGTGCATAGTAAAACATATCTGTAACATTTATCCCATTCATAATTGTGCGTGCATTTATTAATTATTATCTTAATGAATAATGCGACAAGGATGAAGCATGTAAATTGCGTTGTTTGTTTATTCAGAAATAATTGAATGGATCGGAAAAGTAACAAAAGAGGACATCGAGGGCTGAGGCTGACTATCATAATTTCTGTCATGGCAAGACACACTTCATGTGTCTGTTCATCGTCGAAGTCCCCGTTTTTGTTTTTTTTTGCTGTCATGGGCGAGCAGCGTGCCGCATTTACTGCACGAGACAAAGCCAACACATATGTTGTCACTCCCCACGACTAGTTTAAAATGTTTCCATACCTCCGATTTTCCTCCAAACTTGCTCAAAGTTAATTCTCCTGTTTTAATTTTTTTTTTTGCTTCTTCAAGCACTTAAGAATAGTAGACTACAGCACGCACAGCAGGTGTGATGCGTCACGCGTGCGAGACTGCGAGTGCGAGTGGACGAGACGCTGCGCATGACACGTGACGTGCTTTATCAAGGGCCCGACCCGACCCGGCCCGAGGACAGTGGCGGGAAATATCGGCCCGGCCCGCGGGTCGGGTCGGGTCGAGTCTGGGCTCGGGCAGAGAATCTAAGCTCTAATTCACACATGCATAAAACCTAATTCATGTCCACACAAAAAAAATCACCTTGGATTTGTGTGTGTGTTTTTGAGACTTTCCTGGCAGCGCTCTCCTCCTACAGAGCAGTCGTACTTTTTAGCCAATCAGATTTAAGCTTATCAATCGACCAATCAGTATCACGTGAGGGCGGGCCTACCTTCATGTTACATCATCAAAAAAAAAATTTTGTGTGTGTGTGTATGTGAATTAGGTTTCATGCATGTGAAATTGCCTATGCATGTGAATCATGTTTTTTGCGTGAATTATATTTGAGACTAATCCGCTTCCATACACATTTAACTACAATAACCATCATGTTCACACAAAGCCTTTGCACACTCCTGATTTCTCTCAACGTGGTTTCAGTGTAAAACAAAATAACTTCCGTTATTTATTTAAAAGAGTAAACTCGGATATTTTGTTGTAAATTTAAAAGTAGCTCATGCGTTACATTAGTGACTTGAAAAAAATAACCTAATTATGTAACTCGTGTTACCTGTAATGCAGTACCCCCCAAAACTGTTAGTTTTTTTTCTCACTTCAAAAGAGGTTGAATAAGAGAATATGGCTGAACAGAAATGAGGACATTAGTTTCCAATAATTATTTGAGTAAAAATAGCAATGTACTTGGTGCAATAATCTTTTCAGCTTCTTGGTTTAAAGCTTATAGGAATTTTTTTTAGAGATCTTATACAAACAAAGACTTTGCAGTATCAATTGAGAATATAATCCTGTCATTATTGGGGCCCAAGGGAGGCCTTTTTCAGCCACTCAGACGATGACAGTTCACAGTGAGTGCCTATTATTCAGGACTAAATGGAACTGAAAATGTACATTCCACATTGAACTGGCTGCTGAAAGTACAGTCCTCATGCCAGAAGAAATGCCATTAGTGTTCCCATTCACTTCAGTCCAAATAGGCTGAAGTCAGTCATTTGAACGTCACGATGGTATGGAAGAGTTTACTTTTATTGCCGTCTCCTATACAACTATCTTTAACATTGAAAATGTATTTTTATCTTTGTGAATGCCTACTGACCCGTAGATGTTAAATATTAATTCCATAGTATCTAAACTAATTTTGATTTAAAATCAGGAGTTTGAAAATGAAAGCACAAAACATAGAGGCAGAAATAAACAAGTGGGTTTTAGAATATTTAATATAAAAACATTTACATATGTTCACTTATTATTTCAGATTAATCATGAAATATCACTAAACCAGCAAAGGCTCTATTATTTATTATAATTATATTTTCAATTAAATTCACATTTATTAGCGCTTTTCACAACACATTGTTTCAGAGCAGCTTTACAGAAAATGCATGCGTCTACATTACAATTTAGAGTGATCTGTTATCAAAGGTGACTGTGTCCAAGTTACGTATTTCAGATCACGCAGTTAGCTAACATCATGTATTCATTTAAGGCAGAAACAATGAGCTCACTGAAGTAATTATTACAAGTTGTGAACATAATGATTACAATATATAGAAAAATTGGCATTGATGCATGTTGATTCAGAATTCTATAATTGTAAATTAATAATTCTATATTGTAGAAATTGGTCAATTCGAGAAAGGCCTCAAGTCATGTTTATTTAAATGTTTATTTGACAAATATTTCTTTGATTGGAAGCATTCAGTCGCTCATGAGGTTCTTCATTCAAGTATTGTAATTACATAAAACATCAGTTATTGGTGTATTGTTACTTTTGGTGCTGTATCTATTCATTGTGGTATAATAATGTGATTTCTGGCCTATAGATGTATTATGATATCAAAATGACCAAAAGTAACACTTGCATCATCAGGAGTGCTAAATTCAACATCTGATTTTATTAGGTAAGGCACTTTGAAATGGATTCTCTCGCATACAAGCTTTTATTTATTCTTCTGTGGTTTATTCATTGAGACTGCCTTTATCTCACAGGGTATCTCTGTTTCTACATCTTTCTGTTTCGACCGTCTTTCACTCCCTGCTGGCTTCTCCCGCCAACACCGGAGCCATATCATTTAACACATACTGTCACTGACGCTGAAACCTATAGGACGCTTGTCTAACAGGGTTCCCACACTTCTTGACCATTGCATTTCCATTAATTATTTAGTTGTTCATGATTAATAAATAAGGATTTTTAAAACTATAGAGAATGCACTCACAAAAAGCTATTTTTATACCCAATGAAATATTTAAGCGTAACCAAAAACCGTTTCGCTAATTGCCGTGACTTTTTCCAGGCTGCAATTCGCAAATATTTAATGATATTTCCAGGTTTTAATCGTGGGAACCCTGTTCTAGGACACAAGTTCTAGGTTTTGAATATAATCTACTTCATACTGGAAATAGTTAATTAGCAGCTAAATTATTCAGTTAATTTATATTAATCTAATGAGTTCCCTTGTTGCTGAATATTTCATAAGTGTGTCAAAATATAAGTATGTTCCAATAAAAATGTGCCTCCATTAATTTGACATCTGTATAATTGACCATCAGTGGAGGTGATTGAATGTTACAATTAAATGCACTCATTTACATTCAAGAAACCTGTATAAAAATGTCAGACTGACTGGAACATGTGGATTAAAAATAGCTTCTATTGTTGCTTAATTCACTTGAGCTCCGATTATCATAATTCAAACAATACAATCAAATACGATTTGTGATCTCATATTATTAATTTATAGGATGCAATAATGGCTGTTCCTGGGTGAACAATTAGAACAGAACACAATTTTTTTCAGCCATTTACTCCCTTGGGACTTTAGGGCTGTGGTTAGATTCAGCATTCCCTCATTTCCAATGGTAATTGCATGTGCAATCCAGTTAATGACACTTTAGTTTGCATGTAAAATTACTACAACCTGTTATGTTAATATCTCATGAACATTCTCCTTTTACACCATTAGGAGAGTGTAATGACTGTAGAACTCGCATAAAGCAATCCCAGCCAATATACCAGCACAAAATGCTGTTCCAAATTTAATACCATTTTTAGCCACACAGAGGCAGCATTTATCAACAAAACACTAGAACTGAAACCTTGATTTTCTTGCTTATGCTTCATACTTAATGTTCAAGAACCCTCAGCTAAAGGAATTAAGTCCAACTTCGATTTAATAACAATGACTCACTTGATTTTACAGCAAGCAACACTGTAGTGTAACCAGCTAGGCTCATGATTATTTAGGCTGCAAAAAATATAAATTACTGCATTTTCATTAGACATTTCCTGATGTAATTTCTTCATGTGTAATATAATGTTGATTTCGTTTCTTAGTAGTGTTGTTAAATGCTCTTGGGTTTGGTCTGAGAGCGATGTTTGGATATGACAGCAGCATACTCTCTACCTGAGCGGTATATGGTGCGTTTTAGTTCAGGCGTAGAGAAATCCACATGAAACAAGCCGAAGCGCACACTGAAGCCATCAAGCCATTCAAAGTTATCCAGCAGTGACCAGGCAAAATATGCCTTTACATTCACTCCATCTTGACTGATAGCTGGAAAACAAACACATCATCCATATTATAATAATATAGTATATAATATTTGAAAAACTTTCAGTAGTCTGGGTCTCAAAGCTACAATACAAGGACTTTAATGTCCTGTCAACTGGATTTTACAATTTCAGGACTACATCCACGCTTGTGAAAAAGAAAATACACTTAAAGGGATAGTTCACCCAAAAATGAAACTTGATTTACTCACCCTCAAGCCATCCTAGGTGTATATGACATTCTTCATTAAGACGAATACAATCAGAGGTATATTAAAAAATGTCCTGACCCTTCCAAACTTTATAATGGGAGCCCAAAATTTAAAGCCCAAAAAAGTGCATCCATCCATTATAAAAGTAATCCACACAACTCCAGGGGGTTAATAAAGGCCTTCTGAAGCGAAACGATGCATTTAAGAAAAAAATCCATATTTAAAACGATATTAGCTATAATAAATAGCTTCCGGCAGATGACCGTACGCATAGTAGCATAAGCTTTGACGCTTCTCGCGGTTTAAACAAATAGGGCTGTGCAACAAACTCAAGCTCCTCTACTACTATATCGAAATCCTCTGAGATTTCTCTTTAAAATTTCTCATTTTAGACTTCTAGTTCGTGATCGGTGTTTTGCTCTATCCTCTGCGCTTCCGCGTTCGTCAATATGTCATGCGCCAGGTCAGAGGCTGCAAATCGCTGCGTACGGTCATCTGTCGCAAGCTAGTTATTATAGCTAATCAAGTTTTAAATATGGATATTTTTCTTACAAAAACCCAATGCTTCGCATCAGAAGGCCTGTATTAACCCCCTTTGGATTATTTTTTTATGATGGATGGATGGATGCATTTTTGGGGCTTCAAAATCTCACCCCCCATTCACTGCCATTATAAAGCTTGGAAGAGACAGGATATTTTTTTAAATATAACTCCGATTGTGTTAGTCTGAATGAAGAAAGCCATATACACCTTGGATGGCTTGAGGGCGAGTAAATCATGGTATAATTTTAATTTTTGGGTGAACTAACCCTTTAAGCAAACTTATAAAAGAGTACTTATCATGGCAACAATATACTTACTTAAAAGTAAGTATAACCTGAATGTAGTGTTTTGACACTTAATTGCAATTAAATGAAAATGTATTATAGTATAAATGTATACAATTAGTTCAACTTAAGGGTGCCTTTTGACCCACAAATTCATCTTTGTATGTAATCTCATAATTACTTCTATTGTCTTTAAAATATGGTATTGCCACATGTACTGACAAGCATTTATGGTAAAATAAAATTTACTTAATGTAATTTCTGTTGAAATTCATGTCTTGTTTTTAAATACAAACATAAAGTTGGAATAATAATAATAATCTAGTACATTGCACATTTTTTAGTATGTTATAGTCAACACATCAAAAAAAAGTGTTCTTTTTTTTAAAGGACAACAAAAGATTATTAAAGTAATTATTTAAGAAGCACTTTTAAAGTAAAACTTTTCATTTGACATTATTACAAAGTGTATTACAAACAACTTAAGTGTGTTAAGAAAGTCATGAAAGTGTACTCTCTTTTAAGCACACTTAAATAACCTTTTTGTTTTCATTAAAATTAAATTATCTGCAAGTACGTTTTTTAAGGAAAAACTATTTATTTGTGTTTAAGAACAATACAACTACGCATTGAAGCACACTTTTTCACAAAGGCATTACAAGTCTGTATAAAATTAACTGTATAAAATTAACTTTGTACTCTTGAGCTATTTTATTGTACATTGCGCAGTGTTTAATATGACAGTACCTTTGCCAACTTCCTGCAGAGTGTCCAGATAGAACTGTGAGCGGTCGGCATCTTCTATCTGAACCGGCCCCATCTGCGAAAAGCCATTTTCAGTGATATAGATGGGCAGACTGGAATATGTGTCCTAAAAAAAACAAGCAAATGTAAATTATTTTGTTAACAAGACAATATATGAATCACTGTATAATAAATATACTCCTAATTAAATAAAGGAAAAATAAAGGAAAGTTAGAGAGAATTGGGCACAAATAAATGAAGGTACCTTTATATATTTCAGCAATTTCCGCAATCCATCAGGAACAACAGCCAACCAGTGAACCCCACATATGGGCCATGACGGGTCAACAACCCCCTCTACCCCCTGATCCCCCACGAAACTGAGCTCGTTGTTCTTATCAGCACTACTTAGATCTTTGACTTTCCGAGAGGTGTAATAGTTTAGTGCAAAGAAATCCGCTGTGCCCAAAGGAGTGGGCTCTTCCTTTGAGAAGCGTGGTAGCCGAGAGCCCTGCTTGTATCCCAGATCCAAGCTTCTATTCTCAATCCTGAATCTCATGGACTCTGGGTAATCTCCTGTGCAAAACACAGGGCAGGCAAACCAGCCCAGAGTGAAGTCCTTGTAGCGCTCAGTGGCTGCAGCATCTTTAGGACAGTCCGGGTTCAACGGCTCTACCCAGTCACTGTTCAGGGCAAGAGACACTTGCCCTCCTTGTAAAGGCCTGAAATGAGCATGATAAGTATGCCAGGCTTTGGTGTGGGCACGCAGCATGTTATGTCCCACCAAGTAGACTGATATTCCTGGATCTTTGATCCCAGGGGCAAAGGTGCCATCTTCATGACCCAGCTTGGCACAAACATAGGGCTCGTTCAGTGTGATCCACAGCTTCACTCTGTCCCCAAAGGTCTTAAAGCAAAACCTGGCATAACTTTCAAAGATGTCTGCAATATCTGCTGAGTTCCATCCACCAAGATCCTGTAAGGCCTGAGGTAAGTCCATGTGGTACAATGTGATCATGGGCGTCACATCACAAGCAATCAAGTCGTTAATCACTTCGTTATAATACGCCACACCTGAGGGTTACGGAAAAAAGGTCAAAAACGCAGGTAAGTAACTTTAGGAAGTATAATGATTTAGGTGACAAGTAGGCCAAAATTAAACTTGCAAACCTTTTTACATTGTCCGTGTCAATCCTTTAAATCATTTAGAGTCGGCATGAAAACGATATTTTCCTCACTAATGTGACAAATGTAAATCCGAGTGTAACGGGTTCACGAGCTAGGCAAAATTAGGGCAGGACTTGATTTTGTCCATTAGAAATTGATTGGACAATTGTTGTTAATTGCTATGATCTCATGTGAGTGACGCATCATCAGAAAAGATATGTTGTTGAGAGGTTTTTGATTAAACATTACAATGGTACTTGAATTTTAAAAAAGTGCATTTATAATAACACTGCAATATTCCATAAAAAATTACTTTAAAAAGAATGCACTAAAAATAAAATCCAAGAAAACACAAAAGTTGATGCTTTGTTTCCTCAAACTTGTTCATGGATTAAGAATGCTAGAATTTCAATAAAAGTGTTTTGAGTATAAAGATAAGTATAAAGTATTTTGACTCGTTTTTCATATTTTCCTGTTCCTACAGGTGAATATTTATGCTATTTAGATAAATATCTAATTTTACTTGTGTTTTTTAGTGAGAAGTTATTATTTCAAAGTATTATTTACAGGGTTTGTAAATCTGTTTAGCACAGAGAAAGAACAAGGGATTGACTTTTTTGATTTTACTCTTATGAGCCTCACAAAGAGGGGCATTTTGCCTTGAGCACCTTTTGGATTAACATGATTTGTGGTTCCATCGGGAAGGAGCCGTGACCAGGATATGGACAGACGGTAATGGGTGAGACCAAGCTGTTGGATACATTTCAAGTCCTCTTTCCAGAGCTGATAGCTGTTACAGGCCACATCTCCATTATGGTCTTCAAACACCCGTCCTTTGACGTGACAGAATGTGTCCCATACGCTGTGGCCTCTACCATCCATATTCCAGCCTCCTGCAAGATAATTTAAGGAATCGAAAGGAAAGTTTAGACCCATTATATATAACCTCATTTAATTTTCTTTTGTAATGTACAACTGTCAAATAACAAAGTTTGACTGCTACAAAGTAACAATCCACACCTGCCTTCAACAAAAAGTACTGGGGTGTTATAATCTAGCGATATCATCTTACCATGGTATTTGCATGGTACTATAATGTACTATTAATGAAGAAGACCATATAATTACCATGGTATTTGTTAAGAAACATGACAGTATAATGATGCCACGTTAAAAACCTTGTAGTATTTTTGTAACTAAACAACTCTATGTTCTAAATAATTGCAAATTGTTGCTATTACATGCATCCTGAAATGCTGAATCTGCAAGTGAGTTAAATCAGATAACAAACTCGAAAACCACCGCGACGTTTACTACAGTAAATTAACACAAGTGTAAAATGTACCTTCTATTTGATAAGCAGCAGTCGCAGCTCCCCACGCAAAGTCTTTTGGAAATACGGTGACATCTAGTGCAGACATATTTTAAGACAATGATGAAGAGGAAACTAGACAAAGTTAAACGGAATAAAAAAAATGCATGCAATCAATTCTTCTTCTTCTTCTTCTTTTTAGGTTTTATGGCAGTTGGCATCCAAATTGTTGCATTACCGCCACCTACTGAATTAAATAGTTTTCCCAGTGCAGTATATTTACAGTGACCACCCCAAAGTTCACTGCCCGTTCTGTATGTCATACTCAATTGTCTGAGATGGTATAAATTCTTTCCTCAGCGTATTATCTAGTTCTTCTCCTGATATGTCCACAATGTCCAAAAATCTTCTCGCCGCATCCAACACCATCTTGATCCTCTCCGATTTCCCTTTAATTTCCACAGCACAATTGACCACCATAGCAATAAATCCTAGAAATCGCTTCTTGTCCATGCCAATAACGTTATTCTGATCATCTCCCTTCTTTCCCGTCTCCTGTTCTGTTTGCACTACTGCTCGTTCCATTCTCTTAGTAGCTTCTGCATATGTTAGCCCTTCTTCTGCTCTGATTTTACTCACTTTTACCTGTTTGATTTTTTCAGGACATTGCATTGACCCCGCATGGTGATTTCCCAAACAGTGAATGCATTTTACTTGTTCCTCTTCACACTCCCCTCTTACACAAGTATTTTTTCCACATCTCCCACATCTCCTGACTCCTCTACACACTGCAGCCACATGTCCATGCAATCAATTCTGGCAGCACGTTCGCAGCTTAAGAAAGCGGTGAAGGTCAGCTCGCCCTGCACGTTACGTCATCGCGCACCAACGTCATGAGACCGTACAAGGTACATTTCATTTTATATATATATATATATATATATATATATATATATATATATATATATATATATATATATATATATATATATATATATATATATACATTAGTGACGTTTTTTTACATTATTAACATTTTTGACGTTTTTTGATTAATTTAAATTAGTGACGTTTTTGCTGTTCGGTAGAATAAACGTTAATGATTTGTTTTTAGGCTCAACGAATTGTAATGCAATAGTTTATCGTATCATGTTTCGTAAGAGACTGAAAAGGAAATAAACTGAAAAGCCCCAAGGACAGTCAGAGACCTTTGACCAGCATGAGGTGCAGTCCTCTTTACACACGGCTTCTAAATTGTCCCTGGTCACAATGACTACATGAGAAAGATTTATGCTCCCATAGGAAGCATCTGCATGCGATTCAAAGTCACAAACGCAGCACACAATGCATTGTTCTCTTCAGGTTGTTCTGCTACGACGAGGACCCATTTAGGCTAACTTTTTTTCTTTTTTTTTTTTTTTTCTTTTTTTTACACTACTGCCAACCTGTCTAAACTTGTTTGTAGTGCAGCAATGCAAAGAGAACCTTTTGTGAGGGCCACACAAAAACAACTGAGCACAATGGATCAAGGATCCTTTAGTATTGTGTTGCATTTTGTTTTGTGGTTTTGTAATGGAATGCCATAACTTTAAAGGAAATGGATGTGCTTTTTTATTAACTGCAGAAGTGGGTCACTCAGTTGTCTCTTACATGTTAACTATATATATACAGTATATATGTGTGTGTATATATATATATATATATATATATATATATATATATATATATATATATATATATATATACAGTATAATAAAATGGAAAAGCATATTTTTTTGTTATGTAACCTGGCAGGTTACAGGTTAATCCTGCTAGCTACTTTAGCACCTTATATAGTCTTAAATAATCCTGGTGTTACAAATTATTTTTTGCAAATAGAAATAGATAGTCTCTCAATTAATGTTCGGTGAGGTCATGAACTGCATGCTGTTTAGAATTTAAAAAAGTTTTTAAATAGAGTAGCCTACTGCATTTCACACAGATCAGCAACCTCTTAATGACATAAAACATTTAGACCATATACTAGAAATTTTAACAGGTTTAAATGACTCTTGTTATTATCAAAGTAAATATTTAGTAAAAAGTACACTGATCTGCATAATTTTCTGTATACAGATAAGTGAAAAGTAAAAAAAATAAGTGCAATTTGCAGGCCTGGAAAAGTAATGACTAAAAATTATAGTAATAGAAATCTAAATTAAAAAAAATTAAAAAAACAACGAGAGGGGTTAACACTGATAAAACCAAAGAGGGCAAGAATTCTCAAGATTTTTTTTTATTTTCAGAACGATATAATTTAATTGAGTACATATACCATCAGATGACTATTTACAGGGTCTTTTCATAACTCTTCAATAACCTCCTAAAAAGTTGTCAAGGACAGAGCTGTTTTACCCATGAGAGTTTTAGCCAAGTTAAATAACTAAATGGACAACATTGACAGCAGGAGAGCAAACTAAACCTCATCAATAGCATTACCAAAAAATATCCCATAGCCTATAGCTTCAGAAATCTGTCACATCTTTTATTAACATTTAAACAAAGACCTTTGAGGTGAATGTGATTTCACCAAGTACAACATGTTCCTCTATCAACATTTTTGTTGATCCTAGAGTTCCAATCAACCAATCAGATCTAAGTGACAATTTTAAATTTTATGTAAGTTTAGACTTAGGTGTACATCAGTTATTATTCACACATCATTTCCCTCTAATTTTAGGGATAAGTTATTAGTAGGGTTGGGTTTAGGGGTAGGGTTAGGCCTAGGCCTATTTTTTCGTAAAGGAATGTTGTTCCAGGATCAACAAAATATGTCAATCCAGGATGTCTAACATGGCAAAATCACAGTGACCGAGATATGATTAGTCAGTCTACTTAAATCAAAAATGAAAAACTTCATGGATACAAAAAAAGAGCAATTGAGGATATATTCTATAAACTTATATGCCTACTGACTGAAGATTCAGTATAAAAGAAAATAATATCTTTTAAATTAAAGGCATTATTGTATAAAATTTGGGCAATAACAACAGTGGGTTTAATTAAAAGGATCGGTGTTGACTGGAGTTCAGACCAAACCTATGATGACGTCAGGGGAGGAAATGGAACATGGAGCCCGAGGCTCAGAGAAAGAGAACGGCAACACACTCGGCTATGAACTGAGCAGCGCTGGACACATTCACGCTTTTACCGTCTCACCGACTGCAAGAAGCACACTCTGGGACCCTGGGTTACACATTCCGCTTGTAGCTCTCACAAAGCGTTTTTACCGTCGTGGTCGGTAGCAGCATTCAAGCTTATGGGGAACAGCAGCAAAGTGAAAACCAACTTTACGCATTCAGTTTCTCAAGAATGGTTTTATTGTTCGGCACGCGGACATGTCGCGTTTAATGACCTGTTTTAGATAACCTTCGAACAACTACCGTCTAGAAACTGTTTGGCTTTCTTTTGGAGTTCAAATAAATGTGCAGTGAGATGCGCACAGAGAAAAAGTTTACGTGAACAGATTTCCTTGAGTTTGTGAGACTGTTATCTCGGGATGGTTGCAGCTGTCTCTCTTTTAGCGCAGGAGCGAGGTCTCCACTTTGACTGGAAACAAAGAAAATGCTTCGTGTAAAACAGTGGAAACTTGCGTGAAACCAGCTGGAGAAGGTGTGTTGAGTTGTACAATGATGCTTATGGAAAACAAAGAAGGATATTCGACCGCTGCCTTTCGGACTGCTTAATGTGGAGAGCAAAAACCATGATAAATCGTCCCATCTAATGTTGTGTCGAGTCAGTATTTCGACCATGACTTAAAGGAGTGCTGACCAGCGTCTCTGCTTGATGGCTTTTGACGAATATTCATCGCAGAGATCGTGTTTAGATATACACAACAGCAACGAAAGGCTTTCTGGGGCTATTTATATGCTAATCTGACCCCTCTCCTTGCCGTGTGAATATCAACGAAGGCAGGAGTGATGTCGGTGGGCGCTACTTGTGTCTTTTTTCTGGCTTTTGTGCTTTTCAGAAGCTCGAGCTCTGCAGGATCGACTGAATGTAAATCATATGATGAACGCTTCAAAAGTGCAGGAGGGAAAAGCTCTTCGTCTGGGGCCACACTGGACAGAAAAGTGGTCTGCAGTAACATGGAGCTCCATCAGGTGCCTTCTACTGAATCATTTCCCAACAGAACAGTCTCACTGTAAGTTAACACTCATTTTCCTCACAGAATCAACATGGTCATTTATCTCAAAAAATGCCCTTAACCACACATCACGAGGGTCATTCCTGCCATTTGACCTCATGACTTCTTCTGGTCCTTCTGGGAACCTTTTGATAAACGCAACAGTCTTTTTAGTGAGTTTTCACTTAATGAGTGAAATGGGTTTTCAAAAATCATACAGATCAAACTGAGCGGCTTAAATAGTTGTTAAATATTCAAAATATTTCATCCACTGATCATTTGATACTATTTGATACTAGGCTTATTGCCTTTTTTACATTTCTCAAAAGTCTAATAATTTTACTTAAGATTGATTAAAAAATGTTTTTGTGTGATTAAACCTTTTGAAGGACAGTCAATTCAACTATGATTTTCTTTATTGTAATATGATTAAAACAAATAGAGTGAATACAGTCATAAAAGGGAGGTCATCATAACAATAACAGGGCAGGCTACCTTATTAGCAGGGAACACTTATAAAATTGAAATGGTATAGGCCTATTTTACTTAATTTTGTGTAACCTAAATTGTACAAGCTGTACAAATTTGCAAGTGCAATTTTCGCTTTGCATGCCTACTTTAGATATTAGTGAACTGGTATGACCTTTTGCTGTTGTTACTTAAAGGTGCAGTAGGTGGTTCTCCACAGAATTTTTTTTTTGTTCACATCCTTATAGCAATTACCATGTTAAGCGGTTTATATGTATTTTTTGGAAGGTGTAGGACCATAAAATGTTCGTTCAATCATTGCATTCAGTCCAAGAATGGACTTAATGGCAGGCAAACAGTTGTTTACATTCTTTATTGTAGTACTGTTACTTACTGTACTGTAGTTTTCTCACCGGTGAATGACACATGATGTAATCCAATATCGTTGTCTTGTTTCTGGTCTGTGCGCGTTCATGATGTGTTTTGGAGGCGTGACTTTGGATGGCGTTTTGCAGGGAGGGTGGGATCGTATGCTTTCAATGCTAGCAGGCTAAAGTTAGCATTTCCCAAATCACCAATTGCAGACTCCAATCTACAGTCCGATGACCAGAAATTTTCTTCACTGGTTTGGTTCAGATCGGGCAAAAAAAAAACTAGGACTAGTTTGCAAAAGTAGGTTTTTTAAAAAATCGAAAATACTCAATGATATAGGAGACTTGAGCCTGCGACGAACGGTTTAGGAGTTATGAGCCATTACGTACTTTTGATCGCTGTAGCGCCACCATCAGGCTGATTGGGGCGAGCCTTGCTGACATTGTAGATGGGGTGGGTATTACCATCCCTCAAAGTTTCAAGTCTCTGCGACTTACGGTTTGCTCTGCCCGATCACTTTGAGGGGAGAATGCTGATCCTTGGAAACTATTACAATAGGATTGTTCCATCTAGCGCATGAACACACATGAGCTTCCATGTTTATCATATGTGATGCTCTATTCGTGTGTGTCAATCATTGTTTACATGTAAATCCTAAATTAAATTTGTGAATCATATAAAGCAATCATATCTCTTCACAAAGCCGCTCTGTTCATTTGGATTCATTTTACGACGCCTTTACAACCTTTTTGGATCATTTCATTTTTGGTTGTGTGGACGTTCAGTGTAGGGACAGAAACCTCTAAATTTCTGTCAAAGGTGAACCAAAATCTTATGGGTTTAGAATGACCTGAGGGTGAGTAAATGATGACAGAATTAGAAAAATTTGGGTTGCTTTAAAGCTAAAAATATTTGGTAACATTACATGTTATACACTCTACCAGTCAAACGTTTAGACTGAATCTGTTTTTTATAGGATCTTCAGAATAATATATATATATATATATATATATATATATATATATATATATATATATATATATATATATATATATATATATATATTTTTTTTTTTACAGTGGTTTAGTTTTGCCCTGTGCTCTTTCTGTGGCTGGCGGTGCAGCCTTATTAGAGTTTAAACGAAAAGCGGCCCACGTGACTGTGTCTTTCAGAGATGGATATCAAGCATGTCTGAAAGCCTGAATGATGCATTCGTCTTTCTTCATGTGGCTGTGCTGAGTTTGTAAAGAGAGGAAGAACACATGTAAAAACAAAGACTTTGCTCTGGTGAGGGGAAATAAACGCAGTGTTAGTACATACTGTTGAAACCTTGATTTGGTTGTGTAAAAACATTTATTTTTCGACTTTATGCACTGAAATGAATTTTTTTACTGAAACCGAAGTTTTCTTTTAGCTGAAAACCAAAAATAAATGTCGGTAATTGGGTGGTTGAACTCTTTATGCTGCAGGGTGGTGAATTAAACCAGTCATGGTAAAGTTCTTCGGTAACGAGACCCCTCTTAAAATTTCATGAAATAAATTTGACATATTGCGACTCTTGAAATACTTCCACACAGCTGACATGTTTACCTGAAACTTTATCACATTGTGTGCATGAAATAGATGGCGAAACAGTCAAAACATGTCATCGGAGAAGTGTCATTTAAACATCAATGATTTCAGCTCTCCAAAATGTTTTCGGCTGAAACTGTGGGAAAAAAAAAAAATTGTGGCTTTTTCAGACAAATATTTGTATTTTTCCCAAATTTTGGTGCATCACTAATGTAAAGTGGACATTTGATTTAGGAACCCTAGATTGATATTTTAACTCTTTCTCATTATGTTGGTTTGACACATGAATGGCTATTTACACATAGGTTGAGAGTGTTTATGGTTTGCAAATCCAGCAGTCTTGTCGCTTCACATGATGTTTTCTTCACATGGAGGGGTCAACAGTAGTTATTGATGGAATCTTACCTTTTTTTGACCTTCTCTAACCCTGAAAATCAATTACTTTCCTCAACCTGGTGTAGAAAATCCTTTACCTCACACACGGGGTCAGCAGGTTTATTATACCACCCCCTTAACAGGGTGAAAAAAAGCTCCCCATTACAACCTTGTGAAATTAAGCTTTTTGATTGCTCACTTTTCTTTACTGGTGGTGGGTCAGTTGGTTTTAATCCTGTTAAAGTCGACATAAAGAGAAAATTCACCTTCATTCATCTGTTTTCTAAATGCATGTTATAGATCTTACTGTGTGCAATGCATACATGTATGTTTCTTTTCTTTTTTTTCTTTCTTTTTTTTTACGTTTTTGACCTCATAATTGTCAATCAAAATATCCAGTGAAACAACAAACTTCTCTCGGTGATGCAGGTGGTCTTCAGTCATTTCGTCTGCTTACATTTAGTTAATCATTTAGCCCCCATCCTTGCAAACTTGCGTTCATCTGCCTGCGTTTTTGAGTGCTACGCCCACATCTTACAATCCAGTCAACAGCCGATGCATAAAACCAAGTTCCGCCATTCATTATTTTCTTGTTCAATAATTTGTTGTTGGATTTGCGTCACAAAATAGAAAAAAGCTTCTGTTACTACTACTGTTTCATTGTGACTTGTACTTAGAGCTGGAGTTTTTAGAGTTATTCATGCAATGCTGCTTTTTAAATCTTCTGCAAATGGCTTTAGGAAAGTTGTTGAATCTCTGCCCAATGTTGACATTGTTTCTTAGTGCTTGGGATTGGTTTATAGCAATTTCTGTTGTAAGTGGATCATGTTTGTGCAGCTGTCTTTTTATGTGAAGCCAGTCACCGAGATTGTTTCTCTTAGGCAAGTGTTGAAAGCTACACCTGGACTGAGCTGTCCTCCCCAAAGCGCACCTGGTGACTGTAGCAAGGCAGTGTGGGATAGGTTTCAGAAAAGCTTCAAAATATTCCCTAACAGGTTTTTGATTAACTTGGACTTTTTAATGTTTGCAACTACTCAAGTAACAAAGAAATAAAACTATTATGTAATGTTGATGTTTAATTGCTTTATCCTATCCCCGCTTAATATGCAGAGTCAACAATAAGCCATTCATATTCTGATTGCTCTTTAATCACACACTTCACCTTTTAATGTAATTATTTGCGTCTCATGAGACTGAGAAAAAAATTGTCTGTCTGCTTTTTAAAGTTGATTTTAGCCTATTGGTGCACCCATTTTTGCCGTTCTGCAGAGCATATTTCCATATATTATACTGGCTGTTTTAATGTAGTCCAGGTTTTTGATTTTAGGAAGATGTGGTCTTGCAGAAAGAAAAAAAAACTTTTAATTGGAGTAAATGTAAATTGTGCAAGCGTGTTTTGCAGCTCTCTTTGCTTTCCAATGTTGTTATTCGGTCACTAGATCCTGTAGAACCTCAGAAAATCAAGATAAGGTTGTATCTTCACCATCTGTCTCCAGCACTAGCAGACCTGTGGGTGCCTAGCCAGACGCTCATTTAAATGCTAATTGTTAGAACCATTGCAAGTCCCAGACGAGTGGTCATCACCCCAATCACTTGATTTGACCCTGGACAACTGGTCTATACTTCATTCTTACCCACCAGGCATGTCTTATTGGTAGCTAATGTACTGTAAATTCCAATAATTCCAATGATTTTGCTGGCTATGTAAAGTTCAGCAATATTGTGGATATTGTAATTTTGCCGTTAAGTAAGATGTCCATATGGTCCCTCTTTGGATTCTTTCATGTGATTAAATGCGTTAGTAAAAATTGCTGTTTATTATGTTGGTGCATATAAATTAATATATCATTATTCATTTTAGGGCTGCATGATATCGATGCTTAAACGATAGATCACGATATGCGCATCCATGATAGTCAAATCGCAGGATGTGCGATGCCAAGTGTAGGGATCTTTGTTGATACGTGATCCATACGGACCAGGCACCACTGTTCGAAAGGTGCATGATTCTCAGATTAATTGCAAAGTTTAACCATCATCGAGCGAAAGTTGATCATTTTGCACATCTTTTAGTTTAAACATTCCAGCTATTTTGAACCATTCGAGCGCAAGAAGACGCGAAAGTAAAATAAAATCACTGCTGAGTAAAACCAAACCTTGTAGATGCTGTAACTTGTACTTGGGCCCACAAGAGTTGTGTGTCAGACTCAGTAATTCTCCTGGGTTCGTATTGTAATCATGAGGGAGGGGAATCGCTCCCAGCTGGGAGATCGCTGTGCTCATGAATATCATTATCGCTCTCAAATTGATCTTGACAGATCAGAGTCAAAAGGTAGCGTGTGCATGTTTATCCCTACAAACTTCAGAATGTTTTCAAGCATTTTTTGACTGTCTTCTTTTGACAGCTTTGAAATGTACAATTAATGTTGCCCAGAATAAAAATGTAAACAAACACAACTGTAATTGCAGGCAGACGAGAAGTTAATCTGAGAGATATGTAATATGTAAGACTACAGCTACAATTAATGTTCATGATGATTAAACTCTTTCTATAGTTTTATCAACATTTTATTCTTTTGCATAAAACCTCAAGGCTATGTGTGCATTTTTTTTCTGTGTTGTGACTCATTTATAAGTGAAACAGGATATTCAATAATTCAATAATTACTTTGAATAAAACTTAATTTCCAGTTTCAGTTTTCAGCTAATTAAAATGTAATAATCAACACTCAAAAAAACTATATATAAAAAGATTTATATATAAAAATTAAGTTTTTGTCAACTTTTTAAAGGTGTCATATGATGCTTTTTAACCTTTCCTTGTATCTGTTTGTGCATAAAATCTGCAGAGTTACAAAGCTCATAGTCTCCCACAAAAGGATTCATTCTATCTAACAGAGAACACTGATCCAGACCTGCCTAAAACACCTCAATATATTTCCGGATATTACTTCCTCAAACTTCTGTGTGTTTGGATGCAAAAACCAAACTTCTTTGTTTGGCCCTCCAAAAACGGATGAACTTGGGAATCAGAGGTTAAGATTTATTTATAAAGCTGTTGCAGTACAACCCAAAAGTTTGCTTGTGCACAGCGCATTTTACAGAGGGCAGCTTCCTGAACCTGGGAGAGTACAACTCCAGAAATTATACAAAGAGTACTTACCACTAGGGGTGTAACAATATATTGTGTCACAACAAATTGCAATACAAAAATTCAACAATATGTATCTGTATTGTGTATAGTTCACCCAAAATGAAAATTACTGTGAGGAAAAACCTCAAGTTTACAGAGTTTGAATGTCAGTACTACATTAAACTACTATATATAATGTATAATAAGTGATACAAAGTGGCTCAAAGTGATACCGACGACATCATTAACTGTTTACAATTGCTTAAAGCCTTGGAAGCTGACTCGCGATTATGGTTGGCCAAACACCTCAATCGTGTGTCGGAAATGTAACGCCCCTTTACCACAACACAGTGGGTCAGCTGGCCAATCAGAGCACTCCTAGCAGTATTTGTTGTAATGTGTGGAATAATATCTACGTGGTCATTTGGGGTGCGAGTTGCAAATCGATAGGCACGGGCGGATTGCAGGTCTAATAGCCAAGACTATTTTGACTCCATTCGGTACCCACTGATTGTGTTCACGCTAGTCTGAAGACCGTCAAAGGTTTCTAACTACAATGCGATTTGCAGCATCAAGCACAGCGTTTGCACACTGCAACTGAAGTGATTAACCAGTCATTAAGGGAGCACTCTTTGCTTTCTGTATAATATATAATTTGAATAAATGTTTTCTTTAATTTCTTTCATTCTGCTAGTTTCAGGCGAGACAACCGCATTTAAAGTCCCCGTGAACCGGAAGTTGCAACCTTTTCTCCAATAGAGTATTGTGACGCATTTCCAAGTGAAACGGAATATTGAACAGAGGGCGGGGTTTTACTTTAGCGCTCCTCCTCTCCATCTCTCGCTCATAGCAGACTGATGGTTTGAGGGGAGTGGTTAAGCGTTTTCAACTCAAGCCGTCAAACTGACGTCATCAGAGGAGGAAGCGGAAGCAAATGTTCAGATTTTGATTAAAGATTACCACGACAAGCAAATAGTTTTCTGTGTATTAACAAGACTAGAAATGTAAAAAGGGTACATTTTGATTTCGTGACGACTTTAAATGCAGAGTGAATCCACTCAAATATCTCTGATATTATATGACTGTAAAGGCTCATATTTGGCTATATATTAGACATCTAGGCCTCTGTATAGCCTTTTGTGTGATTTATGCACATTTGTTCAAAATGCCCTGTATGGGCAGATTGTCACATGATGTAGGCAAAAGTTTTGCAAACTCGTCATTTTTATTTTTTATTTTTTATTTCCATGTTGGGCAGCGTGACTATTTTTCTTAAATGCATCAACTCAGAATGTATAATGTTGGTTTGATTGCTTGTTACATGGGGAAAAAATATGTAATTGTTGTCTACCTGATGTAGTCTAGATTTACTGCGGGTGTGGGTCAGGTCGCTGTCTTTGTCAATCGGGTCGGTATGGAATTAAGTTAGTGCTGCTGTCGGATAACGGGTTGGGTGTTCTGTTAAGTACTGCAGGTGCGGGTTCACCAAAAAGGACCCTGCTGGACTCTGTTTGATATACCTCTTCCGTAATGCTCTTCACATCTGGAGTTTGAAAATCCACAAGCTCTTAAAGTGAGGAGAGGATTGGAACTGTTTGTGTTCTCAAAGCCAGAAAAATATGTAGGCTGTCTCAGTAGGCCAAGCTTGTAATAAAGTCACCCCTCAGCACCCCATAATAATAAC
The DNA here is from genome assembly GCF_964197995.2 of Scardinius erythrophthalmus. Classification (NCBI taxonomy): domain Eukaryota; kingdom Metazoa; phylum Chordata; class Actinopteri; order Cypriniformes; family Leuciscidae; genus Scardinius; species Scardinius erythrophthalmus. Next base: position 9,548,204 of record NC_138222.1, on the reverse strand, counting down.
AGTCTGGCCGGGACCTGTGGATAAGGGGTTGTGAGCCTGAGCAACCGCATCCGGTGCAACTGTCCCAAAAACAGCCAACCACAAACGGTTGTGGTGCTTCCTCTGGAATGTACATCACTGTTTATTGCTGAATGACACAAAATGGAGAAGACATGCGGAAGATGTTTTTGCTCCAGAAAGCAAAAACAAACATGATTCAGCAGTGTATTTTATGTAAAATAGATGGCTTTCATTTGAGAAACCTACTTCTAAAGTTAGAGACTTTTGTTTAATTTTGCAGTAATTTCATGTTTCGAAATAAAACCAAGTTAAATGCAATTCATTGTTTATCCATTGCAACTGTTTTCTTTCTTGTATATCACTTGTAAGCTGTGTTTAGCACTGCACCAGTTTACAGCTAAACACATTTTCTGGTGTGTGCCTCAGCAGCCACGAAAGCTCTGCTCCATTGATGGTCTTGTTAGCCAATTGGCCGTCATCAATGTGGAAAATTGAAGCAAGGAGACAACCGATTTTTTTTTTTTTTTTTTTTTTTTTGGATCTGTTCTGTTAGACCGATTCAGAAGTGATCAAATAGGATTCATTGTTTAGCAGACATTTTCATTAGGCCACAAAAGTGAATGTCCTTTGGGTTTAAACTTTTGGTTACCAGTTCAGACCTTTAACTGTTACATTACCATTCCACTTGGTTGTTATGGTAACTTTCCATATCTTTCTGTATCTTCAGCTGTTAGAAGCTTCTTTCTGATGATTAAGAGCTTAGATAGTCTCTTGTATTCTCAGCTGCCTGTGCTTGTATTTGCTAGGCCAATTTCATAAGAAAGCAATATTATGCAATGCAAAAAAATTCCGAGGTACTTTGTCTGAGTCCAAGGTTTTGAGTATGCAATTGATGAAAAATAAAACTTTGAGGATGTTTTCTCATGAACTTGCAAACAAATAACTGTAGATCTAGTTTTACAATTCAGGTTCAAGTAATGTATTTATCTGTGGTCACCTGTTTTTTTTTTTTTTAAATATTAATCTCTTTTGTTTTCTCCCCAGGATTTTGAGTAACAACAAAATCCAGGAACTTCTGAATGGCTCTTTCATTGGTTTGTCATCACTGGAACGACTGTAAGTTCAAAATTCTCTTTATTTGTTAGGCCTATATTAATTGTAGTTCATTTTAGTTTGTTTAATAGGCATATACACTGTACAGGGTTAGTTCACCCAAAAATGACAATTCTGTCATTAATTACTCACCCTCATGTCGTTCCAAATACTTTCATTCATCTTTGGAATACAAATGAAAATCTTTTTGATGAAATCTGAGAGCTTTCTGTCCCTCCGCTTGTCCTTCATTTATGTAATTAATGATAGAATTTTCATATTTGCTTGAACTAATAGATTGTGACAGTTTATTTAAACTGGCGCCCAAACTTAAACTTTAAAATTATGGTGACCACTAGGGGTGCACCGGTTCGTTTTTTTATCATGGTTTTAGGGTCACTGTTTCGGTATAGTTCAGGGAAGTTTCAGTCACTTGGTTTTAGGGTCACTGTTTCGGTATAATGCTGTGTTCAGGGAATAAAGGACTACTGTTAAATAAAAATAATAAAAATAAAAACAAGTAATCAAACTACAAGCTACAGCACAAATAAATACAATAGAGCAAAGATACAAATAAAATGTTTTCAGGTACAGAAATTGAATAAAGTTATCAAATGTAAAACATTGCATAAAATCTTCACTGTGTAAATTTAATAAAGATTAATCATTATTAAAGTTACAAAAGCTATTCAGTCAAGAGCAGTGAGTGATGTCCTTGTCTTTTGTTGTTTGATAAACATTTAAAACACAGACAGCAGGAATATTAGGCTGATGTCACTTTAAGATATAATGCACGGATCCAGTACACTGATACCAGGGGCGTAGCCAGAATTTTATTTTTGGGGGGGCCCAACTTAAAATGAGGGGGCAACTAATATACAGTATAGCCTATATATATAGCCTAGGCTATAGCAGCCTACGACATAGCTCGGCGATTATTATCTTTTACATGAAGTAGGCCTACAAGGGCGATTATAAAAAGTGTCAATGATGTCATCTTACTCCGCAAATAAGAGTTTGGTTCCAAAACGCGATAAACGTTAAATATGTAGGCTATATATTTTTTTTTAGTTCCCCCAAAAATCTGTATTGTAGGCTATCTGGTCGGTGTTGAAATGTCCATTTTTAATTTTACATAAAATGCTATCCGCGCAGTCAGCGCACCATTCCACGCTTTCTAAACCGCAACGGCGGCGCTTTGAACAAACCCGGCATCCCAGTTTTCCTTCTACTTTGTGATCCACAAAAAAATAAAAAATAAATAATAATAATCATTTTGACGGCATTGGTGACCCTGTGGTGGGGAAGAAACGTAAGCCATTGAAATCTAATCATTTAGGCTACTTGAGGAGATTAAGAAGATGACTGAGGGAGGAGGAAAAATCTCGACTGTTGCTTTTTCTCACACGACAGCATCAAACTTCTGTCACGCTGACACTTTAACCCCAGGGGATCTTTTGAAAAACTTTCAATTGTTTTACTCAAAGTCAACAAAAACCGAGCAGGACCAAGCCATTTTACAGCTGATCGCCGTAAAAAAAAGTTCAGGAGGTATTTCTTAGCGATGGTGATTTTAATGTCGGCTATTTTTAGTCCAGTGCCTGTAAGTTATATAAGATTAGTATTGACCAAGTTCAGAGGCTGTCATATGTGGATCAACTTACTTTGTTGTGTATTTCAACAGTTAAAATATGAAAAATAACTTTTATATTGATTCAATGGATTAATTGCATTTTGGGGAAAAAGTGTCATGAATTTATTGCATTTTGGGGGGAAACTAATCCTTTTTTATAATAAATATTTGAAAATCAAAATATGGATTTGAAATTGTTATTATAACCTAAATATGCTATGTGAAAGTTTGAAACAAAAAATAGTGGTTTTAATCTTTCCACTCTCTTGGTAAAGAAAACACATTATTACTCAAAATTAATCATAATGAATTTATCGCGTTTTGAAACCAAACTCTTCATATACAACAGATATAGGCTATACAGGAAATGTGGTCATTCACTGGTTGTGAAGGCGGTTCATCAATTGCAAACAAGTCATTGCGCATTGTGCCGATCTGAGTCGAAGTCTCACCGCTATTCCTGTGCATCCTGTGATGAAATATACGTTTCTGTCTACTAGCCGCTTCACTCGCTGTCGTCTTGTAGTAAGCTGAAGCAAACTCAGATGTAGATAGCTTTTCTCCTTCTCGCTCATCTTTCCGTGCGTAATATTGTACTTTGCACAACGCTGCCATTCACCGCATGAACTCTCACGCGAAGATGACAGCGTAGGTAATGCACAAGTCAAATCAAGTTTGAAAACAGCCGCATTTTACCGCGCAGTATTTTGACCGGTCAATCTATCAGTTAGACTAACACATCAATAATTTCTTATTTTTATTATTTTATTTTAAGCCATCAGAAATCTGAGGGGGCCGGACATATAAATGAGGGGGCCTAGGCCCACCCAGGCCCCCTCGTGGCTACGCCACTGACTGATACTGATATGTTCACTTAAGACATAACCTACTATGTTTGCTAGGATACTCGCCAAGACGGGCTTGTTGACATTGATTTTTGTGTGAATTTGTCCGTTCAAGCGCCAGACTTGGATCAGAGCTCAATATTCGCACGCTCCCTGAGACACGGCTTTCCGTGTTTCGGATGAGTGCGCGCACAAATCTTTTCAGTTCTTTTTCACGTCTTCTTTGAATGTTTAAATTGGCAAGGCTTAAATGAGTTTAGTTTAACCACATAAAATGTGCTGTTCAGGTCTCACCTGCGCTCGCGCTATCAACACGACGATGACGGTGTAAATGACTGGTCATAAAGCATACGGCACTCGCATTGAACAAAGTTTAAGGGAAGCCAGAATGCCTATCCATCGTCAAAAATATCCATTACCCAAACTCTGTCTGTTTTACTCTTTATTTTCAACAAACCATGTAATAAATGCGTCATCAGATTTGAGATGAACTGCAGTGCAAGTGCGTGTCGAACCGTGGGTGGAGAATGGTATAGTTCGAATTATTTATTTTATTTTGTTTTTTTTACCAAAAACTATTACACTGCTAGTGGCCACGCTACAACTTAAGTACATTAAGTACATTTTAGTTTACCATAAATGCTTTTTAGTACAGTCAGAAATTCAAATTAAACGTAATGTAAAAAAAGCTGCCCAACATAGCACATCACAGATAATGTAACATTTACAACAATCACTTCACACATGTGATATTTGAAAATAAATACAAATAGTAAAGTGGCTGGAGCTGCTTTGTCTCCAATGTAGATTTAATGGGAATGTTTATAATGGGATCAATTTAGTTTTTCAGTTTTGGCATTCTGAGTTGTTCTGAAATGCTTATTTGATGTGTACATTAACAGTTCCTTGTTCGAGACCAGCAGTTCTTTTGGGTAAAGTGCAAAGCTGATTGGTTCTTATTCTGTTGTTGACAAGGTGCATGTTGAGAAGCAGAAAGGAACCCCTGATTTTTCTGTTGATGCTGAGGTACCGGTGAAGGATCATGAGGCTGTTGGAGACCTCGAGGAGGTCATGAGGGGGATGGTCAAGTGAAAGTTAATTATAGCTGTTGCCTTCAGGGAGCACGATTGTCTGGTCTTGGCATCAGTTTACTGCTCTGTACTTCCGTTAGGCATTCAGTGTCACTCACTGTAGCAGTGCTGGTCAAATGCTGGCGCGCACAGCTAAATTTAGAGCCAGCCTGTACATTGAAATGCCGTATTTAGTGTTGCTGTTTATGTGTGCACTTCTCCTTGCTTGACTATACATGACCCAGATTTTCAATGACCAGCAGACATGGTCACGGCGTAGGCCTATCACATAACCGGTTTCATTCAAAGAACTGCTGAATAAAGGAATTGACACACTTCGGGTTTAAAAAAATAAAATAAAATTTTAAAGAAAGTATTGATTTATTTGTTCTTGCTCATTTAAGCCTTTTCAATGGGTTTGAATCTGGAAACATGGTAGTTCTTTAGTTTTGTGCTTCATTAAGGGCCAGAAATACACAATGTCATCCTTGAGGGTGTATTTATCATGTCCTTATTCTTGTTAATATTAAAGTTATTTCAGGGTTATTTGTAATTTTCAATTTGAAAATATTTGAAAATGTAATGTATTCCTGTGATGAGACAGCTGTATTTTCAGTATCGTTTCTCCAGTTTTCAGTGTCACATGGTCCTGATTTGCTGCTCAGAAACATTTAGTATTATTATCAATGTTGAAAACAGTTGTGCTGCTGATTTCAACCGTGATGCTATTTCAGGATTTTTTGATGAATATAAAGTTCAAAAGAACAGCATTTATTTAAAAATATTATTAACTGTCTTTTTTGATTAGTTAAGTCAAGTGCATCCTTTACTTTCCAAAAGATAAATCGTACTAACCCCACATTTTTCAACGGTAAGTTTGAATAAAGTATATCTAATTTTTATTGTTTTATTCAACATATTTTCAAAATGAATTAACTCCATTATAAATTCATATTTCTATATAACATAGGCCTAGATATTTTTAAATTTAAAAACAATTTATTTTTATATTTCTACACGTATCCAAAATGGATTTCACTATAAATTCATTCATGAATACATCTCTTTACTCTTAATATTATATTAGCCTTCCATCATTTTTTTTCACTATCTACACTATAAAACATGTTTCATACAAAAGTCGTAAAACCAAATGAAGAGGTCTTGTAGCTTAGCCTTCATCTTAGTTTCTAGCGCTCATTCACCCCCCCCCCCCCGAGTAAGATCTGGGAATCATCTCAGCCAACAAAGAAACAGATGGACTTTCTGCTTGTGTTTTGCCTGAATGCAAAAGAAATTGATGTTTGTTACGGTTGTGATTGTGGTGGAACCATGCGTTCCAGCAACCAGTAAACCTTGTCATCTTGAGAGATGTGTAAACTGAATTGAGAGCTTCCAACTGGACGGTTTCAGCCAGTTGCAAAGCTTCGTCTTGATTCATGAGTGAATCTGTGCACTGTTCTGTTTATAATGTGAGGGAATTCTTCACTCTTTTAATGTTGAGAAAATGATACAGTTCAGGGTATAACTAGCTAAAGCCTTGTCTTTATAACACGTTGGAAGTGTAAACATCTTTGATCTTTGCGTGCTTTAAAAAGCCTGAGGAATTCATCTTCGGCTCTCTTGACGGCACGGCGGGTTTCTGCGTCTGGGCTTTTTGGCACAGTTAACTTCCAGTGCTGCTCCCTGTGTGCCCTCTCTGGCTTTGTTTTCACACTTCTCTCTCGCTCCTATCCCTTCCGCCCAGAGCAGTGCTCTGCTTTTGTCATTCTAATAAATCGAGCTAAAGCCAGAGATGTCAGCAGTCTGATTCACGCAGTATTCTCTGCACTGTGACTCTTTGTCTCTCTCTCTGTGTGTGTGTGTGTGTGTGTGTGTGTGTGTGTGTGTGTGTGTGTGTGTGTGTGTGTGTGTGTGTGTGTACTTTTGAAGACGGAATTGGTAAAAAAAATTTACCTTATTGTTGCAAGATTTTTTTACCTTATTGTTGCAATTAAAGGTATAGTTCACCTAAAAATGAAAACTCCATGTTGTTTCAAACCTGAATTACAACTTTGTTGTAATCTATTGAAAGTGAATGGGGCTATCAAGCCCCAGAATTGCAAAAAGCATCATTAAAATATCTTACAAGTGCTCCATACATCTGGTGCACTATATATGTCTTTTGTTCACTAAAAATCTTGCAGAAGTGGTGATGCTCAATTTGTGAATGAATCATTGTTTTGAAATGATGCAGATCTTTTCAGTGAATCAGTTAATTAAGTTCACAAAACCTGAATGATTTGTTTGTGAATTGGAATGATCACGAACTGACCCAGGGGCCGTTTACACAACACCATTTTTAACTAAAAACTCAATACTTTTTATGCGTTTTGGCCAGTCATTTACACGACAATGGCGTTTTGGGGGTCTGAAAACAAATTTTTGAAAACGGGATTCAAAGTGCAATTTTTTGAAAACGAGACCGTTATTGTCTCCATATAAACTACAAAAACGAGAATTTGTGAAACGGTGACGTCATGCGTATAAAGTGTTCAGTCTATAGGCGTGCAGTGTTTCTTTAAAAAGTGACATCGCCTACTACTGGCCTGGCAACATAATACAGTGTTTTTAATCGTTTTCATGGATCTGTGTGAACAAAGGAAAAAAACATTAAATTTTTGGCACTTTATCGTTGTGAAACTGTACCCTAAATGATTAAGTCCCAGCACTTAGGCTAATTCAACCAAAAATTTATTTTCATTATTTATCCTTATGTTCAAAATCCATAAGACTTTTTTGTTCATCCTCAAAACATAAATTAAGATATTTTTAATGAAACCCGAGATGTTTGTCTATTCATTGAAATTCTATTCACCCAATACTCTGATGCTTCAAAACGTTCATAAAAGAGTTGGAAAATGAGTCCATATGAATCGAGCGATTTAATCCAAGTAGGGGTGTGCGATATCATGAAAGTGTATTTGCATACATTTTAAAGCCTAAATGGTCTGTCATTCTTTTTTCTTTTATATGTAGTTACCTTGTAAGGCTACATTTTTAAAATAGAGAAATGTGTTTAGCTGTACTGCTCTGTCACTTGCAAAATAGTAAAACCAACATGGAGAAATCATGAAATCAGAAATGTTTTTTTTTTCAGAATTTTTTTAATATATTTTTGCCATATCGCCTACCCCTAAATCCAAGTCTTGAGAGGAGTTACGAGTGCTTTTATGTGATGAACGGATGAATCAGGGGTTTATTTGACTATCATTTGACTTTTTGATTAATGCACATCAAATACTGTATGATAAACAGGATAGCTCAAGTGTGTGTGTGTGTGTGTGTGTGTGTCACATGCTAGAACGAACCTCAATGGTGGTGTCAAGAAAGTTTAAACTTTGTTGCGTGGACTTTCAGTGGAGGGACAGAAACTTCTCAGGTTTCATTTAAAAATATTTTAATTTGTGTTTGAAGATGAATGAAAGTCTTATGGGTTTGTAACGACACAGAGTAAATTGACAGAATTGAAATTTTTGGGTGAACTATCACTTTAACAAGTCACTGATTTCAGTCTTTTCATCCACACAGAGCTATCATATGACTTACAAAGACTTGCATTAACTTAATTTTATGATGCTTGATTTATTCTGACGATTTATTTCTTTAATAAAAAAATATTGTTTCAGGCAATGGCGATAAGCCAGCATATTTGTGTTGAAATTTGACTAGACATACATTTTGAAAATGTCAAATGTTTTTCTTTTTTAAAAGCCTGTTCTAATGTATCCTGAAAAATTGCTGAAAAGCATTGAGTTTGAGCCTTCCGTTTTCCCCCTTTTCCCCTCTCACTCCCCCGACCCATTTGCAAAGGTTATGAGCAGTGCCACTGGAACGCGTGTTTGCCTTTCCACTCCAGAGAACTGCCCACTGTGACCTAAAGCCCTGCCAGCTCTTCTCTGTAGAAGTGTTCTCTCACAGAAAGAAAAAAGCTTTTCCATGTGCTATTCCACGTTTGCTTGACATTAAACCTTTCTTCTGTATCCGTTTCAGAAAAAATTCTTAATCAAGAATGGCATGTCTTAGAGATTCTGTTGATCAGAGAATAACAGCTTACAGGTTTAGAATATCAGGGCTTAAATCCACAGTAAGGACCTTTTCCCATCACATGTGCACTTCAATAAGCCGAAGAATGACTCACTATATTATGGAAGCTTGTTTCCGCAAAATAAAAAAATGTATATGATAATTGTGACTTTTTATCTCACAATTGCGAGTTTACATCTTGCAATTCTGACTTTATTTCTCAGAATTGCGAGATACAAAGTCAGAATTGCGTGAAATAAAGTCGCAATTGCGTGTTATAAAGTCAGAATTGCGAGATATAAAGTCGCAATTGCGTGTTATAAAGTCAGAATTCTGACTTTTTTTCTCGCAATTGCGACTTTATATCACGCAATTCTGACTTTATAATACGCAATTGGGAGATATAAAGTCAGAATTGTGAGATTAACTATTCTGAGGTAAAAAAAAAAAAGTCCGTCTTTTTCCCCCCCTTAGAATTGGACTTTATATCTCACAATTGTGAGTTTATATCTCACAATTCTGAGAAAATATGTCAGAATTGCGAGATATAAACTGACTTCTGACTTTATAACACGCAATTGCGACTTTATATCTCGCAATTCTTACTTTGTATCTCGCAATTCTGACTTTGTATCTCAGAATTACGAGATACAAAGTCAGAATTGCGTGAAATAAAGTCGCAATTGCGTGTTATAAAGTCAGAATTGCGTGATATAAAGTCGCAATTGCGAGAAAAAAAGTCACAATTATCATTTAAATGTTTTTATTTTGTGGTGGAAACAAGCTTCCATACTATATTGATATGAACTATTGTTGTCTAGAAAGCTTCATTCATAATGTTTCCTGTCCACAAAACTGTCCAGGTGTTTCACTGCTCTCACAGTTGACTGCCACTGCCTTTGTTCTGACAGCATCCCTTTATTAACAAATGCTTTGTGGTTTGATTTGAACTGGTAGAAGATTGTAAGAATGTAAATTGATTTTCCCCCACCTCTATTATCAATGTTGAAAACAGTTGTGCTGCTTAATATTTTGGTAGAAATCGTGATACATTTTTAAATGTTGTTCTTCTTCCAGAAATCTTATAAACATTGATATGACCTTAGTCTACCTTCTCTTTCTTGCCGTATTGTGTGTTGTGTGCTCCTCTATTCCACTCTCAAACCACAAATGGCACGACATCAAAGAGGCTTGCATGGTTAGTCCGCCTTTGACGCAGGAACTCTGTGATGATGTTTTGAACATTGCTGGCTGACTAGCGCAGGTGTGGGCTCTGGTATCAGTGACGGTAGCCTTTGAACTTACCCGCCCTTTGTCGGATTCTGGAATTGTTGCACGCTCACTCATTTAATGTTCGGTCAGTGGTGCTGCTGATGGCACTAGTTTAAAGTCCCCATGAAATCAAAATTTAGTTTTTTTGGCTTTTAGTATGAATGTGCATGTTCAAAAACTCGCATTTATTAGATACAAGTGTTCAAAACTTAGTTTCTCACTTCTGCCAATATAGACAAAGGATTTTGATGACATCACTCTGCATTTCATCTTCTTATCAGATTTTCTGTCAAATCAAATGCTCCCGAAAATCTGAAGCGTCCCGCCCCCGGTACTATAAATAAACACTGAAGCTGCGGTTGAAATCGGTCACTTGTTCACACAATTACTATTTTCTACATGGTGAATGACACATAATGCACTATATAGGGGATATAGAACGATTCAGACGGTGTAAATATGCTTTCCATTGGGGCGAATGTGGTGTTAAGCAAACCGCCACTGCGTGCACACAGTCTGCTCCGGTCCAGAGACACAATACCACAGATCATATGCGCGAGTCTGTGCAGACCACCAAAGGTATCGGATACATTTGAATTCTACACAGAATGCTATATTTTAAAGCGATGGAGCAGATTGGGAGGAGAAACGGTTAGACTCTTCATTAGAAGCAGGAATCTATTAGACTGTGGCTGTCAAATGCGGCTTTGATGAGCTCAACAGCTGATTGGCCGAATCAAAACACGTTTGGCTATTTAAAAAAGGGGGAGGAGCTGTTTGATATGTCCCGCCCTATCTTCCTGTTTCAGTGGAAATTGCGTCAACGCATTGCATAATGCTGGATGTCTCAAGGCACTTAATGAGCCTTTAAGCACTAGACGTCAGTCAGTTTCTGCTATAGCCATTGTACAGTGGTCGTTTACAGTCAATTCCTATAATTGATGCATAATATAGTGCAGTACATCAGGATATTATTGAATTACCTAAATGGATTCATTTTGCATATTGAATTATTACGTTTGAAGAGGTTCCAAATCCAATCCTCATGTTATGTTACACTGCCAAATAAGAGAGACTTATTAAGGGGTGTGCATTGACTTATGGCTTGATGGCTACGGCACGTCAAGCATCAAAAGGTTTGAGTGTTATACCCACTGGCATGTTTTCTGAGTTTTGAATAACCTGTTATTATAGGGTTGGGTTGGCTCAGTTTAGCTCATGTTTGAAATTAACTAAAGGCCTTTTTCTTTTTTTTTTTAAGTGTTTGATAACGTTCACTGCCTAAAACTGTTTTATCTTCGCAGGGACATAAAGAACAACATAATCACACATATTGAACCAGGAGCTTTTTATGGACTTTTCGCCCTCAAACGACTGTAAGTATCATTCTGTCTTTCTAGAGTGTAAAATGTGTTGATGACAACAGGGTTATTGTAGTTGGCAAAAACCAACACCGTAAAAAAACATATTTGTTACTTGAAATCAAATCAACTTTAAAGGTGCTGTATGTACAGAATGTACTTTTTTTTTTTTTTTTTTTTTTTTTTTACTGTACTAAAGCATAAAAATACCATAGTATGTTATATTTAGAAAACATGCCAAGTTCACATACTTGTTTCTCTGAAAACCAGTGCTATAGAGCTGCACGATTCTGGATAAATTGAGATTCATGATTTTTTTTTTTTATTGAAATAGAGATCACGATTCTCCCACGTTTCTGAACAGACAAAATAACATGTAATTTACTCTGACAAATGTTAACTGCCGCAGTCTATTTAAAATGTTTAATGAATCCGAATGAATTATTTTGAACCCTTTCCCCGTCAGCATTTAAAAAAAAATAGTTGCCAGCCACCACCAGCATTTTTGACCATTTTCACAATTTTCATGGTTCCCAGAATATTTAGTTGTATGAATATCTGAACATGCAAAATATAAAAAGAAAGAACCTCAAAGAAAGAAAGAGCCTCTGCTTAAAAAAAAGAAAGAATTATAATTATAAATCATTTTTATCTAGACATCAAGAGCTGTATTAGTATCAGTGATACTGACCATCATTCATAAAAAGATGCCAATAAACAAGTATTTATAATATACTATCTTTATGTTGTCTCTACATTAATTTGGAGATTAACTGTGCAATTATTACATTATAAAATATATAAACTAAATATAAACCTATAAAAGCATAAAAGTGTTTTTAATTGCGATTAATCGTGATTAATCACAGAAAAAAATTATTAATCGAGTACATTTTTCTATTGATTAACACCACTTTTTTTATTCATTTTTATATTTATTTGAATTTTTTTAGCTAGTTGCCAAGATAACTTTTCATTTACAAAAACACGACAAAATTTGTATAACTTGAACTAAAATTCAAATGAAAACATTGAAACATATAAAAATAAACAAATTCAGAATATTAATAAAAACGATAATAGTATCTCAGTGATACTAAAATAAATCTGATTGACACCTCTCTTGCAGAAATGCTCTGATTCGAGTAAAAACAGTTTCACTGTTGGGTGTGTGTAACCACGGAAATAAGACTTCATCTTTCTGCAGTTCTTCACTCCAGATGGACAATGTCCAGACAGCACTCTGCACAGCATGACTGATGCTATCTTCTTGTAGCCTGTGTGTGTGTGTGTGTGTGTGTGTGTGTGTGTGTGTGTGTGTGTGTGTGTGTGTGTGTGTGTGTGTGTGTGTGTGTGTGTGTGTGTGTTGAGAGACTTGGAGAAAGAAAGGAGAGTTTGTTCCTTGTTTTGTGCAGAGTGAAGTATGTACATGTGGTGAGTGTTCGGCTATATACGTTCTTTAGACACACACTCAGAGGGTTTGTGTGTATGGCGTGGCTGTGTAATATGACTCACTTCTTGCCAATATAAACTGCTCTTTGGCTGGCTGAATGGAGAAGTATGCAGCTCTCCTGAAAAAGAATAGCTGTCTTCCGAACTTTTGAGAGAGTGTTCAAGATGAATTTTCACAGTTTTATAACCCTAGTTACTTTGCCAGCTTCAGAGAAGAAAAGTGTCCTGAACTTTAAAAAGAAATGGCTGATGCTAATTAGAAAATGTATTCATTATTATCTTAAAAACTAAATATTGTGTGAGATGATATCTAAAAGTATTCTCTTAAAAGACATTTTTGTCATCATTTTTATTAAACTGTAAAAAAATATATATTCATAACTGAACAAAGAACAGATATCAAGAATTATTCTTTAAAAAGAAACATGTAATATTATCTGTTATATTTAATAATATTACATATATTTCATACTAAGATTTATGCCTAATCTTTCTATTATCATTCTGCAATGTTAACTGTGCAACTTCTCAATTGTACACAGGACCCCATCACATATTGATGTGCTTTTTGATGTTGACAGGAAGCTTGGATAAATCAAAGTGCTATAGTTTTTTTTATGTCTCATGCTTGTATGTCTGAAAAATGTGGCTTGACATTAAAGTGAGTGATTAGATGGGGTTTAGAGACCTTTGCCAAAAACATGTTGTGTCGTGTACGAAGACTGGGACGACTGCTAGATTGACATTTATTGGTTATGTTTTGTCTGGGATGTAATGGTAGTTTGGCTGTCAATATTGTATACATATAGGCACTAGCAGGATGAGATCATTTCCTAATTGGTGTTTGGTGAGGTGAATATTTTATGTTTTTAGAAGTGTATGTTTTATGTTTTGCTTTATTAAAAGCAGTTATGAGGCTGTATGAATGCTCTTTCACTCCAAGATCAGTGTTATTGTAAGCTAAAACTATTAAAAATTGTTTTCATTATTCAAAAAACATCTGAAATAAATAAATAGAAATATTTAAATTACAGAACCACATAAAATTACTAAAAATGTAATTAGTAACAAAAATACAAGCTAATTCAAGATATATCACACTTTAATAATATATAATAATTATGCATATAATACTGTAATGTTATATAAACTAAATACTAAAATAACACTGATCAAGACCAGTGTGGAACTGATGGGATCAGTTATGGAGTCATTTAGAGCTAAAAAAAAAAATAAAAAATTCTGTGCCAATTTCTAAATGTAAAAATATTATTGTGTGCGTATCAATCAATGGGAAAAAACACTCATTTACAGCTACAATAGGTATTCAGAGAATAAAAATACTTGATGTTGCAAATTGTATGTGGTTGTATGTATTTGATGTTTCAATTAAAATGATGTTGTAAAATGTTTTATGTTTTCACAAACCCAGGTAAGAAATTATAAATAATATTGCCTTTACAAGTTACCAAACAACACTTTCTCCTATCTTTTGTACCTTGCAGAGACTTGTCCAAAAATCTGATCGGCTGCCTCCATGTGGATGTGTTTAAAGGTCTCACAAACCTTGTTAAACTGTAAGTCATGTTTTTGTTACTACTCTGAACCTAAAGAAATTGTTTTCAAACTTAAATCAATATAATTATATTTAATTAAATGAATTAAATTTAATAGAAATATGGGTTATTCATGGTCACATGCTTTTAGTGTAAAATTAATCTAATACACATTTCACCCCCTTTAATATATAATACACTGAGCCAAAACATTTTGGCCACAGAAGCAGACATTTTTGATAATTTCCTATCAAGGCCACATATTAAATATTGAGTATATTAGATGGTAAGTCAGTTTTCATAATCAACGTGTTGGATGCAGCACAAATGGGCTGGAATAAAGATCTGAGCGACTTAGTCATCTGGCCATAACAATTTGGCCCTTGTCAGTGTCAGAGTATCATTGAAACAGCAAGGATTGTGGGTTGCTCCTAGTCAGCAGTGGTGAGAATTTACCAACAGTGGTCCAAGGAGGGACAAACCACAAACCGGCGACGGCGTGTTGGGCGCCCAGGGCTCATTGATGCACTAGGGTAACGAAGGCTATCCCGTCTGGTCCTAGCCAAAAGAAGGTCTACTGTGGCACAAGTCACACAAAATTGCACTCTATGTATGGGGCTGCATAGCCTCAGACCAATCAGAGTGCCTATGATGACCCCTGACCACCGTCAAAAGCACCAACAAATGAGCCCAGGAGTGTCGGAACTGGTCCTTGGAGCATTGGAAGAAGGTTGTTTGGTCCAGTGAGTACCATTTTCCTTTACATCACGTAGACAGCCAGGTACACCCCTTCATGATGATGTCTTCCCTGGTGAAAGTGGTCACTTTCAGGAGGATAAATCACTCTGGCACACTGCACTTATGTGTTTGAGGAGCATGATGAAGAGTTCAAGGTGTTGCCCTGACCTCCAAATTCCCCAGATCTCAATCTTGATTGAGCACCTGTAGGATGTTCTGGTCCAACAATTCTGATCCATGTTGGCTCCACCTCACAACTTTACAGGATTTGAAGGAACTGTTGCTAACGTCTTGGTGCCAGATACCACAGGACACCTTTAGGGGTCTTGCAGAGTACATGCTTTGGTGAGTTGGCACTGTTTTGGTAGCACACGGAGGATCAACAGCATATTAGGCAGGGGGTCATAATGTTTTGGCTCATCCGTGTATAATCCATCTCATAATGCGAATTTAACGTGTTTATCCATTTATCTGTCTGTCCATCTATCCATCTACAGTCTGTTTATATGCAGATATTTTTATTAGATTGTGATGAGAACGCAAATGTCATTGGTGGTGTTTGGCTGAGATTCATTAGCCTAATTACCCTTCACAGAATTCTGAAACTCCTAACAGATGTTGTTAGATGAGCGTGTTAACGTTGACTTCCCATGGGTGTAGCGACAGCTGCAGGTGTAACAGTGAGCATCGTCTTCACCAGGTGAAGGTGAAGATTATAATTTATCCAGTCATTTCAATTAAGACAGCAGTTGAAGCACTGAACAGATTTCATCCCAAACAGATGTGATGTCAAGGGTATACAGGAAAAAAAAAACTGTTTGTAATGAGGCTTTTTAGTTTAACATGTTAATGGATCCCACTTGCATGAATTGGACTATTATTACAGTTAAGTTTTTTTTTTTTTTTTTTTTTTTTTTTTTAAACAGCAGATATGACCTTTGTCACATCAGAAAGTGTTGTTCATTAGATATTTAAATAATTTAGCACAATCTTCACAGACTCTGTTGCAATGTTGCAATCATAATAATAGTTGTAACAATATTCCATTTTATTCATCATTCAAGATACTTAAAGGTAGCCTTGGTGCCAGCCAAGCCAGGGAAGTTCGGTCTGGACTTGATCCGTTGTGGAGCAACTATGCTCGAACCAGAGCTGTTCAGACCAATCAAATTGTCAGGGTGGGCTTTATACGATGATGGACAGATGATCAACAGTAACATAATCATCCACGTCACCAAAGAGCGCTTGGGTTGAATTCGTTTACAAAGATGGCTGCCACTGGAGAATTGAGATGTGTAGATTCCGCCATCGCGTCTGTTATAGATGATATCAACGACAGCGCATTCATTTTAAAAGAGGAACAGAGAACCGCGATAAAGTCATTTGTCGATCGGAAAGATGAATGAAGAACATGCGTCACTTACTCCATTGCTCTGATTGGTTGTAGGTCTATCCAATTGAGTGCAGAGGCTTTTTCTTTCCTGGTTCGGTTGAAACACGCCTCGTAATCACAACCCAATGGAGCAGTATCAGACTCACATTCTGACTAGAATCTGAATATGAAGACGTCAGGCTAACTTAAAGGGATAGTTCACCCAAAAATAAAAAAATTTGATTTACCCTTGATTTACTCACCCTGAAGCGCAAGTAGCGTAAGCTTTGACGCCTCTCGCGGTTTAAACAAACAGGGCTGGGCAACCGCGTTCGTCATTATGTTGTGCGTCAATTTCAAGTGTTACTCTTTTGGCTTAAGTCGACTTGGGTTCGGCCGTCTGCCGGAAGCTAGTTACTTTAGTCGATAAAGTTTTAAATACGGATATTTTTCTTACACGAATGAATCGCTTCACTTCAGAAGGCCTTTATTAACCCCCCGGAGTCGTTTCGAGCACTTTTATCAGGGATGGATAGGCTTTGATGGACTTCCAAAAAATATACCCATTGACTCACATTATAGAGCTAGGAAGAGCCAGGAAATTTTTAATATGACTCCGATTGTATTCGTCTGAAAGAAGAATGTCATATACACTTAGGATGGCTTCAGGGTGAGTAAATCATGGGCAAATTTTTCATTTTTGGGTGAACTATCCCTTTAAAGGTGCTAAGGGTGTGTAAGGGGCGTGTCCACTCATGATGGGCGAGGAGAGAGTGAGCAAAAAAAGCACTTTCGTTGTTCGGCCGAATAAGTAAAAATATCTAATAAATTTTGCCGAACAATGACGTTTTTGATGATGCGCTCAAATAGTTACCAGCGTAGAGTGAGAGGCGTGCGCTTTATAAATGCAGCAAACATGTCGGCGGTGTGGAGAAATGATCCAGGCCAAGTTGGATTTGGGAAAGCCGGTAGGTGATGGAGATGGCCAAGTGATGCACAGCGCAGGAGATGAAAACAGCGCAGAGAGAAAACCGGCTCGTACTACAGATGAGCCACGCACCGTCTCGCTGTCTGACATGTTCGATGAGATCCTCCAAGAGAATAACCCATTTGCAAGACAGAGGACAAGTTCAACCGCCCAACAGTTGGTTGGTTCTCTCTCAGTTAGATGGTTCTCTCTCAGAATCCCCACCCCCAGGAGCAATAACCCTCTTGTGTTTTGTTTAATTTGTTGTGGGTTCATCCACATTTGTTGCACTTTTCAATGCACTTTTTGATGAAAAAAAATGCGAAACACCGCGTTCGGTATTCGGCCTTCGACCAAGCGTTTCATTATTATTTGGCTTCGGCTTCGGCCAAGAATTTTAATTTCGTTGCATCCCTAAGGATTATGATCAGGCAAGAGCTTTAGGACCCGCATTAATATTAGAAAAGCGACCAAAAGACCAAAGCGAAAAGGCATGAAAACAGACGCAGAGGTTGTTTCTGCTCCATATGCGAGTAATATTGGTTTTGCTATGTTTCACAGAACCAAGATATTCTGTTGTTGTAATGTTAGCTGTAGTAACAGGACAGTTTTGAGTGTCATTGTTTGTCTGGAGCTTGTTTTTCTTTTTGTCATCTTTGCTTATTTTTTTGTTTGTTTGGGTTGATTTCAACAGTGTTTCTCAGAAATCTCAATCTAAAACAACTATGACTTATGATGGTAACATCAGTTTCTTTAGGATGGTATATTTGCTAATTACCGCCCCATTTCCGTTGTAGTAACCTTTCGGAGAACAAGTTTTCTTCACTTTCTCAAGGGATCTTCGACAGCCTTGGCTCTCTGAAAATACTGTAAGTGTTTTGTTGTACTTTGCATAATTTGCACATGTTAAAATTGCAGCTTATTAGTGCTTGTTCACAAACTTCATATTCATTAACTTAAACTCAGACCCCAGTCTAAATGTAATGCATTTGTTGACCCACACTCTGTAGAAAGGAATGTTCTTATGATATTATCTAAAGATGTTTGGCTCTGATGTAGTTTTTACAATAATTTCTGAACATGCTGTATACATTCTTAGGGAGTTTGACAGCCCATATCTTCTGTGTGACTGTAACCTGCAATGGTTGGTGGTCTGGATCAAAGATAAGGCGGTAGGGGTGAAGGAAACTCACTGCTCGTTCCCTCGCTCCCTACAGGGTCAGCTAATAACCTCGCTCAGGCCTGAAACGCTCACCTGTGGTAAGAATACACTTCAACATTTGTTTTGTCATGTTGGAGACGTTACACCGATTTCTGTTGTATTTATACTGAACTAATGATGTTTTCTAACCCTCAAACAAATATTTAAATTTTGATAGATAGATAGATAGATAGATAGATAGATAGATAGATAGATAGATAGATAGATAGATAGATAGATAGATAGATAGATAGATAGATAGATAGATAGATAGATAGATAGATATGTATATATTTTTTATTTATTTAAATGTAAATGCATTTATTAATAACAAGTAATTTATTTAAATATATTAAATTATTAAGATTTGTCCTAGCTATCAGTGTTATTTTATTGTTATTAATATACTATTAGTGTTTATTAATATTTGTAATTTGCTGGTTGTGTATGTACATTTGTTTATACTTTGTGTTTGTATAGTTAGTTGGAAAGGTAACGTTTCTGATTTTCATTTAGGGTTTTCACCCATTTTTTATTTTTTTATATATATTTAAAGTTTTAGCTTTATTTCAATTAAAGGTTTTCAACAATTTTAAATAGTTTTAGGTTTAGTTATGAATAACAGCACTGCTAACAATGTAGGTTAAGTGCATCCCTCCTTAAGTGCCTTATTTTGTTATATTTTAATGACGTTGTGCTGCATGAAGTCAGCTTTTCATGACCTTTGACATATTGCACATTAGGTACCTTATCTGTATTCTAAGATAAGCTGATAAAGAAAAATTACACTGTTGCTAATAATTTAATCAAATGTCCCAAAACCAATGATTTTCTGTTCTTTTACTAACACACTCTCCTACACCAAAAGCAAAGTAATCCTGTTATAAAAGATCTTCAGCCTTGGTTCAGGCCTCCCATTTATGTTTATTTTGGACTTTCTAACCATAGCTTGTGCAAGAACTACAATAAAACTGCTCCCAAATCTCTCATTAATGTCAACTTTCGCAAAAAGCAATTATCTGTGGCTGACCACTGTGTATTTTTTCCTTTTCTCTCTCTTTGTTTTTCTCCATTCTCTATTTTAGACGCTCCTCTAGAGCTTCCCTCCTTCCAGATGACTCCATCTCAACATCAGATTGTCTTCCAGGGCGACAGCCTGCCGTTTCAGTGCATGGCCTCTTTCGTGGATGAGGACATGCAGGTTCTGTGGTATCAGGATGGGAAGATGGTGGAACCTGATGCCACTCAAGGCATCTACATAGAGAAAAGCATGGTGCAGAATTGCTCTTTAATAGCCAGGTAATAGAAACCAGCCATGGAGACACCCAAACCCAATACCGACTGCAAAATGCCATTTCTGCACACTAGATACACATGAATCACACTATGAGCAATGTTTGCCTTGGAGCATGGCGATACATATACCTGAAATATAAACTTGATCTACCAGCATTGTGCTGGAAACTGCCAGAACCTTTTTTGTAAAGTGTTACTATTTCAGTTTTAGTTGACAGTAACACTGGAATACTAAAGTCTGTTATGCTAAACCTATTGTCCTGGAGCAACAAGTTCTTGTTTGATTTGTTCTCACACAGCGCCTTGACCATTTCCAACATCCAGCCTGGGTTCACTGGGAACTGGGAGTGTCGTGTGCGCACCAGTCGAGGAAACAACACTAGGACAGTCCACATTGTGGTTTTGGAGAGTTCTGCCAAGTACTGCTTGCCAGATCGGGTGTCAAACAACAAGGGGGAGTATAGGTGAGTCTTGCGAACACCTGATCAGATTTACATTACCTCTTAAAATATTGGGGTTGGTAAGACTTTTTAGTGTTTTTGAAAGAAGTCTCTTCTGTTCGCCAAGGGTGCATTTATTTGATAAAAAAAAATACAGTAAAAACAGGAATGTTGTGAAATATTACAATTTAAGATAATTGTTTTCTATTTGAATATATTGTAAAATGTCATTTATTATTGTGATGCAACGCTGAATTTTCAGCATCATTATTCCAGTCTTCAGTGTCACATGATCTTTCAGAAATCATTCTAATATGCTGATTTGGTGCTCAAGAATCTTTGCTTCTTACTATCAATGTTGAAACTGTTTCATATTTTTGTGGAAACAGTGATGCGTTTTTTCTTTTTCTTTGATAAATAAAATAGTTTAATTAGAATCATTTAAAAAAAAAAAAGTAGATATAGTCACTCTTGATCAATTTAATGCTGAATAAAATAATAATTTCTTTCATAAAAATAGTTAATTCAATTGAATCACATGTATCCATTGCTGACATAGTATCAAAACAAATGTCTAAAAAAATATTTTAGCTCTTCGCTGCACTCTTGTGGTTGTAGATCTAAGTGAAACCTGTATTAGTGTGCAAGCAAAAACCATCAGACTGTTCACCTATTATTATTATTATTATTATTTTTTACTTATTGCATATTTTAACCACTTCAAACAAATGTACTCCCATTTAAGGCCATTTATTTCTATGCAATACCACAGACAAGTGGTGTTCTTGGTACTTCCTTTCTTGCGCATTAATCTTAAGGAGATTTTGCATGTGTTTTTGTCTGTATGCAGATGGCCTCGTACACTGGCTGGCATTACGGCATACTTACCCTGTAAACGGCAGGTGACCGGAGCTGGCATTTATTCGGGCAGCTCGGCCGAAGATCGACGCGCATGGAGGCGATGTGACCGGGGTGGACAATGGGCAGAAGACGACTACTCGCGCTGTGAATATATGAAAGATGTCACGCGTGTGCTTTATATCATCAACCAGGTAGGTGACTGTAACTGTGCAATACAGTATTCTGTGTTTAACTTTCATCATACACCTTTTTTAGTCTGATGTATTTGATTCTTTTCTGTATGTGCTCATTTTTTGCCTTTCTTGAATATCAGATGCCTCTGAATCTGACCAATGCGGTTCAGACAGCGCAGCAGCTGTTGGCGTACACTGCAGAGGCGCCCAACTTCTCTGACAAGGTGGATGTGATCTTTGTAGCGGAGATGATTGAGAAGATTGGCAAGTTTGCAGAGAAGTATAAAGAGGTGAGATAAAAAAGTTAAGTCATGTAGGGGGGGAAACTGTTATTGTATTAGGAATATTAACAATCAAATCCAGCAGTTCTGTTCTGAATGATGTTATTTTTTACATGCAACCCAAAAGATGATGTGAAAAAATTGTCAGAAAAATCTTCTTTTTTATAAATAACATTGTGCATATGAGTTTTTGTTGAGTATCATATTGGATACATCAGGCTTTTATGGCTCATATATAGTATGATATTATGATGAGAATATGGATCTCAGTGGGGGGGGGGGGGGGAAACACCAGTTTTATTCAGATGCACAAAGTTAGCAAAAATATGCAATTTAGTGCAGTTTCTGATATTTATATTGCCAAAAAATAAGATGAAATACTGTTAGTTTGTAATACCGTTCAGTGAGATGTTTATGAGAGTATAGCAGATTACTTGCTTAAAATTAGGGCTGCACGATATTGAAGAAAAATGCGATGACTCATTAAATAATGCGATATGATAATGCTTAAAGTGAGTAAAATAAACTTAAATGGTTAAAATATATTTCAAATTATATAACCTACATATATACATTTGTGATATTTCGATAATTTCGAGATATTGTGCAGCCCTACATAAAATGCATATAAATATCAGTATATCTCCTAATAATATTTCTTAACCCTCAGAGGTCGGAGATCACGCCGGCGTGATCTGCTCGATTTTTTTCCTTATGAGTTGATTGAGACCCGAAATTCTCTTTTGAATTTGATTTTACAAAACAAGTTTCATACATCAATCGATTCTGTTAAATGTGTATTATTTTTGTGTATACTCACAATAAAAACAAAGTGTTGTGCTTTTTGCCAAATGAAGAAAAATAAACACGAAGCGAGTTCTGCCTTCTCTGTGTCCGTGTAGTCCATTCTAAAACGCGTCGCAAAATGAGCTGTAGCTCAGTGAATACTCAGTCAAACAGGCATTCAGACACACAGGCATGAACCTTGAATTCTCTTCTTTTTAATGAAGTAATTTATATAAAAAACAAATATTCTCATCTTGTGAAATCTGTATTAAAAGAGAGCGATTCCAGTCGACCTCATTAGAGCTAATTCAAATGTAATGTGACTCCGCCCACTGAGAGCGCGTGCTATTCAAACGCAAATGGCTGAGGTAATCCGCGCAATCCTGTGAACGCCCCCTGTATTAGCTCGAGAGACAACCAAAACACAAGTTTATTCAGAACATTACTTGTTTACAACACAGCGCTGTGAGGAATAATGGGGAATACGAGGAATACGAGCTGAGGAATACTAGTAAGTTTTCCCTTCTCGGGTTTCCCTTTATGAATGAATGAACGGCATAGATGCGCGCTGTTTACCACAGCTGGCAAAAAACAATATTACGTGACCTCGATTATGGACGCGAGCGCTCTAAAACTTTCACAGAGACCTCAAAACAGAAAGTACAAATCCTTTCTTTAAAACGAATTTCGTTTTGTATCAATTGTATCTTAATTTTAATAATTTTTTCATTAACAAATTTCCTGGATTTAAAGTAAATAGGCCTATAGGCAATCACAACATGCTTGAACTGGAGATCATCATGAATCATGAGCCTACTCGCCTCACATGTCTAAAAAATGTGAAATATATTTACAGAAAGCTGTTTCTAAACAAAACCATCCAAAACAAAAAAACTATAGCCTAATAAATGTGCATTTATCCGGTGCGTTCACTAGCCTACTGCAAAGATCGCGAGTCAAAAGCCTATCGCAGGGCTTAAAGTATTCCGGCACCGTGCCGGATCTCCGGCGTGCGGCCGTGAGGAAGAAAAATAAATAAATTTGAATCTTGCATGCGGTTTAATATTTTCGAGTCAATTGATTTCACCTACCAATCATATGAAAGAAACGCAGCTCTACTAACGTTACAAGCCTATCAGAAGCAGAGCAGGGCGGGGCCTGGCAACACAGTGTGATTGAGGTTTATACGTCACGTTAACGTTGTGGGGGAAAGGAGCGCTAGTTCATGAAGCTTTGGATGATGTCCTCCTGCACGGGCGTAATTTCCTATGGGGACACTTTCCAAAATCCCGTTGTCCTCCCCACCCCCACTCAAATTCGTTTGTTATGATGTTTAACCGCACGCCGTCATTGACACGGAGGACTCGGAGCAGGACCGAGCCTGTGTAAAATAGCTCACTGAATGTTCTAATGAGCGAGTAACTTAGCGGTTGCAGCACAGACAGCGATGAAACGCCAGAAACAACAGGTAACGGTACGTGACTTTAATGTCATCATGGATGAAAAGAAAGAAAGGAGAGGTGTGAGTTGGTTCAGTAAATTAGCTCAGGTCAGGATAATCATCTTTTCTGTCTACACCTGTTGATAACTGAGCTAACGTTAACATATGCTGCTCCTTGGTAACTTCAGACTTGGCTAAATTTTTCATTTGAATATTTAATTAAATATTCTGTGTAGCTTACAAAAAAAAAAACACATTCTGTGTAGGCCTACCATGAAAACGAGTCCACTTTAAACCGCAGCATTTTCTGTCAGCAATGTACAACAAGTAGCCTAACGTTAGTGCTGTCAAAGTAAACGCATGCGATTAATTTGTCCAGCTTTAACGTATTAAAATATTTATCGCAGCGTCTGTTCTTTCTGTCATCCTTTGGGTTATATGATCATGCTCTCCTTCACGCAAATGTTTTAAACTATCAATGCGCGAGAAGACAAAAGAGCGCTGTCAGTGAATGAATGTCCTCCTGACACACACACACACACACACACACACACACACACACAGAAAGACGCGCGCCAGTATCGCATTCGCAGTCGACAGCGCGCCATCGAGTTCCCTTTCGCGCTTGTACGAACCATAACACACACATTTAGGCTATGTCAAAATGTCAGTTTTGTCGAGTATCTTCACAAGAACAGTAAAATGAGTTAAATACAATCTTAAATAGTTCGTAAAGAGTAGAGAATGAGATGCGTGAGATCCTGTCAGCAGCGGCTGGTAAGTGACAGCAATTCTCTCTGTTAGTAAAGTTAACCAAAGAACAATGGGGACAGAGAAAATTACTAACCGCCAAACGCTTAAGGATTAATCTATTTTTCATTTATAATTTATGCAGTGCGGACTGTTTTATAAACGTATTCAATTTCTATATTCACATTGGTTAGACAGGTAAGGTACAGGTAAATATTACATTTATTATGGGTTTAAGTGATGATTGTTTTAAGTTTACTTAAATTAAAAGTTGTTATATTTTTTTAAGCCTAATAAATGTTTCAAATTTTGGACAAAGAGACATAAGTAGCTATATCAGTGATACTGGTCTTTATTCATAAAAATATGCCATTAACATGCTTGAAAATAAATGGTGCCAATGAAGCCCAAGGCACCGCACCGCAACCCCCCCCCCACCCCCACCCGCGCCTCCCAAAAAATTTTCAGGCTCAGGATTTTTTTTCACTTTAACCCCTGCTATCGTCAACGAATGATGATTTTTTTAGCAAACCGTATTGCTATACTGAGATGGGTAAAAATCGACTGAAATATGTTGAAATAAAATGTAGGCTATTTGTATAAGCAACGTAAACTGCAAATTAACATTTATATGCCCTAATATTTCATGAAAACAACGTTACATTCAGGCGAAATACGAAAGACAACATTTTGTTTAGTAGATTTGGGTACAGTTTTTACTGTAGAATATACTGCCTCGTCAAATAAGCTTTTGTTTAGCAATTTCTATATATAAAATAGCCTACTATTTTTGTCAAAAATAAAGTCATCAATTAAGATGTTAGCTGTAATGAATACATAGATAAAATGTAGGCCTATAATCTTTTTTTTTTTTTTTTTTTACAAAGAAAGAGTACACTTGAAATATTGTTGAAATTGAAGGCTAATTATTGTTGTAATTGTAACCTTTTTAATAAAATAGCAAAACATATTTACAAGATAAATGTAAGCAAAATCTTAAATGGTCAATATAAGTCTTCCTCAAAAGATCCTTTGTCCTTGCATTGTGGCTCAGCCAGTTTCACACCTGTGTGAATGGCTAATTATGCAGAGTGGGATGGGACATTGTAATTTCAGGTGTAAACCACTCCTCGTTCACGCCCCCTCGCATATTGGCTTTCCAAGCAAAACCTGTTTTACATCAATTTAAATCAATGTATGGCTTTATGTGAACAATAAAGCAAGACTATTTTCACAAAATTTTGAAGAAAAAATTATAGGCGAGGACATCCATTAGTCAAAAGTCTTATTGACACATATTTACTATGTGTTTTGAGGCCTTATTTCAGAAATTTTAGTTTTTAGTTTTTTCAATATCCATGCATAAACATTATTCTCTCAAAAATGAAAACATGTACATTCACGTGGCTCACATATTATTGTAGCCCTGTTTGTGCTTTATAGAGTGAATTAACACCTTTGCCATTAATATGTTTATAAGCAACTGAAAAAAGCACAAATGTCAGGGAATGTCAGAACATCTCAAGGGCCCCAAAAACAGCCCAGACTCCAGAGGGTTAAGATTATATTTAAATGTTTAGTTTTATGATCAAAGCTCTCTATCTGTTTTTTTATTGTGGGCATCAAAACATACAATGCAGTGCAATACAATGATGATTGACAGATGAACAAATAAACGTTCCTCAAAAGCCTGATGGATCATTTCTGATACTCACATTTTAACATGATTTTTCAAAAAAATGGATAATCAAGCTAACCAAAGTTGCTTCAGTCCAGTAAGGGGTCATCTTGAAATATTACTAATAATATAAAAGTTAGATAGTTAGAAAGTTAGACTTTAGTTTAGGGTCCAATTCTCACTATTAACTTGTTGCTTATTAGCATGCATATTACTAGGATATTGGCTGTTTATTAGTACTACTCCTAAAGCACATATTAATGCCTTATTCTGCATGACCATATTCTACATCCCTTACCCAATACCTAAACTTAACAACTACCTTACTAACTATTAATAAGCAGTAATTATGAGTTTAAGGCAAAAGTAGTAGTTAATAGTGATAATTGGACCCTAAACTAAAGTGTGACCAAAAAGTTAACTAAAGTGTGACCAAAAACGCATGTGAACCACAGCCTGAATGGGGATGTTTTTACAATTAGGCTATACAAAGTTATTTTACCTGCTAAAAAACTATCAATCAGACAACAGAAGGCATGTAGTAGATTGTGTACAACTGGTTTCTCAGCAAGTTTTGATCATGTTGATAATTTAGAGATCTTAGAAATGTGTGTATCAAACATGGTTCAGTAGGCTTTATAGGGCTAAAATGACAAGACAAAACAACCATTAATTAAGCTAAAAATCAGTATATTCCTTATTTTATTGACCCCCCCAACAGCTGTTTTACATTGAAGAACCAAGATTCCCACTTTCTGAGAAAATGTGTGTATTTGAGGGAATTTATAGACCTGAAAGGTCATAGGCCATAAAATGTGTATCTATATTATTCTTTTTACAAAATAAATCCTTAATATTTATCCAGTAAATCACAAATAATTGAAAAAGTTATGTGGCCTTTGAATATTGTTGTGGACAATGGGGTGGCCTTGAAGACAGAAAGGTTGAAAACCGTTGATTTAAAGCAACGTCCCTGTTTGCCACCTCAGTTCGTGACTCTCTTCCTCTCTGGAGAACAAAACAGGCTTTTGCAGTTGAATCTGTAAGGAGAGGAGCTGATAGGATCTGGAGGGATTCGGACACTGGGCCACAGAGGAACATAGAACCTATTTTTCAGGATCAGGTTGCACTTCACTCAGTGTTGAGGGGAAACGTTATCATGTAACACCTGTGCAGGGATCTGTACCGTCATTCAACATCTCACATATTGCAAGGACACGTTATTAAATTTGACTTGCCTCGCGATTTTGCCATGCTTGTGTAATTTTGCTCAGGAATTTAGTGGAACTCAGTTGTATTGAGTTGACAAAGAAGAGGCTGTTTAGGGCTCCAGGATTGTTTTTTGAAAACATTTGCTGTTAAGTGTTTCTCTAGTGTGGGAATGTCTGGACGCATTCCAGTAATCACTTTTTTTTTTTTTTTTTTACTCATCAACATTTTTCTGTGTGATGTCAGGTTTTGTTCAGGAATGCGGTGGCAGTGTGTTTGTGTGTGTTTATTAAATTAGTATGTAGTTTGTTTGTGGGTGTAATGCACGCCTGGAGGAATCGCCATTGATGTGGGTGTGCAATTGTGCATGCATTGTCTCTAACTGCATTTCCTCTCTCAGCTGGGAGATGTGATGGTAGATATCTCCAGTAATCTGATGCTGGCTGATGAGCGAGTGTTATGGATGGCTCAGAGGGAGGCGCGAGCTTGCTCGCGTATCGTTGAGTGCCTGCAGAGGATTGCCGTTCTCCGAATCAGTAATGGGGCTCTGGCCTATTCTACTGTGAGTACTGCAAAAATCCTTTCAATTGTTAAAACTAAATTATTTAAAGAAATATCCCTCTGTATTCTGCTGGTGTAACCAGAAGTTCATTTATACAACAGCTTAAATAACGCACTTTTATTTTAAATGAATATAAATAAATTAAATGTAATATTTTCTTTGCAGGTTCTGTAAATGAGATTTTGTTATCTTTTTTACAAATTAAGGGACAAGCCAAAATTATTTCACTGATAACTGTCTGACATTAGGTCTTCAACAACTGATCGATAATAATAAAAATATTCTTATGCAAGCATTTCCATTTTTCCATCCTAACAGCAATAATTTAATGTATATGTTGACTTCAAATATTTCTTTGGAATTACTGAAAAATACTGTGTAATTTCTTATGTTACTTCATAAATGGAAAAGTAATTTGATTGAACGCAGTGTTCATATATTTAGAGGTGTGTGTGTGTGTGTTCCTGCAAAAGATCAATTAAATCAGATTTTTTATTTTATTAAAAGCAGCTGAACAGTTTATATAATTTGAAATAAATGTATATATTTGTATATGCTTTCTTTGTTGAACCCTTTATTTTTTCGTCAAAAATTAGTATATGTTACCTATTAACTTTTGGGTCAGTACAATTTTCAATGTTTTTGAAATAAGTATTTTATGCCCACCAAGGTAAATACAGTAAAAACTGTAATATTGTGAAATATTATTGTAATATAAAAAGCCTGTTTTCTATTTCAGTATATTTAAAAAGTAGTTAAAAGGATATTAGTATATTAATAATTTTATATTATTGTTTGATTAATGGAAAGTTCAAAAGAACAGCATTTATTTAAAATATGAATCTTTTGTGACATTATAAACATCTTTACTGTCACTTTTAATCGTGTGAATGCATCCTCACTGAATAAAAGTATTAATATGTAGGAAAAAAAATTACCCCAAACTTTTGAACAGCAGTGAACATTTATATAGACTTTAGTTTGAAAGAGCTGTCATAGTCCTTCAATAACATGTGATTATGGGAGTATGTTGTGGTAGCCATTTTTCTTTATTGTTGTTTGTTTCAACAGAGCTCTCATAACATTGCTCTGGAGGCTCATGCGATCAAGGCCAGCAGCTTCAATGGGATGACTTGCACTCTGTTCCAGAAGGTCTCGCCGGAGCGTACGGCCATGGCCCATTTCTCTCCCAGAGACTCCGACATCAACCCAGAGCGCCAGCTCAGCTTCAAATGCAACGTGACCAGCAACCTGTCAGCATTGGCTCACAAAGTATGCGTTTTTCTCTGGTACTTTCTGTACGTCAATGTGTGTGGAGGATACAGTACTGTAGATGTTTTGTCACAGCATACAAGATGAGTGTTTCTTCAATCCGAGAACTCCAATAAAGCTGTGGAAGCAGGATTATATCCATCATGTTTTGACAGTAACTTTATTGCATCTCCATGTGTGCAGAACGCTATAGTGGAGGCGTCACTACAGCTTCCCCCGTCTCTCTTCTCATCTCTGGGAAGTTCAGGTCAGGCCGAAGAGGCCGTCTACAAACTCCACCTGCTTGCCTTCCGCAACGGCAAACTCTTTCCCCCAACGGGAAACTCCACCGTCCTCAGTGACGGCAGCAAGAGGAGGAGTGTGGCCACACCTGTGATTCTCACAAAAATTGGTAAGAACACTTGGTGCTGATCCTACTGCCTTGGGCAAGATCAGACATGCACTCAAACC
This sequence comes from Scardinius erythrophthalmus, assembly GCF_964197995.2. Lineage (NCBI taxonomy): Eukaryota > Metazoa > Chordata > Actinopteri > Cypriniformes > Leuciscidae > Scardinius > Scardinius erythrophthalmus. The sequence continues at coordinate 9,518,381 of NC_138222.1, read as the reverse complement.
CACTTTATTGTTGATGTTATACAATATTTCTACCTGGATAGAAAGCAAAGTACAATAGTCTAAAAATGAAGAATTGAAGATACAGAAGAATGATGCACTTGAGTTGTAACCGTCACCATGAGTAATAAAAGTTTCATTTTTTGTTTTTAAATCAAACTAATAAAATTGCTACTGCAGATACTTTTTTTCACCCTGGACAAAAGTCACACCTGACTTTAAGTTGCACCAAGTCAAAACTGCAGAAAGAAATAATAATAAGTTGCAGCGACGTAGAAGTCACATTTTATTATTAAATTCAGAAATAATGTAAAATGCCAATGAATGAAAGTGAAATATTTTTTTATTTCCCCTCACTCCACAATGAATTATAAACAACATTTATTATAAAATGAACTAGTTTAAAGTGAGAATGTAACTACCATCATGTGTGAAATGCACTATACAAATAATTATATACAGTTGTGGTAAGAGTTATTGGCATAATCACATTATGAAATAAATGTTTTTCTATGAAACACATTGACCACAATTATTGGCACCCCTAGAAATTTTTATGAGTAAAATTATATATCTCTGGGATGGATGGATGGATGGATGGATGGATGATAGAGCTGTGCAGCAAAGATAAAATCACAAAATAAAAAACGTTATAAAATAACAGTTCCAATATCCACACATTTTTTATATATATATATATATATAATATATAAAAATATGTGTGGATACTTGGAACTGTTATTTTATAAAAAAAAAATTATAAAATATACGTATATACGTTTTTTTTATTTTGTGATTTGATCTTTGCTGCACAGCTCTATCATCCATTCCTCCCCCATTTTGGCCTTAAGCAGGTAAAGAGGCTTTGTGTCATAGACACAACAATAATAATAGCAGCTACTGAAGTGAGAGGAGGCGGCAAAGAGCAGCACAGGGAGCTGCTGGGAAAAAGTTACTGCTATAACAGATTGATTTCACTTTGAAGGATAAGCAGAGAAGAAAGCGTTTGTAATCCCATGAAAAAATCTGCGAAGGTTTTTGGTTCCCTAAAGAACTTTTCAGTCTCTGTCATTCTGTTTGTGCTGTGGAAGCTTCTGTCACCTAAACAAATTCCTCGAATGTAATAAAGCTTAACCTAGGTTAGTTAACCTAGGCTGGGTTTCCCTATGCTGCCTTGCGCGCAGCACGATTTTATTCACGCTGCTAGGCAGCCTGGACACCATGGACCAGATTTTCCCCTCAAACAGGGAACCAATCACAGAATGGGGAGGGAGCAGCAAGACGATGACAACTTCTTTTCGACACACCGAAGCAGTTTGTTTATATCTATGGATCCAACATGGCATCAGACGCGAAGTTACCTTTCGATGCAGCCTTAGATGGTGTTCTAAGTAGTTTAGAACGCAAGTTTATTTCGTCCTCTTCCTCGTCGAATTTCTGTCGCTCTACATGCGTCATCTGGTATAATTGAAGCGATTGGCTATGAGCTACGTACAGGCGCATTTGATAGACATTCGTAGCGCCCAATAAACGTCTCTGGGCATTCGTAAACCACGCCTCAAATACGAGAAAATGAACATGTGGTTCCCTGGACGTTAGCCAGGCTACAGTTAACCATAGTTTTTCTCAGAGCGAAGAACATTTTAGAATTCTAAAGAACCTTTCTCCACTATATATAACCTTTTTTTTTTTCAGTGGAAAGGTTTGTGGATGTTATAAGGGGGTTTTGTAGCCTGGGAAAACCCAGACAACTTCCGGAAAATTTAGATTTGCTCTGCAAGTAAGTCTGGCAAAGAGCTCATTCAAGTCCATTTCCCCATGCCGAGAAATCAAGGCACCAATCAGAAACGTTGAGGCGGGCTTTACACATGACGATCGCTCTGATTGGTTTTAGGTCTAGCCTATCCAGAGGCATTTGAGCGACGTCCACTCCGACGTCCGTTGGTGAAGCACACCAACTTTTAAATGCATTATTACATTCAAATTGCAAACACATGAGGACAGTCTCCATGAAAGACCCACTGGCAGATGAACGTGCTACTACATTTCTCTCCGAAACGGTAGGAAATTAAATTAGATTTAATAGAGGATTTTAACAGGACAAGATGATTGACAGGGCAGTTTACATGACGGGATGCACGCGACAGATCCGTCCGATAAAGATGACGAAGTAGTATGTCCCAAAGTTGCCTACTTTTTTGCTACACATTCAAAAGTAAATACATTTTCTTCACAAAAAGAGTACATATGGCGTAGTGTAACCATAGACTGTAAAAAAATAGAGTGTAGCATAGGCGAATTGGGACGCAGCATATGGCTTTATACATGACGATCTCTGATTGGTTTTAGGAGTTTTAGGTCTATCCAATTGTGCCCAGAGGCATTTGAGCGACGTCCGTTGGTGACGCCCCTTTGGAAATGAGTTATTAAAGGAGCTTTGCCAGACCATATCTCAGTTACTACTGAGAATGGTCTGGTTTTAACCAGGCTAGGGGTTTTGCACCAGAGGAGCGCTTTCATAGTTCCTGTAACTATTGATGGAAGCACCTTCTTTTTGGTGTGTTCGCACCGCAGGAACTAAGAACAATCTTAATTATAGGAACGCCTTTTGGGAGGGCTAAATCAGCTCCTACTTCATACATGGGTCTAACCGAGCACAATAGTGATGTAAGTGTACACTGATTGGCCGAACGCATGTCATATGATACGAAACACCGGCATATGTAGCACTGCAAGTTGTTGTAGGAGATCTCATCTCTTAGCCCTCCTTTTTGCTCTTTCAATCGCATAATTTGTACATCTACATTTCATCTGTTATCACAATACCCACAACAACAACACAGCTCTGATCACGGCATCCTCCAGTTGCTGACGTTGTTGAAGGACATGCTTAAAAGACGTCGCTGTTGGCCGGCTTACGTCACTTCAGAGTTCTTACTGGAGGTGCGAATACGACCCGGAAAATGGCCCCAGGGGAAAATTTAGTTTTCGGGGAACCGCCCTGGTGGTTAGTTTGTATAACTCAGTTCCCATAACTACCCGGTCCGAAAGCTCCTAAAAATTCTTCATGGAATTGTAGATGCAAATAGAGAACATTTATTTTTAAAAGTGTACCATCAAAGGTGGTCCATAACCAGATTTGTTTTGAGTTTTGTTGCACAAACTGATTAAACGTCCATTCTCCTGTTGTTTAGATGGCTTTCCATTGAAGAACCTGCAAAGTCCAGTGAACGCCACTCTGCGGCGCTTCCTGCATGGATCGGATGCTGTTCCCGCCTTCTGGAATTTCAGTCTGCTTGGTGGACAGGGAGGATGGCAGAGCGACGGCTGCCAGATCCTCCGTCAGGATGAAAACTTCACCACAATCTCCTGTGATTCACTTAATAACTACGCTTTACTGATGGTAAGAGAGACGAAAGTGGCTTGAATTTTAGGCTGTTCTTCAAATTCACCTCATTTGTGATTTTCACAATACATATTGTTTCAAAGCAGCTTTACAGAAAATGCTTGTTTCCGTGTTACAATTCAAGAAATATTCTGTTATCAGCCAGAGATGAGTGTACCAAAATACTGTCCCTATGACAGTAAGTCAGAACATCCAGCTGGTTATCGCAGAAATAAACCCTGACAGGGTGATCAGGACCCCGACTCAAAGCTTATTACACAGCTATTTGCCACATAAGCAAATAATTAGACATGAAATATTGATCTGAGTCTAAATATTTTATTACCTCTTTAAACGCAAAGCTTTTGCGGAGAAAGCAGTTGGAACAAGCAGCAAGTTTAAACTAGCTGGACAACTGAACACAAAATATTATAACAAAATAGCAAGCGTAAAGTGCCGACTTCCCCCGGATGAGCCTGTTGTTATCAGATTTTACTGGTTGTTATTGGGGGATAACATACACCTGGATGGCACGATTGACCAATCAGAATCAAGTATTACAAGGCTCTGTGGAATAAGGTTAATGTCCTGTATTCAATTAAGTAGTGAGTCAGTTTCAAATGCTGTCTATTAAAAAATTGTTTGCATTGTTTTTCATCATTTTCAAATTAAACCTAACCCTAATTAAGCAAAATAAAAATATATGAATGAACCCTAATAAAAAATGAAAAAGTTAATAAAATTACTAAAAAAAACTAAAATATGTCAATTAAATCTAATTCAAAATATTAATAAATAGTATATACAGTAAGTAATCCTAAAACAACACTGCTGAACAGTATTTGTGATATATTTACTATATATCACAAATACTGTGATTTACAGTATTTACTATATAAAAGCATATTACATAATACAACAGGGTCTACGTGTGAAAGAAATACTGTAATGTTGCTGCATCACTATGATAACAGTAAAAACAAAGATGTGCAGGATTGTTAGTGAATTCCATTGTTCCCATCATCCTCTTGTCATGTAATTAGTTATTTCAAGGGTTTTTTTAGTGCTAGATTGATCTGCTTTGCCATTTTGTTCTGATTTTCCTTCATGTTGATTTTCCTGAGCCTGTTTGTAATTAGATTTGTTCACACATCCTCAACACCCACCTTGTACCTTCGAGAATATTGGGTATTGGAATGCATTTGCAAATATAATCTGCTGATAAACTCTTGTCTAACAGGATCTGAACAGGACCGGGTACGACGCATACAGCTTCAAACCTCTTCACCCTGTTATCTACGCCACAGCCATCGTCCTGGGGCTCTGCCTTCTGTCAGTCATAGTCAGTTATATCTACCACCACAAGTAAGTGCTGTTTATGTTTTTTTTTAATGAAGTACAAGGCATGGGTTTTTGCTGGTTTTAATGTGATATTTCATGTGTTCGCAGGTCAGTGCGTATAAGTAAGAAGTGCTGGCACATGCTGGTTAACCTGTGCTTGCATATTCTCCTCACCTGTGCTGTGTTTGTGGGCGGCATTAACCAAACGTACAACGCAAGTGTTTGTCAAGCGGTATGTGCCTGCATTTTCACATGTTATATAAGTTTGGGAGACAATATTTACATGAAATCTTTATATAAGTTTCTCTGTTTATAGACAGATCTGCAATACTGCTCTCAAGTTCGCATTTGATACTCTTAAAGTCAGCATGAAATGGAAGTTGCGATAGTCTTTTCTTCCCTGTTTTGGCGTACTGTATATCCAAGTGAAATGACTTCTGGAACAAGAAGAAATGTAGGGCGGGACTTGATTTTTTTCTGTGGGGAATTTATTGAATGGTTGTGGTTTACTATTGATGGATCTCATGTGAGTAACAGGTTACCCCGCACTCGAGAGAAGAGAAGAGATATCGCTGCAAGAGGGATAGATATTTTGATTAAAGAATATTTGGGCACATAAATAAATAAAGTATTAATGATTTGCACGGTTAAAGGAATAGTTCACCCAAAAAAGAAAATTCTCACCCTCATGTCATTCCAAAACTGTAAGACTTTCGTTCATCTTCGGAAACACAAATGAAGATCTTTTTGATGAAATCTGAGAGATTTCTGTCCCTCCATTGACAGCTACACAACTACCACTTTTACGCTTCAAAAAGTTTATAAAAATGAATCCATATGAATTTTGAGTGGTTTAGTCCAAAATTTCTGAAGAGACTTGATCGCTTTATATGATGAACAGATTGAATTTAGGCTTTTATTCCCATAAAAACATTGATCAGCGAACATTAACAAGCTCCACTGAAACTGCTTGACATTCAGTAACCTACTTGCTGCGTAACGCGAGAATAAACACGATCAGGTCTCTTCAGATAATCTGGACTAAACCGCTCAATTCATATGGATTAGTTTTATGATCTCTTTATGAACTTTTTGAAGTGGCAAAGTGGTATTTGTGTAGCTGTCAATGGAGGGACAGAAAGCTCTCAGATTTCATCAAAAATCTTCATTTGTGTTCCGAAGATGAACGAAAGTCTTAATGGTTTGGAATTACATGAGGATGAGTAATTAATGACAGAATTTTCATTTTTGGGTGAACTATCCCTTTAAATCTGTTATAATAAATACTGCAATATTCCATAAAAAAATGGGGACTTTAAATTTATTAAAGTACTATTTTGAGAACATTTACATTTATTCATTTAGCAGACGGTTTTATCCAAAGCGACTTACAAAGAGTCTTACAATGAGTACAAATGAATATTTGCATTTTCATTGGCCTTGAGGAGAATTCATATGTTTTCTAATATCTCGTCCTAAAGGTGGGGATAGTGCTGCATTACTCCACACTGGCTACGGCCCTGTGGTCCGGCGTAACTGCACGCAACATCTACAAACAGGTGACGCGGAAGGCCAAACGCTACGAGGAGCTGGATGAGCCTCCACCTCCACCCAGGCCTATGCTGAGGTAAAGGTCATAGTAATCAATGAGTAGAAGTGTAAAAAAAAAATATATATATATATATATATATATATATATATATATATATATATATATATATATATATATATATATATATATATATATATATATATATATATATATGTATATATATATGTAAATGGCCTTCAAATAATTAATAATTTCATTTAAATTTGTGATTAAAAATAGATAATATAATAAATGATTATTAAATAAATTTAAAAACAAGCACACATGATGCGATTCATTTAATTTTCTGGAACATTTTAAACTTGCATTGCCCAAAAGGCAAAACTCTGTGTTTTAAATTAAGTCCCGCTGCTCTCCACTTGGTGTCAGTAAACATACAACAGTAAGCAGGGCTTTTTTAGGTGAGCTGATGATCTTTAACGGAATAGTTCATATTTTTTATATATATATATATTACATTATTGAATGAATTTTAATTTTACATAAACAGAACAATGCTAGAACACTGCCAACATATATATATATATATATATATATATATATATATATGTATGTGTTGGCAGTGTTCTAGTCTCAGCGATCAAGTCTCTTCAGAAAATTTGGACTAAACCACTCAAAATTCATATATATATAGTTATTTTAGTCTTTCATCTAATATTCAAATTTTATTTTTTATTTAAGCCTTATTTCATTTAATGAAATGTTTTTGCAATAGTTCTAGTGAACAATAATTTATAATAGCTTACTAATTTAATGTCAACTGTAGCCTTAATCAGTTTAAATTGTTGTTTTTTCTTCTACAGATTCTACTTAATAGGTGGAGGCATACCGATCATTGTCTGTGGAATAACAGCTGCTGCTAACATCAAAAACTATGGAAGTCAAGTCAATGCACCTTAGTAAGTATGAGTTTTAGGACACTTTTGAAAGTGACATGTGAAGGCCAAGTATGGTAACTAGGGATGCACCGAATATTCGGCCACCGAAAATTTTCGGCCGAAAATGGCCCAAAAGTGCATTTTCGGTTTTCGGCCGAAAGACTTTTATCACCGAAACAATACGGCCGAAATGTAGTGATGACGCAAACAGCAGATACCGCGACCTACGTGCTTGTTTGAACTTGCAACATATCTGCGGTGTGGACGTATTTCTATATATATGAGAGTGACCCACAGACAGCGATTTTCAAAACACAGACATCCCAAACAGACATCGTATTGATAGCGGCTCCCTGATGCCTGCAAATTAGTTTCCCGGAATCGCGAGCGAGCAATTGTAGCGCGCGCGCGCGGTTGAGAGAGGGAGCGAGAGACCTTGCGTGTGTGTGCAGAGCAGCCGTCATTTCTCAGAGGTGTGTGTGTTTACCTTAGCTGTTTATGGTTTTTGCAGCTCACGTCCATGAGCATATAGCTGCAGATATTATTATGGGCTGTGGCAGTATTGACCTAAATGCACTTTGTTTTTATGAGAGAAATTTCATTTTTAAACCTTTCTGCAGGCCAGTATACTTTTACATTATTATTGAATGTACACATGAGTGGGGTCAAGTTAAACATTTAATTTTATACTTTGCAATGTGCTAAATAAATATTTGCATACAATTTTAATTGATTTATTCTTTGAAACTTTAAGATTAATTTATGCAATTGCAATGCCTTGATTTTAGTTAAGTTAGTACACCGTCATAGCCATAAATGCGATGGTACTAATAATTGGCATAATTTCTTTCGGTGTTTCGGTTTTCGGTTTTTGACAGATTTTGTGTAATCAATTAGACATTTTTGTGTGGATACATTAAAACCACTAGAGACAAAATGCAATGGTTTAGTATGTTTCCTTAACTTCGTTGTTATTAACAACAGACCGACTGTACAGATACAGCCTGTATGTGCCTCAAGGCGCTTTCCAAATCCCCATGTGAACATTTCCTGTCATTTCATAGTCTTTCTCTGCCATGAGAAATTGCTTCTGCTCTTGTTGGAGCCTCATGCCCATGCTCTGTAAAGTGCAGAATAATACTTTATGGAGGAGCAAGTAGTGTAGACTTCTGAAGTCGTGTGAACCTAATTATGCTGCTCTATTTTTGGCTGCCCACCTTGTGCCTGTTGGTTTCCCAGTCTCCCTTCTTTCACTTGTGACAGCTGTTTGGATTGTGTAACAGCATGGTTTAATTTGAAAATCCAGACCATCTGAGATCTTTGGGGTTTAATTAATCTCACGCTACCGTGACAAAAGGAAAAAAACGCTCTGCTAAGCATCTCAGAACTCTTAAGTGCCTCATAAGTGTTTTTCCTACGATATGAAGCCCTTGATACCACCAGTGTAAACCTTTTAGAACTTGTATGTACTTAAATATAAGAGATCATTTACAAAAAGCAGACCTGCAGAGAGTGACAGCTGCTTTGATTTATAAAATATGTTGGCAGTGTTCTAGAATTGTTCTGTTTATGTAAAATTAAAATTCAATCAATAATGTAAATGTCATTTTCATGCTGCCAAGTAGAGCAATGTGACGTCGATTTACTGAAGTATAAAACGGCAAAAAAAAGTAGTTCTCAGGAACAGTTCTCAGCTTGTCAACATCAGTATTTTAGTGTACAGTCTATTTGGTCGCTTGGCTGTTTCCTTATAAAGGTCTAGAAATTTAAGGTTTTCATCAGGTGTTTGTTCTTTTTTAATATGATGTCATTACGTTGCTGTCTTGCCGCCAGCCAATCGCTGCATTGCTAATCATGGTTTCGAGTATCGATACATCTGCTGTTTTCAATTAACACAAGAACGTTCGTAATCTCAGACACAATGGCAAGTAGAAATACTGGTTTAGAAGATCTGTAATCTGTCAAATCATCTCGGATGTATTAAGCGAGGTACGAAGAACAGACCCCTGATCCACTCTGTCAACTTTACAGTAGTAAACAATGCAAGTAGAAATACTGGTTTAATTTAGCCATATATGTTTGAACCAGAAAATGATTCGAAGAAGTAGAAGAAATTATAAAGGGTCAACTACTAGTCGATGTATCAGAATGGTAATGCGTTTTATGTATTGCTCTTTACAACATCGGACACATAACGGTAATTAATATGAGGAGCCTTTTGCTTGACTGTTATCAAACCTTGTAATGTGTTGCTAATGTTACTCAAACCATGTTCCTGTTCATCATCTTAGTCTTCCTTCTAAAAATCTGGATCCTTAGAAACATTTTTAACATCTTAGAACGTCAGTGGAGACATGTTTTTTCTTTGTCTTTGCACGGTTTGTCTTAAAGCATATTAAAAACACCACATAGATATATAAACAACTTTAAAAATGTAATTCTCCGAAAATAAGAAAACAGATGGGGTGAATTTCCATTTAATGCCAACTTAAAAAAAAAAAAATCTGTTGTCTTTCCTCAGCTGCTGGATGGCATGGGAACCCAGTCTCGGTGCGTTTTATGGCCCGGCAGCCTTCATCGTTTTCGTGGATTGCATGTACTTCCTCAGCATTCTCATTCAGCTCCGACGGCATCC